>NW_005842227.1:1222063-1232901 GCF_000455745.1 Alligator sinensis
GTCACTGACTAGTGGCTGGGGAAGCACATGCCCCCCGACTCAGGTGGCACCAGTCGCCTATGCCTTTGCACCTGAATGTTGCTAAAGCCCCACATTTGTAGGCTGGATCCAAAGGTTCCACAGGCCAGATCCAGTCCATGGGCCATAGATTACCACCCCTGCATTATAAAATTGTTTGTGCTGTGTTTAAATTCAGAGTAGCAATCCAAAACTAAAAAGAAATGTTTGAACTAGTGCTGAAAATATAAAGCTAAGAGCTTTTTCCTGTCATATGTTGCATAGCATCTTTACTTTGTATCTTGATAGAAATATACTTAGAGTTCATACAGACATTCAGGAGGTTAGACTGAGTTAAAAATAGCTACCTACTCTAATTTACTTTGCATACATGTAGAACTTACACTTAGATCCCTAGTTAGGTTGATTTAAGTGCTGAACTGTACAGACATTCCCCAAAGGTGAGTGTCATGGGACGAGGTCCTGTAGGATAGCCGTGGTCTTCCCCAGGCCCCCTTACCATGCCAAGTTGGCCCAATGGGCACCCTCGGTTCTCGCCTGCCACATCTTTGATCGAATGATTGATAGGGAGGTTGCCTCTAAGTCCTCTTGGACATAGTTGAGATCGATTCCCAAGAGCCTGTGGGTCCCTGGACCCCTGGTGGGTCCCGCTCCAGGATGGATGTCACAATGGGTGTTTTGGGGCACCCTCGCCTTATGGGTTATGTGCGGCTCCAACCACTCCTTTACCAGGCCCCAAGCCTCGCAGATGGAACTGACATTGTTTGGTCCGGGCCTTGTTATAATTTGGCCCCCTGGTCCTCCCTGGACTCTCTGTGGCCCTGTCTCACTCCGTGCCTCCCTGGCGCTCAGGCTCTCTGCAGCCATGTCTCGCTCTGCGCCTCCCTGGCGCTCGGGCTTGCCACAGCCCTGTCTCTGGGAGAGCTCCTTCCCCCTTGGCTGCTGGCAGGCAACTACTGTCCTGGCCTCAGCCCTGGGGTTTATATGTGAGCCAGGCCCTGCCCCTTCCGGTCAGCTGACTGCTGGCAGGTGTGGGCCACTAGCTCACTCTGGTTGCCCTGGTAACCAGCAGCTGGGGCTCCCCACTCACTGCTAGGGCTCTTGCCCTAGCAGTTTCCACTCTTTATAGGAGCAGGACACCTAAGTGCTCTGCGACAGTGAGATTAGTTAAAAAATGGCTAGGCTGATCTAAACTTAGTTCTCCTGAGAGGTGCGCTAAGTTCGATTGGCCATGGTTAGATTGATTTAAATAAATATATACATTTGCAGTGAAGCCCCCAGACTGGGAAAGCCTATCTGTTTCAGCCCTGGGGCTGTGCTTTTCCTATGCCCCCCTGCCACTGGGCTATTTTTAGCCTCCCTGAATCTACCCCCATCTCAGCCCACAAACTGCCTCTGGTTCTGGTTTTACCAGCACTCACCAGTACCAGGAGCCCAATCAAGGTAAGTGAGGGTGGGGACTAACCCCAAAGAGCCACTAGAACCCCAATCCAGCCAGTCCCCCACACAGAGCTGCAACCCCTCCCCCCCGATTTTCCTGCTCTTTCCATGACCCTGACATACTTTGATCAGGTGAACACCAGTAAAACTGGCACTGGGAGTAGTTTCAGGGTTTGGGGGCAGTTTGGCAGTTTCATGAGGTTTGGTGGGGGGTGGAGAGCTGGGAACAGGGGTTTATTGGTGGGATCAGAGAGGCTCTCTAATCTCATCCCCCACCCTGATCTCCCCAAGTTAACCTACAGACCCTACTGTACCACTTCCAGACCCCACCAATACCTCTGTGAGCCCTGCAAACCCTTCTGATCCTCCTAAGTCCTCCTGCAGACCCCACTAGTCTCCCAATTCTGCCAACCCCCCTAATTCTTCCTACCTCTCACCCCTCCTTGACTTACCTTAAGTTGGGCTCCCAGCATGCATCTGATCACTCAGTTAGATAGGGTGGCTATTTTTAACCCAATCTAACTTCCTAACTTCTAACTTCTCAGTATGATGTCTGTATGCACCCTAAGACAATATCCAAATTCTTTTCTAAGATGCTGCCTACACAAAGGATAAGAATAGTAATAAAAAAGTCCCATCATTTGGAGTTTATTTAACCTAGGTGTAGATGCCTTACAAGCTGCAAACACTTTAAAACATAATGGATGATAATATTCTTGGCACTTGTGAAAGCAAAGGTAAACTCCCTTGGGATTAAGTATGACAAGGTTTTCACTTCATTTGAGGGCTGTTCTAAGGGCCTCTTCTTTGTATAAAAACAGCTCAAATAGCATAAAATGCATTATGAAATGCTGAAACCATAAGGCACCACAGACTGGAATGATTAAATTAAAATAATTTTTAAAATGATTTAAATTGCCAATTTCAATCATGATTTAATTCAGCAATTAAGAAACATGGATTTAAATAACTGATTTTAATCTTGGTTTCCATTTATACTTTTTAGTTATTTTCCTTAAGAAAAGTTCATTTTCACTGTTAGCTATTTAAAGTATTTTGATTTGCAACTAGATATAGCATTTACACACATTTTAGTACTCCTTTGCTAACCAAAGGAAAAGACTATATCTGTACATGATTAACGTAATCTCATATCTTAAGATATATTTATTAAATTCTTAGTTTTTACACTTATTATACTAGAAAATGGTGCATGATGCATTTATTGATTTGACTAGGAAATAATTTGTTTTTACTTGTGCCTTGGTGTCAAGTTACACAGTGTGGAAATCAGAGCACAATTAGAAATGCAAAAACCAACATTTTAAAACAGTTTTAAATATAAAAAATGTTTTAATATGCTTTCTCTCCCCATTATTATCCAGGATATTTATACAGATTGATTAAAAAACTAACTGATTTTATTAAATAAATTAAGCATTATCTGCAAATGACTGTATTGTTCTAATTTCTGTTTCCCAAGTCCAAAGATATTTTAGAACTAATAGATATCAATTTCTTACACCTCATTTTTATTCATAGATTGGAAGAAGGAAACTGGTATTTGTGTGTGTGCATGCATGCTTGTGTGCATGTGTGCTTTCAGTGCACAGTTTGTTTAAGAATGTTTAATGAAATAATCGCTACACTAAGCTAGCTTAATAAAAATGAAAATTCTCTTTACATCTGCAAATGGAGCTGCCTCTGTCAAAGCTATTTTAGCACTTTTTCAGCTCTTGTTTCAGGGGTTTTCCAAGTGACTTTAAGCAGTTCAGTGGTTTATCTTCCTGTCATTTTTCAAGAGCAAACATGTACTGCTTGAATATTATGTTTTACATAATGTAAAATATTTTTCTAGGTTATACAATTAATTTTAAATAAAATTTAATTAAATAAAAACACTAATTTATGTATGTATTTATAGACTTCCTTTATTAATGCTCCTGGTACAGCATTGTTAGACTGAAGTCTATGCAGGACAGTCAATTGAGCTTTTCTACTAGCTCTTGACTAGTCTCTTAAAACTGGAGGATATAGAGATGATTGAGCAACAGCAGAAGATACTCAATTTTTTAAAAAAGATGTTAGAATGATTCAATCTTGGATATCTTCATAATTATTTAAAACCAATTAAGAGTTATGACCAATGAAATATAGATGTCCTCTGTAAAGTTTATCCTCCTTTTTGGCTGTTTTAAATTGATATCCAGTTGTACACAAAGTGAACAAGCAGATCTAAATCGTGGAGTTATTTTCATCTAAAAGCTTAGCTCTCATCAGCTAGCATCTTTTTCATCCATTCTTTCCTATATTCTTGTTTTGTGTCTGTTTTAAATATTTTTTTACTGGGGATCAAGATCCTTTTAAATGTGTTTAGCTCATTTGCATGAGAACACTTAGCACAAAATATTGCTTTGAATATCTTATACTTATCCTTCCTTGAAGGCTTGAAATTCCTGTTGACTTTGACTTTAATGGGAACCTTACACATGCATCTAAGAGTGGAATTTAATAGAAAAGAGTATAATAGGAGATTCATGCTGATGCTTCCAAGTGAACTAAAACTTACATCTGAAAGTACTGTAAGGTTGATACACAACTGGCTGGATCATTGTGCTCAATTAGTAGTCACCAATGACTCATTATCTAGTTGAGAAAAGGTATTAAGTGGGGTTCCCCAGTGATCTGCCCATCAGATGACCAGGATAACTGCAAAAATCTTGCACTTGGGGCAGAATAACTATATGAACAAATCCAGACTGGGAGTGACTGGTTAGGCTGCAATACTGCAGAGAAGGACCTAGGGATTACAGTAGCCCATAAGTAGACCATGAACCAACAGTGTGTGCTTAGTGCAAAAAAAGCCAACAACATGCTGGGTGCACCTACACGCGCTGTTAATGCAAACCAATAAGCTCTGGCACAGTTTGTACTGGAGTTTATTGCTCTTGGGTGCCACATTTGCATGTGCACCCAGGACTGTAGCATGTTGAGCCAGCTGCAGCATGTTGAGCTAGTCGGAGCAGCCCCAGCTGGAAGGGAGTTAGTCTGCTAGCCCAGGGCTGGTCCAACCTGGCTCACGGTGCTATAGAGGGGCTAGCTGGGGCATGAGGGTGCTCCAGTGTGGGGCTAGCTGGCAGGCAGTCCCTGCACTGAAGTACTCTCGTGTCCCAGCCAGCCCCATCAATGTGTACACCTGTTGTGGCACACTAAGTAATGCCACCATAGAATAGTACTTGTGCTGACAATTAGTTTACTGCACCCTAATATGGGTGTGCATATAAACACTGAGAATTTACTGTGGAGCTAATTAGCCACTGAATTGTTTTAACAGGAGCATCATTTTCAAATCAAGGAAAGTGATTTCTTTCGCTCTGTTCAGCATTGGTGAAGCCTCACTTGGGATTTGATAACTGTCTTCAAATACCTGAAGGGCTATTAAAGAGAGGATGGAGATGGGCTTTTCTCTGTGACTATAGGGGCCAAGCGCAGGAGCAGCAGACACAAGATGCAGTAGAAGAAATTTAGGTTGGAGATTAGGAAGAATTTTCTGAGGGTAGTTAAGCATTGAAACAGATTGCCTAGAGAAGTTATGGAACCTCCATCCCTGAAAATGTTCACAAGCAGGTTTGTTGGTATCCATTAATCAGGGATGATCCTCCCCTGAGGAGAGGGTTGGAATAGATGTCCCTTCTGATAGTACTGATAGATAGATAGTACTGTCGAGGACAGTTCTATCTTATGGCAGAGTAATTAATTGTGCTGAATGCACATGTAGATGGCAACTGGGCAGGAACCAGACTCCTGGCTGCTGCCTAGCAATACAGCTCTGCAGATTCTGCACCCTCATGCCCCAACTGGCCTCGATGCTGCCCAAGGCTGCCACCCAGAGCCCAGGGCTGGCCCCCCATACACCCTGCCAGCCCAGGCCTGCTCCACCCCAGCTCAAATTGCTGCTGTCCTGGGAGCACATGTAGATGCTGCAAACTGTGCCAGAGTTTATTGCATCACTTTAATTTGATGTGTAGGTGCACCCACTGATTTTAACCAACTGGTCTTTGTTGTTGTTGTTTTTAATCTGATATATATTATCCCTTAATTTAACATGAACAGTGTAATTCCTGACATTGAAAGGGCTACAGCTGCAGAAATATTGTTGGATGAGCTATGAGTAATTGGAATTTAAGAACAGATGTGAGCTGAGTCAGACCATAACCCGCGGGCAGAGTTAACTGAATGGAAGGGGATCTCCTTTCGACATGTTAACTGCTTGGCTACATAAACTGTTTCATTTGATACTATTGAACTATTTCATTTCATTCTAACATTTTTTTTTTAATTGAGTCTCTTTTAAAAAAAATTGAGCCTCCAGTTTTAAAAGGCTAGTCAAGAGCTAGTAGAAAAGCTCAAATGACTATCCTGCATAAACTTCAATCTAAAAATGCTGTACCAGGAGTGTTAATAAAGAAAGTCTATAAATACATACATAAATTAGTGTTTTTATTTAATTAATTTTTTTTCAAAATTAATTGTATAACCTATAAAATATTTTATATTATGTAAAATAATATTCACGTTTACAGCCAGATTGAACCCTGGTACAACCCAGTTCAACTCAGTGCAGTTGTTTGTGCTTCTAGTCACCCCTGGATTTGAACATTACAAAAGCAGGTGTATCTTGATTTAAAACACTGCCTGGGTCAGGAAATAAAAGTTAGCTTTGGTTGTGTCCAGTGGCTTGCTCTGAGGTACAAGCACACTCTAGCTGTATGTGTTTCTCTGTGGACTGAAAGGTCTGTTTAATGCCATATGAAGACTTTTTTTCAAAACAGAAAAATATGAAGTAATAGACAAACTTTCTGACTGGAAGCCTCTACTTTCCATCTTCAAAGATGGTTTTAAAAATCTTTTGCAAATGTGTAATGAATAAAGACCTGCTACTCCCTGTACATGCTTATGTTCTCCCAACATCAAAAGTTTCCACATACCTTTGCCTGGAGTCAAATTGTCAAAGGCACAATGAATCTAAGCCTTTGTAGGATACTTTGGTATGTTAATGAGCTAGGTTTTTTCTTCTTTTTTTTTTTATCCCAGTATGTAGATTTAAGCTGTGCAAGTCAGAAGGGCTGAATCTTGTTTCAGTCATTACTAATAGTTTGCTCACAATCAACCTAACTACCTAAGTTTTTTGTTTCCAATTCCCCTCTTATTTTTTATGTATCTACTTTAAATTATATAAATTTAATAAGGATGGTGTTCAACTTGAATTCATCTATAACTTGCCACCTTTCACATACAGAACCCAATTTTGCCTTCAGGGTATGTCAATGGAAATCCTACTGCATTCAACCAAGAATTATGCAAGCATATCTGAAGTCAGAATAATGCTTAATATTAACAGAATAACTAATAACTGAAAAAACCCTACGTTGGATAGAATGAAAGTGAATTCAAATGACATATGTTGGTAGCTCCTAAGCTGAATGTTTAAAGCTATAACCATAATGCTGTATTAGAACATATTCATTGTGTCTCTTTCATAGAGCTTGCAGGGTATTTCACACTTAGAGTCAAATATTAATGAAAGTACAAAATTACACAATGAGTTAAACAAAGCAAAGCCACCCCTATCCAAGCAGATATTTACTTTTGTCATATTTTAAGTAGTATTATAACTCTCATTTTGGGTTGTGGGGGTGGAGGGGGAGAAAATTCCTGACCTGTTATGTTGAGACAGCTTTGTCACAGCTTATTTCATGAAGTGAAAACCAGTGAAGAAATACCCTTTACTAATTGTCTTCTGAAGAGGACAGAGTGCTCACTGCTTTAAAAAAACTAGCCATTACTGCAAAGGTCATTTTGTGTGTAGAAGGCTCAAAGTAATCTTAATTTTATTCCACTCTTAGTAAAAGTTCTAATAATCCATAAACGAAATTCAGGTGTGTTCTATTTTGTGACATAGGTGGGTATACAGTAACACCATAAGAATGTGACACTATGCAGATCATAGCCTTTTGTACTGTGACCAGATCCCCAAACTGGTATTAATACATGAGAAATATGTGTTTTCCAGCTCATAGTCTATAAACATGTACTAAAATGAACCCCTCACATTAGACTCTGAAATATTCTTTCTGGGCTTAAGTGGCACTGTAATAGATGCATGGATGTTAGTGCAGCCTGAAGTTAGATACCACTTCATTGGCTTATCTTTTTCTGAATATATTTATGGCAGTGAAGTCCTCAGACATAGAGCCTAAATATAAAAGTTAATACTATTTCTCCTTGGTTATCTGATTCCTAAAGGTGGTATTTGTCACTCAGTTAAAATTTTACAGTTTGCAACATGGTGCCAGGGACAAAAAAAGTCATAAATTACATTATTGACTTTAAAAATCTTTTTCAAGAAAATAACTACAACTAAATTAGACTCAAAACATCTCAAATAACAAATAACAAATAAAAATGTGCTTAAGTTAAAGCCTATGAAATCAGTGAGGCATAAACATATGCTTATATGTTTTCCTGAATCAGAGACTACAATTACAGCTCATATTTAGTTTAAAATTTTCTGTTGGTTGTTAGACTGAATTTATTTAGGGTAATTTGACTCTGGGTGCTGACACAAGTGAAGTTTTGTCATGTGATTGGCCCCCTAAAGCACTCTACAATTGTACCCTTACAGAAGAGCATGGTTGCAAAGTGCTTTAAAAGTGCCTGCCTGCATGACAATCTGAACCCTCATTATATGAGGGTTCAGGTGAAGGCATTCCAAAGTGGAGCGCCTTCATTAACTTCTGTCAGCATGTGCTAGGAGCAGAGCTGGGCTAAAGCAGCCCAGCCCTGCTTCCAGGTTTGCCCAGCCTGCACTGGAGAGTGAGGTGGATGGACTGGAGCCTCCCTGAGGTGGAGGGAGTCTCCAATCCACCTGCCCCACACTCCATTGCAGGCTGGGCAAATCCCAGAGTAAGCTCCCTCCCTTCCTTTCTCACCTTCCCATTCCAAAGAAAGCACTGGACCTGCAAGGAGAAGTGGGTGGTGCTAGGGGACAGTGGCTGCAGACATACAGCTGCTTCAAACTGAAGCTTGATTTCCCCAGTACCCGCAGACCCAACAGCAAAGTCTGTTGGGACAGAGGGAATGCTGTAACTCAAGGCCCTTTCTGTGAAGTGTCATGAGTTACAGCAGGGAGCAACGCATCTGTCAACACCCTCTATTGACAAAGCAGTGATGTGGATTCATTTTTTTTCTCATTAAAATTGATTAAAAGGAAGTTTCCAACTAAAATATATTTGCCATGTCTTTATTTGTTATTTTGTGTAGGCTAATGCATATCACACTGTGAAGTACTGAAGGTATGTGCACATAAAGCGATAAACTTTCAACTAATGAAGTTAATTGCACTTCTCAGTTCTTGCCCACTCCTCACCATTCTGTATTCAATCTTTAAAAAATGGAAATATCATAGTGTAAAGCAGATGCTGTCAAACATACAAAAGTGCTCCTAAATCCATTTTTTTAAAGTGGCCAGGTCTATAGCCCAAGACCTGCTTCTGATAAGTACTTTGTAGAGAAAAAGTCCCTGCTCCCATGATTTTGTAATATAACCAGCACATTGTTATTAAATACCACATGCCATAGGTCTTAAGACAGATTAATATTGTAGAGGGCATTAGGACTAAAAATAATGAAAGAACCTTACCCTGAACTTCTACTCAAAATTTCCCATAAATAACTTATATGCCCCTTTTGTAATTTCCCTTACTATTTTAATAAACAAATTCTGCATTTATGTTTATTCATGACCAACGCATTTTAGGCTTGAATTTCTATGAAAACAAAATTTGAATTTCATAGCTCACAATGTTCAAAATTTGAATTTTACCTTTGAGAACTGAGACTGCATTCTGTAATATGCATTGTTTCTATTAGTATACATAAAGTTATTTTTGTCAGTTGATTTGGTAACTTTGTAAAATTGTCCAAATGCAGAAAAGAGAGAATACTATTTGACTTGTAACTAAAATTTATTGTTTTAATATTCACAATGATATTATTTTGTTTGATTTGCAAGGAAGGAACAAGCCTTTAAAGATATGGGTTTTTGTTATACATTAACTTAGAGAATGTTGCTATTTATGAACAAAAAAGAGGCAGAATTTTTGTTCTAAAGAGCTTTCACTCTTCCAGTCATAAGTGCTGGATGCATCATAAACTGCAAGTTGTAATGTCAGGTTTAACCCTAAGTATCACTACAATTATTATTTTTTAAAATCCACTGGATATAGTATTCCTCTTATGAAATATGATAACATTTGGAGAAGGCCTCAAATTTTGAAATTGGCTTAAAATCATTATGTTTTTAATTACCTAAATATTCTGGGTTTTTATTTGCTTTTTGGGTTTTGAGCAATGGGGGTTAATATTTTCAGATCTTCTATACAAGAATGAGAGATGGTGAATTGAAGCAACTCTCTCAGCTTTTCCTAAAACCACTATAAATGGAGCTAAGCTGCTGTAACTCTAAACCACATTTATTCAGGTTTAAAGTTGCAGTGATTTAGCTCTATTGTAAAAGTACAGGAATAAACAGAAGAACTGCTTACTTCAGGTCAGGTGATATATGCTTTGGAACAGTAAGTCCTATTCTCCTCATCTTTCCAGAGTTATATACTTATACATCTGTCCAATGAATTACTGTTTCTTTTTTTCATTTAAAGGTCCCCACATGTCACTGACTTTTAGGCAATAGAACGGAACATTAGCATGATACATCTAACATCATACTTTGCTTTACCTGTCAACCACAATTTTCATATTTTACTTTGACATGGCTATAAGCAATATCTGAGGGTCTTCATGTCAACACATTGCCCAAGAGCCACATGTAGAGGAATACTACTTTTAAATGAAAGTTGAGATTCTGACTTGACGTAATTCAGGAAATGAAACTCTAGGAAAGTATCTAAGTATCATGAGAGGATAAATTTGACAAAGCAGGCAATACTGCTGTTTTAAGAATAATTTAATTAGTTATGAGTGAACTTCAAAGATACATACCCAAACCTATCAAAATCTTTGAAGCCTGTTCTCACTGAAATCAAAGGGAGTTTTTTTACTTCATTGGTAGCAGCAACTGCCCCTATGTATGGAACTCTTTGCAGATCAGATTGCCAATGTTCTGTGATTTTTTCGAACTGCGATGAAAGGAGGTGAGAAAGAAATTCACTTCTTCAGATTTTATAAATCAACCCCAAATGATTAATCTTGCAATGATTACTTAAGTCAGAAAGTGACAGTTTACTCAGTTCACACTAATAACAAGTAAAAAGATATTTTTTTCAGTCCTGCTGTATGAAGTTAATCTTAGCTCAAGCAGG
>NW_005842227.1:1232932-1244509 GCF_000455745.1 Alligator sinensis
AGTCTTACTGCATGGCTTAGCTTCGTTAGTGACATTTTAATTCCGTTCTCGAGTCTCAAATATTGATGCCCTAAAGAAATCTTTTTATTTCCTCCTCCTTCTTCTGCTGTTTCTTCTACTCCTTCCTGCATCTTTCTGTGATGGGCCTTTGTGTGGTTCTTTGGTTAGCACTAAATACTAAGGCCCTGACCCTGCAAACCCCATCAGTAAAGGTTATTCATAATGATGGCAAGGTTCACAATGGTGTTAAGGACATGTATATACAAAAGTGTTTCAGAAACTAATGGCTGCCCACAAGGTACGTCTGCGAAAAAGTGAGAAACTCCACAGCAGTGGAGAACACCGATAGCAGCATTTCTAAATGTACCTATTGGTATGAGTTGATGGAAGGTCTAGAAATTTAAAAATGGCTGCACCTCTGTAGTAGATGAACCTTGGGCAGGATTTCCCAGTGATGCAACTCCTGGTGCAGCAGTGGTTGTCACAGAAACCAAAAAGCTTTTGACTCATTGGAATACCTATGTTGCAAAGCAAGACAACTATTCTGAGAAGTGATATAGTCCAGTAAATGACCATTTCACACAAAAGGGTTTTATTTTGATATTTCTGTTAGTTTCTGAAACATCCTTGAACCTTTGCAGAACAGGAGCCTTAATCTTCTTCCATAATGCCAAAGCCCAATTGTTTTAAAATATCAAAACTTACAAAATTGTTACCAAATGTAACTTGTCTTGTCTGTCCTGAAAAACGGAGCAACCAAAAGTTTTACCAGAGGTAGAATTTCAGGCTTAATGGCAAGTGTTCTCAGACTGAGTTATTTCAGATTTGACCTTGATCATTTTAATTCTGCCCTTTACATTTGTTAATTATTGCAAACATGAGTCTTCCTTATTCTCAAAAGCCATTTTCTTCCCCTGAAAAAGGCAGAGTAGACAGATATGGCTTGTAGCTTGTCCTGAAGTTCAACACATGGATAAAGTCCAGAGTCAAATGCATTCCACTAAAAAAAATCCACGGAATTTTGATGATGATACTGGCATGTTCCAAGAGAAACTATTATTTTTTTTAATCAAAAAAATGACTTGTCAAGTAAACACAGTACTAATGCTGCTGTAATATAGTTAAGCTGTGCTCAAATTCTAAGCCTTTGCAATTAACATCTGCTTATTTATGGAAAAATCAAAAGAAAGTGAGGCCCCAGATGGTGTTGTGTAGGTAGCCTGGAACTTTCAACTGTATTGAAGCTATCTGGGCCTTTGTAGCTAGAATATGCAGCTGAATATTGTTAACAGATATAGTCTATAACAGAACAGTGGAGAAATATACCACACTGAAGTATTGCAAACCCACATACATTCCAAAATATTTGCATATTTAAGAAAAAAATAGCCAGTATTTTAATATCCTATCTCACCATTTAAGATTTAGTGTGACACTGGCTATCCCGAAAGTTTGTGAGATCTTTAAAAATCCAGCCCTAAATACACATGCAGCAATCTATACTTTTCTCTGTCCCAAGGATGAAGAAGCTGCTCTCTTGTCATTATCCTATATGTTTCACTTCCCTTACTCTCCCAGTTTACATTTTATGGAGTTTCTGCTGCTCCACATACTATCTATGGTGCATACAGATCTTGTCTTTGTGCCTCCACAGCAATTTTTATTTGACCACAAGGGGAAAGCAAACAAATGTTATACTGTTTGTCGCACCACAAATGTCCAAAGTTGTGGCCCTGACAAAAGGTGGTCATTGTTTCTGCCACTTTATTGCAGCAGACATCTGTTAGCTTTATGGTTAGTTATATGGAACTTTATACCACAGTTTTCCCTGCTTACATAGATGTGTCCTAGAGATCCCCTGGAAGCAGGGAATACATTGCCCATTGTTTCACAGGACGACAGGCTCCGTGTGTTTCCCTAGTGAAGCAAATCATCTCTGCTAGGACACATCCTGGCACAGCTGATCCACTTCACTTGGTGACATCTATTTATACTCTATGTATTAATAGTACCCAGTCTAGACACCTAAATGTAAGAAGGAGGCCATTTTGTTTCTGGACAGTTCAAATCTCATTTAAAATGGTGGTGATGGAAGCCACCTTTATTAAGTCCATATCCTTCCACATGCAGAGAATAGGAAAATGGCCATTTTGCCAGCTTCAGTCCTTAGGCTTCATAATGAATGCCACATCCATCATTGCTTAATCGTGGGTCTTACCAATCTCTTCTCCTTCTACGACCAGGTAATTCACCACCTGGATAAGAGAGAGGAGGTTGTCATTGTATACACAGACTTCCAAAAGTCCTTTGATCTAGTATGTAACAATGAGAAGTGGCATTCATTATGAATAAGGGACAATATAGTAGCTTGGAGGCTCATATAACGCTCCCTTGAGACAGAGGAAATAAAATCCCTAAAATTATATGTTATTATGAAATCACAAGAGCTGGCCACTCTGATATTGAGATTTTGCAAGTATTAAACATTGACTTCTACATTTCATTTGTAAGATAGTCCAGTAATCCAAAAGGAAGAAAACATTTTCTCCTGTGTTAATCTGTTAATACTTTTTTGGAGAGTTTAGTAAACACTTCTCTATTTTATGAGGTACTAGGTGGATTTTTGTTTCATAAATATTGAAATGGAAATAGTGCTTTTATTTGTTGGGTTGCCTTAGCAAGTGCATGGATCTTGACATGGACTGCCTGGAAGTTATTCACTGTTATATAATACAGATTATTATTATTTTTTTCTTTTGATGGTCATTATGTATAATAGATATAACATGAACATACAATGAGGGTTTTTAGTAAGTAAAATATTTATGTAAATGCACTGATGGGAAGAGACCATCACATTAAGTTTTTCTATTATAGTATAATGTCGGTTGAAGAAACATACATCCCATTATAGTGAGAATGCATTTGAAGGCATTGACAGAAAACTGAGCCATTTTTATCTTTTGGTAAACAGTGTGACTGCTCAAGTTTCTTGCATTTTATCCCTCTAGATCTTTGAAATTCATTCTGTGAAATGTATTGATTTTCACTTAGCTACCTAGAGGACAGGTGCCCACATCACAAATCATGAATTGCATTAATTGGCTACCTTGTCTGCCATGTCAGCAGAGAGCATAAGGACCATTTGGTTATAGAAACTGACTTTATCCTCTCATCTCTGGAAGAACTGTTTCTATAGCCAGATTGAAGTGCATTTATAATGAAGCGTAGGGAAGGGTGGACTGCCAGTGATGCAGAAGACTGATGCCAAGTCATGGAATTAGAGAAGTTAAGTTTCTCAGCTTGTGTATGCTCATTGCAGTAAGCAACTTAAATAGCAAGGCTTTGAATGGCAGAGAACAGACTGGACACACTAGAAAATGAAAGAGAGAGAGAAAATTCAATGGGCAAGACTAAAGGAAGACCCTAAAAAACCTTAGATCAGAGAGTAATGTGATCCAATGCTGTTGCACTGAACAGGCTTCTGTTTGTCATAGACGACATTCATCAGAGAGTATTATCAGACAGCACATGGGTTGACAGTGGGAAGATAGAGACAAGACAGAGGCAAGATATCTGGTTTAATTGGCATGAAACTTTATTGACTTACCTGGGAGCAAACTGAGAATAACTCATACAGTACTGATCATTGTTTATTTCTTGGCAGAGCAACTTCCAACTTCACTTCTGGCTACCAGTCTTTTCTTTGGGACTTTTTAGTGCCCCCTTCCCACATAACAGATGCAGAGAGGCTTGCCTTACTGATATTGTATATATTAGGAATCCCAGATTTCTTATGGAATACCTTTTTCTACATTTGTTTCCGGTTGTGTTTTTTTCAGGATCAGGATTTGAATCAGGAGTTCATCCTGGAAACCTACCACCTTCTAAGTGGCAATAACTTGAACCATATATGGTAACTGTTTTGATTAGGTCTCTCAGCTGGTGTGGGAAAGGTAAAGGAAATCATTCTCCAGAGAAAGAATTTCTTCCCACTTTCCAAAAGTGTGACTAGTTCACTGCTGTTGGCAGACTAGAAATGCTGCTCCTACAGTAGGCTTAGGGTTTTTAGGTTAGAGGTGGCTAATCTGAGTGAGAGTGGGCCGAGGCTGAAGGGGTAGAGATGCAAGGGCCAGTGGCTTATTTAAACCCCACCAGACTCCTTAGGTAATTCTGCCTCTGCCTTTGCCTCTGCCTCTGAAGGCGGTGAAACTATCTTTTCCTTTCTATATGTCTGGACAAAGATCCCATCTGTGACGGGGTTCTATAAATAGGCATTCTGCAATATGTGTATTCTATAAAATATCTGATGCTAGTTTTTTTTTAGGGCCTTGAAGAGTATTTTTAAAGAGATATTTTCCATGCAGAGCTCAACAAATTAATTAATTTAAAATATCAGAGCCCTGTACCTTTTTAAAGTTGAAAGGAGATGATCTGCTGAGTGACTTGCATCTAGAGGGTAGCCTGGGCTACAGTGACCATGAAACCATCATATTCAATATCCATCGCAAAGCAGGCAAATCAGCTAGCAGGGTTGAAGTTTTGGGCTTCATAAAAGCAAATTTCAACAGGCTCAGGGCAATAGTAGGGTATGTGCTACGGGATCAGGGACTGAAGGTAAAAGGAGTGCATGAAGAGTGGTCATTCCTCAAGGACACCATCCTTGAAGCCCAAAAGAAGTCCATTCCCATGCAGAGGAAAGCAGAAGGGCTTCCAAGCCTTTTTGGCTCTATAGGGATATCATGGTCCTCTTGAAAAAGAAAAAAGACGCATACAAACAATGGAAGCTTGGGGCAGTTCCCAAGGAGGAGTATACAACAATGGCCTGCACTTGTTGGGTTGTAGGAAGCAGATTAAAAAGCCTAAGGTGGTGACTGAATTTAAACTAGCAACAGAAATGAAGGTAAAAATAAGTCCTTCTTTAGGTATGTAGGGAACAGGAGGAAAACAAGTGGATGTGTGGGGCCATTGCTTAACAACTCAGGACATCTGGCTACCAACACAGGAGAAAACTGACCTCCCAAATGATTACTTTTCTTTGGTATTTCACAAGACTAAGGAAGAAATCATACTAGATAAGGTTCAGAATAGGCATGGTGGGAATGACTGCCTTCCTACTGTTGACATTGAGCTGATACGTGATCAGTTAGAAAAGTTAGACATTTATAAGTCATCATGACCAGATGAACTTCATCTGAGTGTGCTGAAGGAGCTGGCCAAAGTCATCACGGGACCTCTGGCGAAACTCTTCCAAAACTCATGGCGCTCAGGGGAGGTTCCTGAAGACTGGAAGAGGGCCAATGTTGTGCCCATCTTCAAGAAGGGGATGAGAGAGGCCCCGGGCAACTAAAAGCCAATTAGCCTAACTCATTGGTTCCCAGTCTTGGGGCACGACCCAAATCAGGGTTGCAGGGGGCCCTCAGTAGGGTCACAAAGGGCTCGCATACACGCATACACTCACGTGCATGGCCCGGGAGTGGTGGGCAGGCGGAGTGGGCAGGGGTGGGGTGGGGCCGCTGCATACAAAGGAGGCAATGGCAATTCCCCTGCCCCCACCCCCTGGCCACCACTGCCGCACTCTGCTCCCAGAAGCCCCTGCAGTGCCAGGTTGGGAGGTCCTGTTGGTGGTCACAGCAAAAATAGGTTGGGAACCACTGGCCTAACTTCTATCCAAGGGAAAATCCTGGAAATAATCATCAAGAAGTCTATGTGCAATACATTTGCAGAAGGTAGGATTCTGAATGACAGCCATCATGGCTTCATCGTGGGCAGGTCTTGTCTTACCAATCTCATCTCCTTCTATGACCAGGTAGTTCACCACCTGGATGAGAGAGAGGAGGTTGTCATTGTATAGAGGAGGTTGTCATTGTGATCTAGTATTCCATGTTGTCCTCATGGAAAAAATGGAGGATTGCAGGCTTAATTGCTTGATGGTCAGGTGGATAGGAAGCTGGCTGTGGGGTAGGACCCAGAGCTCTAATGAATGGATCTCTGTCATCCTGGCGAGAAGTGTTCAGTGGTGTCCCTCAGGAGTCCGTGCTTGGTCCAGTGCTTTCAACATCTTTATCAATGATTTGGATGTGGGGGTGAAGAGCTCACTGGCCAAATTCATGGACAACACCAAGTTATAGGGTAGCATGGTCACACTTAAAGGTAGGCTGCAGATACAGGTGCACCTAGACAGGTTGGCAAGTTGGGCAGATTGGAAACAGATGAAGTTCAACAACCAGAGAAATGTAAAGTGCTCCATCTGGGGACAAACAACCCCCAACATACTTACAGGCTCGGTGGTGCCAAACTGACTAGAACCATGACTGAAAAAGACCTCAGGTAATAATAGACCACAGTATGAGCATGAGCTGTCAATGTGGTGCTGTAGCCAGCAGGGCAAAAAATACTCTGGCATGCATCAACTGATGCATCTCAAGCAAAACCAAGGAAGTGATTCTTCCGTTTTACTCAGCTTTGGTGAGACCACAGCTGGACAACTGCATCCAGTTCTGGGTGCCACACTTCAACAAGGATGTGGAAAAGTTTGAGAGTCCAGAGAAGAGCCACCCATATGATCAGAGACTTGAATGGAAAGCCATACAAGGAAAGGCTGAGGGACATGGGCCTCTTCAGCCTAAAAAAGAGACAGCTGAGAGGAGACTATTCACCAGGGCACCCTTGGGGAAAACCAGGAGAAATGACCACAAACTCCTGGAAGATCATTTCAGGCTTAACACTAGGAAAACCTTCTTCACAGTTAGGGTGTCCAGACTGTGGAATAAACTCCCCCCAGAGGTGGTCCAATCACCTACCTTGAAAATCTTTAAGAGGAGACTGGACAGTCACCTTGCTGAAGTCACCTGAACCCGATGATCTTGCAAGAACTCCAGCTCCTTAAAATCTATGAAATTCCCTCTGTTTCTCAAAATGTCAATTTAAATTACAAATAATGTCTGATTACTCTTTGTTCTACTTAGTTTCTTGGTTATTATTATATTGGAGTCAGCCTTTATAAATTAGTCTTCTACTTCTGTTTCTATTTTCATTCTAGCTATTTGTTTATGGTGAACTATAATGCAAAGACTTGGAAAATAAGGCCTAGTCTAGCTACTCATTTTACACTATCCATATGAGTTACTAGTATCTCAGTAATTTTACTTAATGGTTTTTGGATATTTCCTGCCTCTGATGTAAGACTCTTGAGTCTGATCATTTACTAGTCCCCAGTCATTATAGCTTTTTGGAGCTCTTCTGAGGGATTGCATTAGTGAGAGAAAAAAATATTAGTAATATGACCATGTATAAGAGAATGTGAGCTCTGAAAGGCTGCAATACATTCTGTATTTTAAAGTGTGTCTTCAATAAATGTGAAAGTATGCATTTTTTTTATTTATTGGAACTTATCTAATTACAATTGAAGCTGCACTCTATTTATATAATAGAGGAGGAAATTAATAAAGAAAGGTTAGATGATGAATAATTCCTCAACCAGAATATAACAGGCTATGAAATTCTGTAGAGATGTACATGGAATAACAAAGTAGCTATCTGAAGCTTTCTAGAAAGAACTATCCATTTCTACATCTGCAGAAGACATCTCTATCTCTCTTCATTACACTGACAAAGCTATGACCCTGAGACTGCTATACTAATATTAAGGAAATTTCAGAAAACTGCTTGAAACTTTTAGCTGAAACAACAAGCTATTGGTAAACTTGGTATTTTAAAATCCTAAAGAAAGGAAACTTAAAGATGGAGTGCCTGAAAAGAAAGTTGGGGTACAAGTGCTTGAGAAGGGGGGACTTAACATACCAAGGATAGAGACCACTTGACTCAGACAATTGTATAATAGATATTATTAGAGCACTCCATTATGCAGACAGAGAAAAAGTGCTCCATTATTCAGGGCAATAGAGCAGGAGTGGACAATTATTTCAGGTGGAGGGTGGCTTAACAAGGTTTGGTGAGCTGTCGAGGGCTGCATGGGTAACCCTGCCCCTTGACAGCTGCCCTGCCCCCTGGCTGCCATCTTGGGACTGGAAGTCCCACCCCTAACCCCTGACCTTTGCCACCAGAAGTCCCTCCCCTTGCTCACCGGAAATGCTTCTTTTTGGAGGGGGGTGGTTACCATCTTAGAACCAAAAGAAAGCAAATCATACACTAAATGTCAAACACTTGCTATAACATATTTTAATTTTGTTACAAAAAATATTTTTGTCATGATTTGTGTTTGTGTACTGTATATAGACGTGATTGCATAACTCAAAAATAAATTCTTAGTCTATTATATTGTGTGGGGGTGTGTGGTTGTGGGGCATGTGTGTGTGTGTATGGTGGTGGATGTTTGTGTGTGTGGATGGTGCAGTGTGGGTGTGCGTGTGTGGTAGGGTGTGGGAGAGTTTGTGAAGAGGTCTGGCTGTGTGTGGGAGGGCATAGGGTATGTTGGGGTGTTGTGTGGTATTTGTGGGATGTGGGTTTGTGGCTCTGGAACACACTGGTCTCTCCTGCAGTCAATGCAGACAATACGGGGTGGGTGGTGTGGTGTTGTGTATCTTTGTGTATTTGTGTGTGTAATTTGTAGGGTGGGAGGGGTGTGGTGAACCCCCTGACAGTCCCTCCATGACACAGCAGCAGGTGGGGGTGCTGGTGCCTGGCTATGGCCAGTGCTGCACAATGGAATGAGAAGCGCAGCCCGCACTGGCCTGTTTGTTTCCCTGACACTCCCCGCTCTCCCAGAGCACTGGAAGGAAGTCCCAGGCACTGGAGCTGTGGGGAGTGCTGGGGAAACAAATGGCCCAGAGGGGCCTGCGCTCCTCGTAGCACTGGGTGGAGCCAGGAGGCAGGCACCAGCACCAAGCAGAGTGTCCATATGTCCCCCTGCCCACCTGCCACTGCTGCTCCTCCCTCCATTGCCCACCAGGGCTGCACACCATGGGGGCAGTGTAGGAGAGGTCCCCACCCCCCTCCCCCCTCACACCCATACCCTGCCCACCTGAGCTCCATGCTGCCATTGCCCCCCTGGACAAGGGCTTCACAGTGAAGCCAGCCACAGCCCTAGCTCCATGGTCCAGCCTTCTGCCCAGCTGCAGCCCTGCTCCCAATTCCCTACCTGCTGCTGAGAGCGGGGTGGGATGCCGGGGAAGCCTACAGCAGCATCTCCACTAGTGGGAGGGTAGGAGTTAGGCATAATAGGATATGTTGGGGATGAGTGCAGGCACCTTGCTCTGACCCCCATGAGTGGAAGGGCTGGGTGGGCAGAATTCATTAAGGGACACTGCAGGCTAGATGAAAGTGCCTGGCAGGCCCGATGTGGCCTATGGGCTATATTTTGCCCACCCCTGCAACAGAGGGACCAGGTGGCCAGGGCTAAATTTCCTGTCCAACTGCAGAGTTCTGGTGTGACCATAGACTGATCACTTAGTCTTTGTGCCACAGTACCCATCTTCAAAATTATGATAGCAACAGTTCCCTACATCACAATATTGTTGGTAGATAAATGCATTAGAAGAACTGCTCAAATACTGTGATGAGACCCATATAAGTACCTAAATTAGAATTGCACATTTTAGACTACAAGAGAGGTCATTAAATAAGAGCACATTGTGCCTGCATGTGGTAAGCTTGAAAATAACCAGAAGTTCAGTTTAATGCAAGATATAATGGTCTGAGATTAGCAGCAAGTCTCAAAAAATGCATTTCTTTCATTTGCTGCTGTTTGTATTCCATTGATTTAGTATGCAGTGAATCAAGAATGAGAGGCATTTTGTGGGGGAATGAAGAGGAAAGTGAGAGAGGAATCAAATAATTGTGCTAAACAGCTTTTAAAAATCAAAATGTTTGAAGGAGGAAAATATAGTAACACACACACACACACATACACACACACACACATACGTATGTGTGTATGTATGTATATATAACTATATCTATATGCAAATACAGTTCCTTCTCTTTTCCCATCACTATGGGGTCAATGTCCCTGAACATAGCACAATCAAATTTTCCACTAAGATGCAAAAGCAGGATGCCAGAAAGTTTAGTGGGGTCTCTCCCCCTTCAAGTTGTTGACCAGAACTCTGTGTACTACAGACTGGTCAGAATTCTGCAGATCTAGTTGAATTTGATCTGGGACTACTTAAGGTCCCACTAGGCAATTTATCATAGTTACTGCATACTTAAGGATGTTACTGACAGTATAGTGGTTCTACAGGAAAAACCCACACCTGAAGGAATAGAACCTTTTTTTTTTTTTACCCAGTCCCCTAACATTGTTCTTCACTTGGCTCTGACAGATGGGAAAATAATAATCTTCAAAATCTTGAATTAGCCCAATTCATATGATAGCGTCTTAGACAGGAAATGGGATGCTATCATTTGAATTGGGCTAATTTTGTCCCTAATGAAGCATAATATTATCAGCAATATCCAGAAGATGAAGGAACAGGTCTTTTCCCAAGATAAACAATCTTTAATATATATACTAAATTATATTTAAATGTGTACTTACTAGTATCTCTCAAAAACTTGAAAATGCTTGAGTGCCTTCCAGATTTATCTGAGTTAGGTTTGCCAATTTTTCAGGTGAAGTCCACTTACCAGCAATTTAGTCTCCCTTTCTCTTGTGGAATGCAGCTATATTGGTCTCAATAGCTATCATTTTAATGCAGATAATGAAGTCTAGGGAGGCTATGACCTTCAGAAAGATTCATGTGTCTAAAATGTAAGTAAATAGATGTCCCCATTTGTGAGTAGGGCACCATTACAACCAAAAGGCATTTCAACAAATAGAGTTCCATTTGTACACACCTGCAGGTTAGCCACATGTTATGGAGTGCATCAACTCCATAGTTATTTGTAAAGCTGTTTTCCACATGGTTGTGTAAGGTTTGGATTTTCATTGAAAATATGGAAGCCCACATTATGAATATTATTTGAGGACATACAATTCAATGGACATCACTGAGGGAAGATTTTCTATGATCTTTATCCAACTACAAGGCACCTATCCAGTTGTGTAAGAAGCAGTTTTGGCACTTGGTCCGCTTGATCCCCCCAGTCCCTGCCAGAACTTAATGAAACTTCCCCCTAGCCTCCCCAAATGTCTGTACATACCCCAAGTGAAAAAGTATCGGTAGCCAAAAACTGGCATTCCTCAAATGAGTTTTTTTGTGGCTGATAATTTAGCTAGAAATTGTATAGGTTAAGAAAGTGTTGAACTCACTGTCCCTAAGGCTGGATCCATACTTCAGTGCTCCTTGCCGGCCAAATCAAGGCCTACCTCTGGGAATGGGGTCAGGGGCCTTCCAGGTTGACTACAATCATTGCTCAACATGCCACCACTGGAACACATTCTCAAAAGGGATCTGTAGCTTCGATTTTGGCAAAGAGCTGTACCTCTCCAAAAGACCCTCAGGGCCTTATTGTTTACACTCCCACTTTAACAGATCTTTAATGATGAATTTGTTCAGAAACTGGTTATGAGACATGGTAATATCTGAAGTTCTCAGATTTCAAGCCTGGATATAACATGGATAATTGTTGATGGCCTTCAGAGGCTGGAATGTAGGTCTTCCTCTTCCCTTCCTG
>NW_005842227.1:1244519-1283173 GCF_000455745.1 Alligator sinensis
GCTCCATGCTTGAACTACTTTGTAGCCTGTGCACTCTATTTGGGAAGTTGGATATTAGTTTGCATTCCCTTAAGCTTAAGAGGATCTATATCCCAGGTGTCCCATGTCTTGTGTGTGTATTGCAACCTCTAGACAATGATGCAATAGGTGAGTGGGCAGTTAAAGATTTTCATTCAGAAGCAGGATGAAGATCAAGAAAATGGAGGCACCTAATATGCAGCCTAAATCAGGGTATATATCTTCTGGGCGCATCCAGACAAGCCCGCATGTGCCTCTTGCTGCTTCTCAAGGCAGTTTGAGAAACAGCGAGAGGCATGCTGGGAATAAAACCCCCCAGAAACCTGGATATGCAGGTATCAAAAAACCAAACAAACCCCACACAGAGGAAAAAAATGGGGTAGACCATGGTTCTGGACACTCTGGTAGCCAGCCAGAGTGTCTCTATGGCTGCCTCTTATGCTGGTGCTAGAGCACACTGCAGCACATGCGGGGCAAGCAGCGGTGCAGGCTGCAGTGACCTGGACCCGGGCTCTGTCCCCAGGTAAGTAGGGACTGGGTGTGGGGGGGGACTGAAGCCAGGACTGTGTGAGTACAGGGGACCAAGAAGGAAGGGGACTGTGTGGGGGTGGCTGTTCAGGAGGGGTGCGTCCCTTACCTTCCCCCCACAAGGCCCATAGTTCTCTCCCCCTGCAGCAGCAGTAGCCATTGGGGCACTCAGGGCCCTCCTGGCACAGCCCCCGAGCAGCATGGGGCAGCACAGTATGGCCCTGGCTGCCTGGCACCTGGCATTGCCTGTGCCATATCGTGTGGGCCCGGCCCAGCTCGGTGTGGGGCCATGTATCTTCAGGCAGCTCTATCTTGCTTGGGCTGTCACCTGGGGCCCCATGCTACCTGCTGGGACTACATGTCATGCTGGACCCGGTCCTGTGTGCATGGGCCCCATGTACCGTCGAGCTGGGCCAGTTCTGTGCATGCAGGACCTGGCCTGGCATGACACGTGGTGCCCGTGAGTGATGTAGGTCCCTGAGTGACAGCCCAAGCATCCCAGAACTGCCCAAAGGTGCATGACCCTGTGCTGAGCTGAGCTGGGCCTGTACAACATGCCACAGGCAGCGCTGGGTGCCGGGAGGCCAGAGCTGAGCCACACTGTCCTGCACCATGTGGAAGCCCTGAGAGCCCTGATGGCTGCTGTTGCTGCTGGTGAGCTGTGGGTTGGGGGGGGGGGCAATGTGGGCCCCGCAGTAGTGTTTTAGTCCCTGTGGGGGGGGCATGTAGGTCCTGCAGGGGGGGTCTTAGTCCCCACAGAGGACATTTGGGCCCTGTTGGGGGGCCATGGGCCCTGTTGGGGAGCTGTGGCCCCTGTTGGGGGGGAGTTGTGGCCCCTGTGGGGGAAGTTTGTGAGCTGTGCAGGGGGACTGTGCCTTGCAGGGGGCACAGGACCTACCCTTCCAGAGCAGCTCCCCCCCATAGCCCCCAACACTCACAGTCCCCCCACAATCCACCCACAAACCCCACACCCCCAAGCCAACCCCATAAACCCATAACCCACATAGATGTCATAGATGTCATAGACATTAGGGGCTAGAACGGACCTCATGAGATTGAGTCCAGCCCCCACCCCCCCCCCCCCCCACCACCCCATCTGCTGAGGTCAAATGATCCCAGCAAGGTAAGTATGCAAACATTTTTTGAATGAGTCCGGAGTAGGTGCTTGCACCACCTCTGGGGGGAGTCTGTTCCAGACCCTGGACACTTGGACTGTAAAGAATTTTTTCCAGTCTAAATCAGTCTTCCAGAAGTTTGTGGCCGTTAGACCTTGTTATCCCTTGGGGAGCCCTGATGGACAACTGTTCTCCCAGATCCATGCCTCTCTTGAAGTGGGGGGCCCAAAACTGGATGCAGTACTCCAGCTGCAGCCTCACTAAGGCCAAGTAAAGCAGGAGGATGACATCCCTGGCTTTGCTTGAGATGCATCAGTGAATTCATGCCAGAGTTTGGTTTGCTTTGCTGGCTACAGCATCACATTGGTGGTGCATGTTCATTTTGTGGTCAATCAAGACCCCCAGGTCTTTTCCAGTCAAGGTGCTAGCAAGCATAGCACTGCTGAGCTTATAAGTATGATGCTGGTTTTTCCTCCCAAAGTGGAGCACCCTGCATTTCTCTACATTAAATACCAAAACCTTTTAGTTTGCCCACCTTGCGAGCCTGTCGAGGTAAGCCTGTATTCCCAGCCTCTCCTCCAGTGTGACTGCCTTCTCCCATAGTTTAATGTTGTCTGCAAACTTTGCCAGTCTGCATTTGATGCCTTGAGGGCCAGAAGTGAGGGGACTGCGGTGGGGGAGGTGGGGGACAGGCTGTGGGTTGAGAATGAGGGGCAAGGGCAGGGGCAGGGCACTAGAATATCAGTGCTATGCAGAGCTGCACATCCTGGTGAGCGAAGTACATAGGGGCAGCTCTGATTTTTTATGACAAAAAAGCCAAAAGTGAATGCCAAAGTGTATAGATATTTAGAATTTATTTTATTATGATGGTAGAGGCACTGCTAAGATTCCAAATTGCTTTAAACTTGTAAATATATCAATAAAACTTTGCCCAATTGATCTCTCTGTATATAGTGGCATTTCATTTTAATAGCAAAAGAACATTATTTTGGGTATTTTAATGAGAGATTTTGGGTTTCTTATCAGAGAATTTGCAATTTTTGAATAGGGAACACCAGGATCTCTGCTGGTGAGATAAGTGGCGAGACTCGGGGCGAGCCTCGGGCAGAGGAGCCTGTCCAGGGCCAGCACTGGGGACCCAGCTGGAGAATAGACCAGGTGGCTGAACTCTTGGCCATTTGGGGCCAAGAGGACACACTTTGATAGTTCAAAGTGGGCTACCACAAGAAGCACATCTTTTGGGCAATAGCTGCCCAGATGGCAGAGCAGGGACACCCCATCTGGGTCTGGCAGGTGAGCAGCCCTGGGGCCACAGGTCTGAGGGGCAGATGCTGTTGCAGGTGGCAGTAGGTCACAACTAGGCAGCAGCCCCCACTGCCAGACTGATGGAGTAGGGAGAGGGTGCATGGGCCACTCTAAGTTAGGGCTGCTTTAGCAGTCCAGCTGGCACAAGGGGTAGTGCCCCCAAATACCAACTGGCTACTTTCCAGGGCAGGTTTTTATACTGCTGGGGTCAGCACATGGCAGGTTTTTATATTGTTGGGGCCAGCACAGGTGCTGGCCCCAGGCTCTAGCTACCCCTGGCTGCAGATCTGGGAGGAGCTGGGCAGGGTTATTTTTCCCCAAGTGGCACAACTTGCCACATACCAAAGTGCATGTCTGGGCATGTGTGCTGAGGCAAAAATCCCTGGCTCAAATTTGGGTTTCTCCTATTTGATCTGCTGCAAGCGCACAGTTCTGCATGCGTGGACGCGCCCCCTGAGAGCAAGGGGTGTCCAAAAACACTTATGCTTTGTATTTCCTGTGAGTTACCCCTAAGCACATTCAGGTAACTGGATTATTATTTGGAGGCATATACCTCTCTTGGTTAAACTGGATTGCTCTCCTGGGGTAAGCATCTAATCATTCAGATTTAGACAGGCCCAGAGACATGGTGATGGCTTCATTTTACAAACTAAGGAAAATAAACATTTACACTTTTAAGCCATTAACAAAGGCTTTGAAAATGGTATGGAATTTAGTATCCAAACAAATTAATAGCAAACAGAATACTTACAGTAACCCCACAACACAAGGTTCTTATTCTGTAAAGATAATGACACCTATTTTCTTTCAGACTTCAGTTTGTCATTTCAAAAGCTACATTGTACCTCTCAGGTTGTATCAATTCACAGGTATATCTGAAATCTTTGGTATCTTCTTCAGAAATGTCAGATATCTAAGAGGAGCCCAAAGAGAGTGTTCTTGTTATCTTTCAAGAATGGTAGTTTGTCTGTAAAGTAGGGAAAATATTACTATAGAAAATATAAAAACTGTCGATGCAGAGCTGGACATGTAATGGATATTTTATCTTCTTGGCAATTCCAAGCCATCAAAAATATTCATTTAGAGTTGAATTGACTGTTTTTTTGACCTGAAGTGAAACATTTCAGTTTGATTTCAAGCCACTTAAATATTTTTAAAGTAAAAATAAAGGAAATTTCATGATGAAAAGTCACTTCAAATTTAAAAAATGAAATGCTTAATTTTGGGAATGTTGAAAGCTTAAATTTGATGCATAGTATTATGCTAAATGTCACCCTTACTGCTTAGTACTGTCAACTGTCACTTAACTGCGACATCCTGACTTCCTTTCTTCCTTCCTCCTCCTTTTTCTCCCTCTCTCAATGCTAATCCTTCTGGTCTGGTGAATTGTCATGAAATTACCTCACAAAATGATGCATCTGACAATAAAATGAGCTACAAAATAACTCATTAAAAGCTGCTATCTTATTCTATAAGAATTCAAAATTTGACATTAGCACTTTTTTTTACTTTTCTTTCAGCAGTCATTTAAGGTACAAAGATTATTACATAGGAGTTTGCAATACAATCTCAATCAAAGGAGACTGTTTTGACAGGATCAACAACACCATCTGAAGACTTCTTGATGATAATATCTTCCCTAGTTGTAATACCTAAATGCTGAATCACATAAATGCTTCTCAAAAAAAGAATTAGGCACAATAGAAAAATCACAACAAGAACGGTTACATGTTGTAGACACAATGTTCTTTACAGACAAATTCAAAATCTTTTTTTTTTTTTGCTTTCGCTTGTAAGGTTTACGAGCCTATTTTTTCTATAATTAAATGTTGGAAATCATCATTCTACTTTAATACATAGGCTTTATTTCCTGTTTGAAAATACATTAGCACTTACAGATGTAAGCTGGGCCAGTGATTTGGTGGGCATGTAGAATGCTACCACACAGAGGAGGGAGATGGTTAGCCATGTTCTTTTCAACTGAGGCAGAAAGCAGGGCAAGGTGGCAGCTTAAGGCTAAATATTTTTCTTTTTTTTTCTCTCTCTCTAAATCATCAAATACACTTAGGTCATTTGAAAATGGGACATTGGCTTCTAAGTCCCATGGACTTTACAGTAAGTTGTTGGGCGCTCCATTACACAGACATATCTGAAATTTAAATTTGCCACTTGATAAAACGTGAGGACAACATGGAATTTTAATGTGGAATTTTCAGAAACACTCAGAACTGACCTAATGTTTCTCTTGCTGAAGTCAATTATGAAACTCCCACAGTTTCAATGCTGCGTCTTATTGCTGAGCCCTACTGATAAGCTCACTGTAAGAAGGTCATACAGAAACTGGCATCAGTTATCCATTCTTGGAGTTTTCAAAGACTGCTTTGAGATTTCTGTGTGTGTCAGATAACACCTTCATGTCTAGTTTATGAAATACCATGGTTCATACGTCAAACCAAGCACGTCTTTCCAAATTCTATGGTGTTGGGACTCAGCATTTCTTTCACAAAACCTAGATCTTCCTAGCTATTTTTTTCAGAAAACTAATAAGATTTCATGTTGTCATAGGACGCATCCTGTCTCTCATTGCAGGTATCTATCTCAAGACAAGTCACCTTATCTGCCTGATGTCTAGCTTCATATCAACACCCAGGGACCTTCTGTGTCTTTCACAGCAGGGGACCTCTGCCAGACCAACTCCAGATTCTTTGTTTTCCAAGAGAAACCCGCCTCTAAGTTCATGATAACCCTTTTCTTTCCCAATCTGGTAGAGCAAGCTCTCTTATTGGAAGCCCTATACCTGTACAACCATCATGTGATTCTGGCTCCCTAAACCTAAGTCATCATCCCAAACCTATCACTTGGCTCTGGACAACTGGAAGCCTAGTCCTTAGTGATCTGGGTCATCCTTGGCACTTGCCTATTTTTGTATGTCCAGAAAAAAGATGCTCAAAGGGATTCAAAACTCTACCTAACCAGTATATGGAAATGCAGATGAATGAAAATTCAAGTCTTAACAGAACTTCATTTGCTCTGTCAGTCTGTGAATGGAGGTCAATAACAACTGCTCTCCTTTGACACTTTAACTGCTTCAGAAATAAATTCATATCAATGATAAATTTAATTACATGAGAATGCACTGGATATAATATGAGGCTGATTTAAAAAAAAAGTCTTCTCTGAATTCTTTGATTTTTAAAATGCAGCTGGCATTTTGTGGAAGGCTTTGAAAACTACTCTCTTTAGAAAAAAGTTCTACTTGCTTTTTATATATTTTTTATATTTCTCCTTTATAAAGAGCATTTGCATAAAAATAGTATATTTGTTTCTAAAGACTTCGTCTTCTCTTGCTGCTTTCCCCTCATTTAAAGTCATCGTAATCCTTATATAATCCTTTTATATAATTACATTTTATATTGATCAAAAATAAAACCAATACAGTAATAATAAGAGAAAAAGGAAATTAAAAGAGCACACAGCACCATTTACAATGATAACTGCCTTTTTTGTATTCAATTGTTCAGTTAATTTTCATGCACCCTCTTCTTCCATGTTCCATAATCTCTTTGCTCTTCCTTTTGTCATGTAGAAATGGTCTCTGCATAATTTTAAACTCTCCTACCTTGCTTATTTCATAAATAATATTACAGTTTTATAACTATCAGTCACTGATAAGTATGTAATCCATTCCCTCACAGGCAGCCCCAATCTCCACTTTCTAATATTTCAATTTCATGTATTTATTTAGCTATTTTTATTTTTAGCTGTAGAGAAGCCATCTTTTAATTCTGAGAAATCTGCTAATATAAACAACAGACATGACAGGGGAGATTTTGCTCTTGGCACATCAGTGTGTTAACCCTGGATGGAACAGCATCCTTGTACTGCTGTGTATTTTTGTGAATTCTGGGATGTCTGTTAAATCTGATTTCATTTGAGCATCTCCAGCATAGATAGTTTTCTTTCTTTCAGTCTCAGCATTTCATATGTACTGAAGTCCAAGTATGACACAGAGAAGAGAAGTCAATTGAATGTTTCAACCAGCTAGTGAGAAGATCTGGTCAGAGCAATAAAATACATTTAGCATTTCACTTCTCAGTCTATGCTTTATACCAAAAATGTATCTCAAGATTCTCTATACTAGTGTAGCTGTTCTAGCAGTACCAACAGTGAGAATACATAGGCAACAATTGATCCTCTGGATCATTGCGTATACATAAGAGGTCTAGTCAGATGCCCAATGAATCCACTTGTGGCTGACAAGCCCAATTTGAGAGTGACACAGGTTATTACAAGTTTCACAGACCCATGGTCTGAGTTGGAGTCCAAGTTTACAGCATGATGCTTCCTTCTTTCTTGCTTTGCTTCCATCCTCTGGATCAAAACCACTTCATGTTGAGCTGCACCCAGGGCCACATGTTCCCTGTGCACTCCTCCCAGCTATCTACACTGATGTTGAATGACTTCATATCATTTTTGCACATGTTGTGGTACTGCCATGGAGGGCAACCACACTTTCTAGAGCCATCTTGAATCTTGCTGTACAAAATATTCTTGGGGACACAGTCTCCTCCCATTCTCCTGACATAGCTGAGCCATCGCCACCTCCTTTTCTTGATAGTGGTTTCTAATGTGTCGGTTCTGCATGCTCCAGCACCTCTGTGTTTGGCATTTTGTCTTCCCATTTTATTTTCAGGATCTTGCACAGTGGGAACAGTAGTGTGGACAAAACACAGTCATCTGCCAGTTATTTTTACTGTGTCAGTCATGTGAGTTGTAACCACTCTGTAATTATATTTCACCTTCTAAAGGAGCCATCATAGCAGGTAGGGACATACTCTCAGGAGGCCTCAACATGATTACTAGAAATGAGGGTAATGGAGGTACATTTTCAAGTAGGCAACACCATTGCTTTCCCGTAGTAGCAATGTTAGTATTATGTATTAAAGAAAGTGCCAGGCTTGTCTGCAGGCATTCATATATCCTGGTTTTGTCTTGCAGATTTCTCTTCACCAATAGTCTTTTGCCAATCTCACTTTGTGCTATGAAATTTTCACCACTCTTACTTCTGCAGTCATCTCCATTTATTGCCACTACTCCCAACTATAAAGCTAATACTGCAAATGAGGTGCTATGTCTGCAGCTTCACTGTTATTGCATGCCTTGAATAAATTTTGGGTGGCCTGACAATGAAGTAAAAGGGTCCTGGACTGTGAAAAGAAGTGCATTTTGCTTTTGTCCATACTACTGGTGCTGAATTTGGCCCAAGCACTGAGTATTTCTATTCTACCTTTAATCTGAATCTAACAGTGCAAAGAAGCTTGTAATTGCTTTTCCACACCCATTTAATGAAAGCATACCTTCTACATAAACCTATATGCATAAATTTTATACGTAATCTTAGAATGGCCATATTTGTCGGATGCATTTGAACATTAGTAAACTCTCTAGATTTCTAGAGAAGTGTGGCTCTGTTTTAAAAGTAACTGCCTTCTGAAACTATTTGTGACATTGCAGTGAATTGACAAGATTCACAGAACTGCTGCAAGTTTGGTAGTGCCAGTCTCTCCTGTTTACACTGTTTCATTTTGTATAAATAATTATTCACTACAGCTGGAACCCAGCTGTTCTGCCTCCATAGATGGTATGTAACTAGCAGAATAGTTATTCTCTTTTTCTTGCTCCCTCTTTCTCTCTAAAGTGTTTCATAAAAACAGATATGACTGAAATACAAAAGGTGCAGATTTGTTGAATAAAAAGGCATTATTTGTACATAGCTGCTTTTCTTGGTAGAACTCTAACTTAAATAGTAATTTGAATATATATAATTTTAATTATCTTTGCTTTAACCGTGCAAATATCTGACATTAGTATGTCATTGGAGATGTATGTTATGATGTTAATCAGACCAGTCAAGATGAGATAGTACCTTTCTGTTCTCTCTCACATCATAAACTCCTGATCTCCCCAGAGGAAAAAATGCATAATGTCTCATTTATAACCTGTTGCATGCACGAATTATTTCCTTTTTATATGCAAGGCAGTAGCAAAACGTAATGCTGTTGACTTGGAGTATGACTTTAGGAAGATGATGTTTATTACGCTTTATCACTTGGCAGATTTTTCTCCTGAAGTGAAAAATTTGATCCAAAATTTATGTTTAGAAAAATGGAAGCAGTGATGATTTTAAAATATAAAAAAAATGAGTATAGATTACATTTTAGTAGATAAGATTATTCATGAACTGAATAAACTTCATAGATTTCATAGATTTCATAGACATTAGGGCTGGAAGGGACCTCGGAAGATCATCGAGTCCAGCCCCCTGCCCAAAGGGCAGGAAGTCAGCTGGGGTCATAGGATCCCAGCAAGATAAGCATCCAGTTAACTATCCATAAATAAGACCAAATTTAAAGTAAATGATAAAAATAATGTAATATGCCAATTCTGTGCCACTTATACAACATTATTGTTTAGCAGAACATATGTCTAAGGCTTAGAAGACACTTGTTCTGTATACAGGTGTTTTTGGAGATAATGCAAAGGAAAATGGGCAAAAAATATTGAAGATCATATACAAACACAGTGAAACCCACAATTAATGTCAAATATTGAATAGTTTAGTACATGAATTGGATTAACTTCATTTCTAACGTACTGTGCTCAAGTGGAAATCCTACTACTATTGAATCTCACACTGACCTTCTCATTATAAATTTTTGCAAAATACACAGAAACTGGTTCATTATCACATCACACTTTTGAACTGATTTCAAACAAAACTGTTCTCATCAACATCAGGCTTGAAAGCTTTATGCTCTGTTTAAATTTAGAAAAAGAGAAACCTCTGGGTGAAACAAAGGATCTTATTTACCATAACATATGTGTGTATTTATTTCCTTAAGTACTCAGGTTGGTGACACTGACATAAAAGTTAGCCAGTAGCATCTTATGTTCTCCTTTCAAGATTCTTTCAGGTTGAATTTCCAAATAAATAATGGTAGAATTTCCAGACAAATAATTGTTGTTTGGATGTAAGACATGGAGACTGAGTAATATTTGTTTAGTACAGCTCTTTCATATATATCCCTTTTTTGGTTATCTGAATGTTCAGTTATTTCTCCCTCTACCTACCATGCAAAGGAGGTGGCAATTATATGGTAGAGGCAATATGGGAAGCACTGACATGAGCTTGTCAGGTATTACCTGTTCATATTTCTCTTTGGTATTTAAAATATACCAAAAGCACAAGATAGTGTTCATTTGCATTGATCTTTATTCTTTAACAATAAGGCGGATTACTCAAAATTCAGATTCTAATAACATTGGATGCAGTGCCCTTGGATCCAATGAAAAGATTTCAGGCCTGATTCATATCTCTTTAACTGAGCTTAATCAAAACTATACAGTTATATTACACATGTTTGGACTTTTTAGGTTACTGCCGCAGATAACGCACCAATGTAGCTGCTAGAGAAATTACCTCCAAGATTATGTTACTGCACCATTCTAATATTGATGAATAGGGAGAGATCAAATGAAAACAATGATTGTTCAGCTTACAACTTGTTTAAGTTCAAAAATGAAAAACATCTTTAATAATTTTCAGGTTTTTAATTTTAGTAATTTAAAATGTTATAAAGTGAAACCATAAACAGTCACTATTATTTTGAGCTATATGCAGCACAAGCCAAAGGGAAGCAGGTTACATAATTTGTGTATATAAAAATGCATTTGTATTAAGCAGTAAATGGTCAGTTGCTGCTTACTGACTTGATAACAGAACAAGGAGCAACAGTCTCAAGTTGCAGCAAGGGAAGTTTAGGTTAGATATTAGGAAGAATTTTCTTACTAGGAGGGTAGTAAAACACTGGAACAGGTTACCCACAGAGGTGGTGGAAGCTCCATCCTTGGAGGTTTTCAAAACCCAGCAACCCAAGTATTAAATAAATGTGCAGTAACCACTTTGCAGTTGCAGCTCATGTAGATGTGCCCATTGAGAAGTAAAATATATGCCTGTCTTTCTAATACTGAGGCATTAGCTTACAGTATTTAGTTCGCTGTTTTTGGAGAAAAGACTAGTTTTTTAGAAGGTTAGCTCATGAAATAAAACAATGTGCTAAACAAATTTATTTATAAAACTACTTGGATAGGATTGTCTTCACAGATTTTGCCATTGTTATACATGTGCCCTTGACAACAGAATGATAGTTAACTGCTAAATTTGTTTGAACTGCCATCACTCCATTAAGGTCAACAAAAGTCTGATAATTTCAATCACCTGCAGATCTGACACTGGGCAAAATTCTGTCTCACCTAATGGATGACCAAGTTCAGCTTCTGACCAGCTCTGCACTGGAGTAAAATGTAGGAACAATTCTAGTTGGGGCATAACCTCTGGGGGAGTTATGCCCCAATAATAGGAACAAGATCACTCTCTGAAGAAGCATGGATGTCTCCTTGTTCCTGTAATGGAGCACTGCTGCTTTCATAGTGGGCAATAGAATATCTCCTTCATCTTAGTTGGGTAACTCAAAGTTGGTTAGAAAGTAGAGTAGGGCGGGAGGCATGACTGTCTCAAGTTAGCCTTGGGGGATGAGCTTGTCATGTCTCACAAGCAAACCCCCTATCTCAAACTGCCTCTCTGCAGTGACAGACTACCAACCCTACTCTCACCAAGCCATGAGACCTTGCTATAAACCCAGATGCTGGTTTTGCCCCCTCATCAATACAGACTACATCATTATTGGATTATCCCATACAAAATTTAGTATCCAAGGTTCATCCACTTGCTCCTCTACCAGCATCGTATACATCATCATCTGCTTACGGGGACCCTTAGGTGTCTACATTGGCTAGACAGGGCAATCCCTATACAAAAAGAACAAATGGACATTGATTTGACTTCAATTCTAGAAACAAGCAAAAACCTCTCTGAATGTTCTATCATTGACTTCAGAATAGCTGTCCTTAAACAAACAAAATAAAAAACTTTAAAAAACAACTTTAACGTGAAATTGTAGAACAAGGAGTCATCCAGACTGGATTGTGTTAAATATGGTATCAACAGAGATTATGACTTCGTATCCCATTCTGGGACTATTTTTTATCTCCAGCTGTTTATTCCTGTATCCCTTAGTGGGCTAAATATCTTCCTTATCTCTATTGACCTTTTCAACTCACCTGTTGCCTCTCAGCACTGGCTCTCCACGTCCTTTTCCTTTGTATTTAAAGCCCTCTTTATTTTATGACCTCTCTTTTTGCAAGTCCATTCATTATATCTGATAAAGTAGGCTGTTGCATAGGAAAGCTCATGCCTCTGTAAGCCAGCTGCACTAGGTGAAATAGAAGTCACTGAGTGAAATTTACAAAATGGAATATATAGGAACAGTATTGCTCTCCAGAGAAGTACAGATACACAATGTACAGAAGAACAATGTGGGACGCTTAGGCTCCCAGAGTGGGCAATAAAATATCTCCTACATTTTAGCTGGGTAACTTAGAACTGATTGTAAGTTGCAGTAAGTGAAAAAAAGGCCTGCCCTCCATGCCTATAACAAGACAGTCCTCCAGATAGTTGTTATACTTCTATCCATCATTGTTTTAAGTTTGAAAATGTCATGGTAGAGTGATGATCAAAAAGCCATTCATTGCTATTCTGTTACCTCCTGAATTAGTTTGATTAATTATTGCTCCGATTCAGGACAGCACAATGTTAAGGACATGGTTATGGTAAGTCCAACTGAGGACAATGTGATTCAGTCATTTCCTTAAGTATTGTGTGGAATAACTTGAGTGTTGTGATTGGCTTCCCCATGTTCTTAAGTGATTTCCTGAACGGAATGTATCAATGTAAGATAAGAGTTAACATACTTAAGTCTAGGTTAGTATGTATGCAAACATATAAAGCATACATTTAATTGTTGCACTGTGTAGAGATGAATTGAGAGACTTTGTAACAAAGGACACTTCTCTAATAACAATAACAGACTAGAAGGGACATATATGTTCTTTATGTTTACATTGGAAAATATAATATGTCGTCTAAACATTTGTTTTTCTGTTCTTGATGTTTGAATAGGACATATGTCCACCACAACCACAATAATAAATGGAAAGAATGGATCCGTTCTCACCCCACCTGTGAAAGTGACAAAGAAATCAGTTACAGAAGACATAGTAACAACATTCAGTTCACCAGCAGCATGGCTTCTTGTTTTCGCTCTGATTGTTACCTGGTCAGCAGTAGCTATTGTAATGTTTGACTTGGTGGATTACAGAACACTTGCAGGTAAGTCCTAGCAAATTCTATTTTAACATATTAGTTATTTAAATCCAAAACACTACTTTTTAACGGACAATGTATAGTATTGTATAGCATGTGTATACCAGTTGGTGCAAAATGGTGACATTCCATTGTTAGTGAAGCAGAACTGATTTATACCATTTTAGGATTTGCTCACCTGTAAACATGGTCCAAATGCAGGGGTGCCTGAAGGTTGCTCAGGGACGAGATGTGTGATCTCAATACATGTGGTGGGAGCATCATAACTCAGTTTGAGAAAAAGGAAGTACTGAAGATTGTTGAATAAGCTGCTACTTATAGTTTATAGGTTTTGCCTAATAGTATATTGAGTAATGCAGAAAGCTGATTTGTGCTAAAAAAATGTTTGTTTTAAAGTAATGCAGTAATAATTAAACTACCTCAGAAGTATATGTTATCATGGTTAGAGACACAAGAGTTAAAAAAAACCTGCCTGTTATTTATCTATTTATTTATTTAAGGACAACTCCAGTTTTAATACCACACATTTTATCACTGAAATTACCAAGGAATTCAGATTGAAATTTGTGACTTAAATTCAGAATAAATTGAGTAAGGATTCAAAGTTAATTTCCTTGACTTTATTGTTTGAGTGATAGTGGTATAGATTTTGTTCTGTTCTATATCAGTACTGACCAGAAGAATTATTGGCCTAATGGTTTTGTGCCAAAGATTGTGTGTGAAAAAAACTACTGGACTCAGATTAATGGATTTCAAAATTACTTGGAGCATAGAGAGAATATATTCTGGTCTTTGGGAATTCCTTGCTTTATCATGTGGCTAGCTTTAGAGTTCAGAGGGAAACAAAGGTAAACCCAGATCTGGTCTCAGCAAGTATTGTCCTTTTTGAGTCTTCTTCTTCATAATTTACTCTAAATTTAGGGACAGTCAACTGAAAGCTAAAAACTAGTGTAATCTAAACCAAGAAATACAACCACTTAAAACAGCTGTTAATATGAATTTGGCCATAAATGTGATTTATATTTTTAGATTAAAAAAAAAAAGACTAATAGTTCATATCCTGTAGTCTTTACACATTACTCAGAAAAAAATACCCTGTAAAGCTGAAGAACTGCAGGATTTGACTGATGTGTGGTAGTAGTGTCAGAATTAATATTAAGAAGTGATAGCTATATCTATACTGGAGGCTGACAGACTGATACCAAACAGATGGAAATCTGATGTTCCTAATGCACTGACTGAGAGCTGTCCCCAAAGGCACTGATGGAAACTGACATTTTAGACCAAATGTGAAGAATAAAATAACATCAAATTCTATCTGCAAGGTGACTCCATATCTTTTTCTACAAATCTTTTAAAGATGATAGCTTAGCATATTGGGTTCATAAGTACCTTCTCCCACTATCTTGGAGGAGACAGTGTTTTAACAGATAGCAAAACTAGCCTTTAAATTGGATCTCAATTTGCTCATTGTGACCCTTAGTTTTTGACTAATATATTCCTATTTAACCTGTTTCTTTATAGTGGAACATGTTTGATTTAAGTTCTATGAGCTTAAAAAGAGGTATCACATAGGATCAACCTGCTTGCCTTATGAAAGTACAATGATATAGCAGCTGAGGCTTTGGCTCATTGCCATAAGAGGGATTATTGTACTAGTTTTAATATAAGAAGAGGATTTGGCCCATCATTTGTTATCATTGGCAAAACTCTTAATGCACATGTACTACAGTACTTGTGCTCTGAATAATTGACTTGTATCTAAAAACACTTATGTTTCTCCGTTGGTCTGAAACTGTACTTGTAGAATGCAGGGATGGGTGTTAAAAGGGAATGGTTATTTTCAGTATGGTAAATTTTAGCTTTGCAAACACAAAATTAATCTTAGGTTGAAGTTAAACAGTACAGTTAGACCATACTGAGGGCACTTAAAAAGTAAATACCTGCACATTAAAACTCATTAACTTGTGCTAAGTGTCTCTGAGCATCTCAAAGTTAAGCCACTTAAAGTGAGGTTTAACTCTAGGGTAACTTCAATCTGCTTCATGGAGATAAAACAAGCGATTTGCAGTCTTCAAGCATCCCAGGATGGACCACTCTCAGTCTCTCTCCCCACAACTCAGAGCAGGGATAGATCACAGGGCTAAGTACAGACATTTGGAGGTGTTAGGGGGAGCTTAAATCAATTTAAACTGACTGCCCAATGTCAGGTAAGTCAGGATGGGGGGCCTAAGAGGGGCTAGAGGTCTGCTGGGGGATGCGGGAAAATGCAACCCATGAGGGGTGGGAGAAGGTGTGACCCACAGGTCGGGTGCGGGGGTAGGTACTACATAGATCCAAGTTTATCTTAAACAGGTTCTGCAATGTTTAGGCCAGTTTGTGTGCGTGGAACCTCTGGACAGTTACAGATTTTGACTGATTGGCAGTCACTAGGACTGGCTCTGTAAGTGTAAGGTCAGCACTGGGACAAGCTAAGTTTAAATGGGTGGCCATTTTAAACTTGATTTAACTTCCCCAAGGCTAAATACAGGCAGTCAAAAAGCCCAGGGCTGAGTTGATTCAATCTCCGTAGGTCAGTCTGAGTTGCAAAATTGAACCAATAAGCAAACAATCACTTTTGATTGAGTAAATGCAGCCACATGCCTACAGTGGCTCAAGCCAGAAGCTGGGGGCAGGGCACTAGAGCATGCCTGCCAGCCACTGCCAAAAGGAAGGGAAGAGAAGAGAGAAACCCTCCAAGACCGCCCCCCCCACCCACCCCGCTGCTGGAGTGGAGGGGGCATAGCCAGGCCCTAGCCCGTGCTCTGCCTGGGCTGGGTGGGAAGGGAGTGCTGCCAGGCTGAGGAGGGGCGGTGGGTCGGGGAAAAGGTAGTTGCATTGGAATTCATAAAAACTTGAACAAGTTATTTCTTGAACATAGTTATTTCTCTGAAGAACTATAAACTGAAGAACTGTAAACACAGCTGTGCTGTGTGTTTGCTTCTTCTCCCTGCTGCCTCTGAGGGCAGGGCAGGTCTATACTCAGGTGAAAGGAAGTTTAAGACCCCTCCCTGGCCCCAGACACCAGCTGGGGTTTGCCTGAGGGGTGGTGAGGCAGTGAGCCAGTCCTCACTGCTCCAGCTAGGAAGCAGAGAGGTGGGGCCAGCCCTACTCTTTGGAGCAGACAGCACAGCCCAGCCCAGGCCTGCAAAGCATGCTGGGTTGCTGGGGGACTGTGATTTAACTTGAACAAGGAAGAGGTCTGGGATAGAAGTTTCATAAACTGGTTTGACCTAAATCAGTTAAGTCTGATACTACATTCAACCAGGTTTAACTTAAACCAGTTTCAGCCATTTTGAAACTGGTTTATGTGCACTGAACTTCTGTTCTGTTACAGGTTTAAACCAGTTTCTGATCACTTAAGCCGGTTTATGTGTAACTTCTGTCCCTAGGGCAAATGTCCGTATTTAGCCCTGGTGTCCTGACTCCTGGCCTTTGCTGGCCAACCTTCTAGTGGCATGTCAGAAAGCTGCAAGCAAGAAATGGTATTAATCTGTATGTAATGTGCAATTGCTCATAATACATTTTAACTTTAACACTGTTAAATGTTCCTCATATTTAGCATGGTTTAAGTGTAACATGTACATTTACCTTTAATCTCCTACTATTTAGTTGTAAAATAAAGGATTTAAAATAGGGTTTGTTCCACTATTGCCTGACACTTTTCTTAGTAACTTTTGCCTTTGCTAGGTTTTACCCTCTAACTTCTTTCCTTATCCTATTGGTGCCTTCCTTCAAGAATTCTGTTTAGCTAACAAATGTGCAGCATCTCTCCCAGAAGATAGCCATAATTTAGTAGTAAAAGCTTTGTGAACCTACATTATTTGTTTGTCTCACTTATCCAAACACCTCTGAAAAAGTGGAAAAATGAGGAAGGGCCAGATTCTCACTGTACACTGAGTGAGATCCTGGACCACTGAAACTACTGGTAGTTCTGTCATTGATTTTAATGAAGCTTAGATTTCACTCATCAAGTAGTACATAGTGAGGAGTCCCATTAGTTTAATTGGGACTACACACTGTTTTTTTGGGACTATTAAAATACTAATCAACTGAAGATTAACAAAGTTGACCTCAAGTTGAACACGTGGTATAAACTAATGATATTTTATTTGAAAGATAAATTTTGGTTTCATGATAAAATGTTATTATCTTGATTCAAACCAGTAACATACTGATAACGGCAGTACATTCCTTTCTACATAGTTTTGTTTTTGTTCTCTTTTCTAACAATTTTCATTTTGTAACTCTCCGTAAGGAATACCCACCATAGATATGGGTCCTTGGCTACCATAATCTCATATTGTTAGTTTTAAGATTAAAATAGCAAATTCGTAGATTGTAAGGCTGTGGACAGATGTAACTCTGAATCATTCTAAAAAGGGAAGGAGCATGAATCAGCTGAATACTGTCTGTCCATCCCTGCTCCCCAAGTTACTTAGGTAATGTTCTCAGCATGGCTTTTGACAGATGAACAAGTGTACAAGAATTTTCAATTGTGTTTAGAAATGTTCGATAAAACATAATAGAAATACACACTTTCAAATTTTTCTCACATGAATAAAAGAGTAGGAAATGGAACACTGAGATCCCTGGTAATAAGTAAAATACTGTATTTGGAACTGAGTTTTATAATTGTTTTAGGGTTATTAATACATATTATGCATTTCCAAACCATATAACTAAGTATGTATTTAAACAATACAAATAACTAAATGTTAATATTGCTTTAATCCTTACAAAGGATGAAATGTTACAAAGGAATAATATGTCTGATTAGTTTTCTGCATCCCTAATAATAACAAAAATCCAACCACAACTAGCCAACAGAACCCAAGTTTGAACTCTGGGGAATCCAATGTTCAGAGAATTGATGATACCTTATCTCTCCATGGGGAAAGCAAACCAAAACACCATCCCCCCACCACAAAATAATCCAAGAATTTCACATAACAGAATTGAGAAACTGACTCCCTATATTTGGTTTTACAAAAGCAGAAACAGAGACTATTCACTGTGAATTATTATTTTTTAAATATAAATGAATAGAGAGGTACCTAGAAAAATGCAGCGCAGGAATATTCATTCCAGTCTGTGCCAGTGGTGGAAATGCAGAGTAGGTGATGCTAGGAAAGGTATCCCAATGCTGGGAATTGATAAGAAGCAACATGGATCTCCACTTGTCAGAGAGGTTCCTCCTGTATGCCTTCCCCAGTATAATGGCATAACATCTAGCTCTTGACTGTGCAGATGGTTACAGCTGTCAACTGCTGATTCTGAAAGATATGAAGCGAATATTTCCATGTATTTGTATGCAATCACCTCTGTTTTACAATTTTCTGCTGTGTTATCTTAACCAGGATAATACATTGATTCTACTCTCAACATTATCCATGCAAGGAACAAAACTCTGTACCTAACTTTCTATATAGTATAAAGAAACCTATATAATATATAGTTTGCTATAAGACTAGATCTGAAAGTTATTATATATTGGGGTTGTCTTCATGGGAAAGTTATGATATAAACAGGTGTTAATATCTCGTTATATGGTTACAACTCCCTGTGTAGAGTCTTATTTTAGTAGAAAAATACTTTTTTGGTTTAAACGTACAACCTTGTCCTAACCTATACTAAACTAAACTAAGCAAGTTGCTGTTTTATCACTACAAGAGCAGTAAACTAATGTAACTGTCTTGGAAAAACTGGTAGAGGGTTCCCATTTAAAGAAGGCCTTAGAATGTGAATTCAGGGGAAGCTCTTGCTGAATACAGACAAAGTGAGATTTGTTGGGTTTCGCCCTATTTGTAATTTAATTTTAACTATTTAAATCTTGATGCTGCACCCTTTCTGAGATAATTTTTATTCTGCCTTCAGGAATCAGTCCACATTATGGATGAGCAGCCAACGTATTTCCAAGTTGTAAATTGGAACATATTTTGAATTATGTGGGAGCTCCACAAATGCCCCCCTAATCCCACAAAACAGAATTCCTTCCCTTTTCTGTAACTCTGAAAACAGTCAAATTGATTTAAACCAAATTCAGTTTTAAAAAAGGACTGGCCCTCTGACATCTTATTTACCATGTTTTACCCTGCAGCAAATTTTACAGCTGACTCATAAACTCTGGGAAAATGGAGTTTATATTGGAAACAATGACAGGCCATGAAGTACTGCAGTGTTAGCAACTACTGCCATCATCCCAAAGGGCCTACCATGCAAGATGATAAATTGTGACTGACTTCATGAGGTCATGAAGTAAAAAATGTGGAATTTCAGAAACTGACTTGGATTAATAGGGAAGAATGTAATAAAATAAATGCATCCTGCATGCTTATATTATTTCATAGCAATACAAAATTCAAATTAAATCTGAGGCCCATAAGGGTAAATAGTGTAGCAATAGTATAAGTTCTTGGCCTTCTGATAGTGAAGAAACCAGAAATAATTGACTGGGCTCAATCAAACATAATGTTTCTTTTTCTCAGTAATAGAATGTAAATATTTCTACTTTTTGTGAATGATTTTTATACAAAATATTTTAAACACATTTTACTTTTTTATTGTATTCTTTTAAACCTGCAATGCACTGCATTTCTTTTTGTCTTTACTGAATTCTGCTTTCTTTTTCATGACAGTACCTTTACAGATATGGAATCCTTATTTCACTCCATAATGGCTTTCTTTTGTCATGTGATACCGTGTAATGAACATTATGGTTAATGATGTTTCTTTTTTTCTTTAATGGCTATTCTTTGGTTCATCCTGTTACCATCCACTATAGCCACCTATTCACAACATTGTGATGATCCCTGTTTACCACCTGGTAAAACATTCTGCCTACAGTGATTCTGAATAGATGTGCGTGTTTGTGTCTGGTCTGCTTAACTAAGATAACAAAAGCATGGACTATAGCTGAGTGCCAGCCAGCAGTAACACAGTTTACTTGCTAACACCCGAATCTAGCTGAGTAAAATGTCTGAAGTTAATTACAGTAGAATCCTCTTAATTTTCATGTTCAGGTCAATATATATGTCAATTAAGAGATTGTCCCGATCAGCACATTCCCAGGATTCTCTAATATGTTGAGACATTAATTTTTATTTATTCATGACCTCAAAAATAAGCATTGTACAAATCCTTTAAAATGTTTTTAAACATTTAAGGCTAAGGAAAGATCAGAGTCCTTAGCAGACTATGGAAAACTGAAGTTGAACAAAACATAAACCTTTAAAGAACTGTAGGTAATATAGATGACTTCCTGTTCTAGCAAACTTTGAACAATTAGGACTGTATCTGATGCCCACTGAAGCTAGTGGAACCATTTCAGTGGTTTTTATATTATGTCCAAAAAAAAATTATCTGCTTTGTACTGTCTATGCTAAATATGTGTGCACAAAAGTGCTGATCCAGGAGGGTGAACTGGTGTACTGTATCCCACTTACCAGTTGGCCATGGAGAGTTCCAGTCTCAGCTTCCAGATGCATCCATGGTAAGCTCATTATATGGGCAAAGTGAGCTCTGTGCCACTCCCACATCCTTTTGACTATCTTGGATCTGATACTGCATGCACACATGTGCACACAAACATGCACATACAAGTGCAGTGGCCCACTGTGACCCAAAACACTAGTACTTGAAGATGCTTAGCACTTTGTCACTTTTGATACCATTTCCAGGTTCTGACAAGTATCCCAATTAAGAAAACAAGTTTTGGATAAATGAAATAGATTCTACTGTAATGTAACTACATTGTTTTTTCTGCTTGCAATTCATTTTGGATGAAATGCTTTTGTCTGCTTTCAGTTGAGGTTTTCTCTGAGGACCTGACCTTGGTATAATTACTGAGGGATCGTGGCAGAAGGGGCAAGTAATTTACCCACAGAAGATTTATCCTGTGAATTCTAGATGTCATATTTACATTTGAAATATCTATGAAATAGCATTTATGGGAAATGTAGCATATAAAGTTTTTTTCACATCAGTTTTATACCAGTGTAATTCACTGATGCATCCCCAAGTTTTTTTTCCTGACCCACATTGCTATAAATGTGAGGAAAATTAGGCTTGTAGATTAAGAACCTGAGCCATGCTGAATTGTAAGTGGAATGGAGTTGGGTGTCAGTATTTCATAGATTTCATAGACATTAGCGCTGGAAGGGACCTCTTAACATTACTGGGTCCAGCCCCCTGCCCCAGGGGCAGGAAGTCAGCTAGGGTCAAAGGATCCCAGCAAGATAAGTATCCAAATGTTTCTTAAAAGTGCCCAGAGTAGGTGCTTGCACCACCTCTGGGGGAAGTCGGTTCCAGGCCCTGGGGGCTCAGACAGTAAAAAAGTTTTCCTTATGTCCAGCCTAAAATGGTCTTGCAGGAGTTTGTGACCGTTGGACCTTGTCATCCCTTGGGGTGCCCTGGTGAACAGTATTGGGAGAGGGTATATGTAATAAACCTGCTGTATACAAAAAGGATTGGGGGGTGGGGGCATCGTTATTTTTTTTTCTTTTGGTCCTTACAACATTGGAGTCTAATCAGAACTTAAAGATTTCTTCATAGACAACTAGTGATCTTGTGAGCCTTAGACAAGGTGTGAGCTTTGAAGTCAAAATAATACTTTCTCTGTCATGTCAAACACCACATTTGACTAAAAGCTATCTTAGTTTTGAGATCACTAGTGTGAGGCTTTTATATTTTATCTAAGATGACAAATTCTACAAGTCTTCACATGCTGTACCTTGTCATTATCAATGAATTACATTATATCTCATAAATCCATCTTTACACCAGATAATTACCTTCATTTATAATTTCATTTCATTAAATACATTGTTGTCAAAACATATAATTGAAGAAAAACTCCACTGTCATTAAGTAAACCTTTTAAATCAGTTGAAATATGTTAAATATGTTTGCATTTAAATACTTGAAAGTGAAAGGACTGATTTGAGTCTACAGTTCAATTTTTGGCATTGTTACTAAAATTGGAATAATGACTGAAGTAATTTGCACAGACAAATTAATTAATCACTTTTTGGTGTGCTCTGTGCAGCAATAGACAACACCACAAACTCTGAAATATAACCAGCTATGTTTAGGTTACTACTGAACGTTACATTATGCAAATTGTATATTTAAAAATGCTATTGAACCTGGTATCAGTTTAGATAAGGAATAAGGTTTAATCTATCCTCAGAACTTTGCCTAAAACTTTTATTACAGACTTCTCATACTTTGACAAAATGTTGAGGTCTTCAGCAAAGTGCTTTGGTACCCAAACATAGACAGAGTAGATCTATTGAGGGGTTTCTCAAAGTCCAGCACTGGTTGAAGAGCAAATGGGGTTTTCATCAACTTTGCAATTTTATTATATAGTTAAACTGAGTTAATGCAAGTACCTTACAAGACACAAGTGCACTTTTCAAATCAATCAGAAGGGAAATTATAAGCCAAAAAGAATTCAGAATTGAAGAAATGAGTTGGTTCCTATGGGTACAAGAGATAATTCTGTTCTTGTGTTTTGGACCAAATTGCTATTTCTGCAACAATGATGCCAGAGAGCTACAAACAAAGCATTATAGTAATCCAGTTTGGATGTAATAAGCATGAAAACCAGTTTCTAAATCCATGGGGGGTTTTATGGGATTTAATCCTTACAACTTTTCTTAAAGGATAAAAAAGCTATTTTAACCATATTTTAATGTGTTTATCAAGGAAAATCCAAACAAACTCCCAAATTTCTTAGAGATGTATAAAATAGGTATCAAAGAATTACTCCTAAAGAATTCAGTTGGGTTTTGGTTAGATAAGGCTTTACTGCAACATAATGTATAAAATCCTTCCGTTTGACTGGGATTAAGCTGCAGCCAGCTGGAAGTCATCCAATTTTAAACATCTGCAAAACATTTTTTTTGCAAGTGAGAAACTGCCTGATTAGGGTCAGATCAAAAAAGATAGGTGAAACTCGCTATTATTCTCAGAGCTGTGAAAAAAATAAAATGTAGAAACCAGTACAACTAAGTTTGCAATGAATTAGAAGGCAGACTTCATTGCAGTAGCAAACAATAAACTCAAAGAACTAACTACCATGTATATTCCTGCTTGAGAAAACAGACTTACAGAAACCTAGGTACATGAGTAATTCATGCATGTGAATAGTTTTATTGAACTGCAGTTAATCGTGTATGTAATGTTTTGTACAGGTCTAGGAACTCATGGGATCAGGACCAAATTGCACAAAGACTGAAAGAGAGATGAAATTAAAAGATGACACAAAACTGTGATTTAAAGAAAGTGTAGAAAATATCAAAACAATCCTCCACACTACTAATTGCATGCTCTCTTCAAATAAATTTTAGGTACAAACTTTGTTGTGTTCCAACTGACTAGATATTTTAGCTTTAAATTATGTTAAGAAAAAAATACATAGTTTTGTTTTAGTCTCAATTTGTGAAGTGTTCACTAAGCCAATATGAAGGGAAATTTCACAGTTGACATCTTCTTGACAACCTTTCTGATTCTGTAAAAACTCTATGAAGTTTAGAGTCAAGAGTCTAGCACTGGAGAATCTGGTGAGTCTCAATGGTGTCTCTCATCCTAGCAGGTCTGGTGACTGATCACAATTTAACACTTTCAAATTCGCTTTGTTACCAACTCAGCTACTAAAATGGCTCCCTTAACTTTTTGACCCCCACCTGAGAAAACCATGGCTCTGAATATTTGAAGCAGAAGAGAGGAGCGTTCTAAATCCATATTTAGAGACTAAACAAGTGACCTGATTTTCAAAACAGCCAGCAACCTAGTAGTTCATATTGAAACCACTGGCTATTATTTATTATGTTATATTCCATGCAGGGAATAGATTTATGCCTATTAGAGAGATGAGAGAAACAGATGTCCATATATATTTAATGGTTAGTAATATATTTTATCACCTTATAATGAGTAAAAAAAAGCATATTGTTAGCATATTTTTAAAGCACATTTTTTGTGGTGTTTTGCTAAAGAGAGGAAAAGCCTGTAAGTGATAGCAGAGGGCAGTTCATCCAGTTTGACTATATTAGGTTCCAAAAGTATTCTAATAAAATATCAATAGATTCTATATTTCTTGATGAAAAGGAGACTTCTAAATACAATTAAATGCCTAAACTGCTTCATGAGAATTTGCATTCTGTCAGTCATGCTCAGGAACGCAAGAAGCATACTAATTCACTATACGTGACCACCTTTCTCTGCACGTTCTCTGCATCTTCATCTCTGTTTTTCACATTGGATTGCTCCTCATTCCTTTACTTCACGTGCATTTTGTTCTAAAAGGAAAAAAACAACTTGATATTGGAGAGGGTCAGGGGAAAGCTGAGAGCAAGGACTTTTTTACACTTCTTAGTATATCTGGCATGGTGTTTTTATTATATTAAAATGCATATTTGCTGCTAAAATGGCTTTTTAAATGACAGAGAATGTAACAAAAAGTAAATAATTATTTCTGTAAATAGGAAGAGTGACCAGAACTGTGTCGAGAGCATCTACATGTAGTGGGAGCTATAATGAAATGTGCAAGAGGGGGTTGCACAAAATCTGATTTTGCAAATGTCATCAAAGTGTTTTCTCAAATTCTTCCCCCTTCCCCTCCCCTTTCTTTTTACTTTCTTTAACTTGAAGTAGCATTTGTAGCTTCTCCCCAGTAGTAAAAGTGAGACTTCTTGCCAAGCATCATTTAACGCGCAATCTTCAAAATGCATCTTGACGCCCATCTTGCAGGGGTCATCAGATCCCAGCAGTCTTTCCTGCCCAAGTGCAGGGGCACTGGACCCGATGATCTGTAACGTCGCTTCCAGCCCCTGACAACTATAAAAATATGAAACATATATGCCATGTCCACATGAGCAGGGGCATGTTTGCAGCAGCACAAATAGTAGCTGCACAAATTTGTGCCGCTACTTTGTGTTGCACCGCATGCCCCTGCTCATGCAGTTTGCAGCAGAACACAGCTGCAGGCGGGGCTGGCTGGGGCCAGGGTGCCTCAGTGCAGGTCCTGGCAGATGGCAGCCCTCATACTGAGGCATGCTGTGCCCCAGTCAACCAGGGAGTGACATTTGGAGATGGGGGAGCAGGCAATAAAGGGCTGCCTGCTCCTCTATCTCTGTGTGCTGTGGAGCTCCTGTACTGAGGTATGTGGAGACAAGGGAGCAGCCAGCCTAGGAGTGCCTGCTCTCCTGTCTCAAGACACAGAGCATCCCAACCAGGGAGACGGCTGGGGCGCAGGGTGCCTCAGTGTGGGAACTTCGAGCGTAGAGACAGGAGAGTCTCTGTCCACTGCTTGCTCCCTGATCTCTTCCTTTGTCCCAGCTTATTTTGTTGTGCTCTACCCTGCTTTTTTCTCATGGAAGCAAATCCCAGTAGCAAATTTTCCCCCAGCACTGAAAACTAGCAGTTTAATGTGCAACATACACACAAACTGCATGTGCCTGCTCATCTGGATCTGGTCATATAGTTCATTTCCACAGCATCGTGTTTGCTTTGAAGCTATTTTGAATTAAGGGCCAGGGCCTAATTCTAAATTGAGGGAAGGAGAGTTTACATTAATTTAGCTGTGTAAATTATATGTATTCAGTTAAAGATTTCTTTGTACTACTAGGCTAGTGTTATCAGTGCAAATGGCAAGACACCCCTACAAATGTTTGCCAAATTTTTGTGGGTATTTTGCTTAAATAGAGACAGATAAGGTATAAGGGTTTTTTAAAGAAAAAAAATCTAAGATGAATGGACTTTTCATTCCATCCAGGAAGAGCGCACACCAACTGCTGAAACTTCCTTAGCCTGACGAAGGGTTTTTGAACCTGAAAGCTTGCTTAATAAGTTTTCTCCAACTATTTGGGTTGGTCTAATAAAAGATATCAAATTCACCCAAGGAACCTTGTCTGCCTATGTCCTTAGACCAACACTGCTACAACCTAAACCCCTGCAAGATGAGTGCTAAGCATTTGAGAGAATTAGTCATGGTGATTCATTAAAAGAAAATCACTGGGTCTCAATGTAGGTGCAAACAAATTTGGCAAGCAAAGCAAATACTTTGGAGAACTGTATAAGCTTAAAATGCCCTTTTAATTATTTAATTTACCACAGAGCATAATACAGATCAGTGCAAAAAGCAGAGATATTGCTAATGTCTGTACAACCACCTGATGCATGTATGACATATTGAATTTGTCTGTGAATGGCATCTTATAATGCAACACACAAATAAACAATCTAACCTTTTTTCTACTCAAAATTATAGAAAGTTTACCTGGGCTTTTATGTGACATGTTTTAGATTAATTCACTAATAACAAGCTTATTGTTTCAGGAAAAAATGAGGTAGCTTGTTTCCAGAGTTTTGTACACTTGGTGGGAGCACTGCTAGAAAATAACTTCCTATTGTTGCCAGCAGAAAAGTTGCTCCAAACCTGCACTTTGCCTATCTTGTAACCTGTATGTTCATGTGCATCTGCTTTCTGATTGGTGATAAGGTTTGTGCTTCTGAATCATGAATGCTGCAGTTAGAAATGGTGGTAAACAGGTTTGTATTTAATTATAATTATGAAACTATTTATATAATAAAATTAAATGTTAAAGAGATAGTGGTAAACAGGGATATGGTACCCAGCTTGCTATAAAAGGAGTCAATGATGATGTGTCTAATTAACTTGAAAAGAGCAGAAGCAGGCCTATGATTTCAGAGGGACATAACAATCCCATCTATGATTTACCTTCAACTGTGTCAAGTAAAGCACAGAAAAGAATGCCAGACAGAGAGAGAAATCATTTAGCTTGTCCTTTCATTTGGAGTATGGAGGACAAGTATCTGGGCTGAATTTCTGTCCATCTAAAATGTAAAGGTCTATACTTCTGTTGACACAGCAGATTTGAAGTAAATCTAAAACACTTTGTCTCTTTCTTAAAAAGTGCTTTGATATGGATAATAAGCTAATGCAAGTTTGTTGGAGAGACTAAGGGCTTGTCTGTCTGGGGAAATTAGTGCATAGTAAATGAGCATATTAATTCACAGTGCACTAGCTACACCAGCTCCCCAGGTGGGTCCTCCAGGGCTAAGTACAGACAGTTAAAAAGCCCAAGGCTGAATCGATTTGGTCTTTGCAGGTTAGCCTAAACTGCGGAGATTAAATTGAGAAACAACTGGACACACATTTACTTTTGATTCAGGAAATGCAGCCACATGCCTGTAGCCACATGGCTCAGGCCAGAAGCTAGGGAGTCCTGGTGCATGGCTTTCTGTCATATAGCCAGCATGGGCTGTGTGTTCACTTCCTCTTCCTGATACCCCTGAGATCTCTGGGATTTGCAGTCCAGAATCACAGCAATGATGATGTATCTAACTTGAAAAGAGCAGAAGCAGGCCTATGATTTCAGATAGACATAACAGTCCCATCTATAATTTACCTTCAGGGTTGCTCATCACTTCCTCTTCCTGCTTCCAGGTGCCTCTGGGATTTGTAGTCCACAGTTACAGCCCACAGTATCTTTCAGTAAGGTTAGCGGTGTAGAGCAGTTGTGTACTCAGGAGAAGATGGGTTTAATCCTCCTCCCTAGCCCCAGACCCCAGCCAGGGTTTGCCTGTGGGGGCAGTCCCTCCCTCTCACCACCCATCTCTTCTCTGCTGGAGCAGACAGCACATTCCAGCCCAGGGCTGCAAAGCATCTGGGATGCTGGAGGACTCTGATTTAACTTAAGCCAGGAAGGGATCTTGGACAGACGTTTCATAAATTGGTTGGATCCAAATCAGTTAAACCTGGTTGAATGTCGTATCAGACTTATCTTAAATCAGTTTCGGCTATGTTGAAACTGGTTTGTGTGCACTGAACTTCCATTACAGGTTTAAACCAGTTTCTGATCACTTAAGCCAGTTTATGTGTAACTTCTGTTGAACACCTAGCTCAGGTGTTCAACATGTGTTCTTAGTGTCACAAACTTATTTCACTCTGCAGCATTGCTCTCAAATATGCTACTGCACAAATGTTAACCTTCTCATTGGGAAAGTCTAATTGCATTTGGGTAGTAGTGGGGTGGATGCAAGTGACAGTACCATTCAGTCCACTTCGTCCATCTCAAAGATGCACCAACACTGCTTTTGGTTGAAAACAAAGGGGTGGCAGTGAGTGCATGGCAGGGTGACATGTTTAGGGGTCCTGCTGGTGGGCATGGTAAGTTTATCTTCTAGACTGCCAAACATTTCTCAAATAGAATATTATGTGAAATTGCTAGTATCTTGTAAATTCCTATCCCACCTTCCCAAGGACAAAAACATTCTATAGAAAAGTTTAATATAAGAGTCTGCTATAAGTCCTGTGTGTGTGTGTGAGTGCGCGCGTATGTGTGTATACACATGCAGGCGCTATGTACATTTGGGGTTTTCTAACTCCTTCATTCTGATGTTCACTCATTCATCACAAGTACATATATCTGTTTCTGTGCTCTCCCTGGGAATGATTCACTGTGTCTACACTGTTGCTAAGGCCCAGCAATTTCCTGAACAATGTCAGACTAAGGCAGAAGCCTTGGGAGGACCTATGAAGTGAGGTCTGGGACAGATACAGCAATGAATTAGACGAAATAACAGATTATTTTGAGACTGAAGCACTTAGGAGGAAGGTTATAGACTGGAGACTGAGGGGAAGACAAAAGTCTGTCTCCTAGGGTCTGTGTCTGAGCAAGGGTTTGGACTGAAAGGAAGAGAAACTGAGAGGACAAATATTTGGTGGAACCAAATCCAAATTTATTCTGAAACCACCAAGGCACCAGAAGAGGGGTATGACTTGTGACAGTGTAAAGAAGCTGAGCTAGGGCCTTGTTACATGGTAATTTGGGGTAGCTCCTGGAGCATTTAAAACCTGGATTAACACCTGATACTGAACCTCAAAGCCAGGTGGGATGTCCCAGGAACAGGAGGGGGAAACAGAGGAGCCCCTGGGGGCAGGGGGGATGCCCCAAATGGGGGTGGGGATTCTTCCTTTTCAGTCCTCCAGGCCCCTGGTAGCCTGAAGTGTGACTGCTCCAACCAAACTGAAGCTAGCACTAAAACTGATCAATATTTGTGTGGCTTACAGTGTAAAGCGTAACAAGGCCCTTCTTTACCAAGGCCTGAGCCACTCTGGTAATTGCACACATTGCCTGAAAATTATTTATGACCTAACATTTCACAGGAACAAAAGTTTCAACTTTAAACTTCTGAGCAAAAATCATTAATATTCAGGAGCTCCGCTTTTGTTTAATAAATTAGCATAATTTGTGTTGTACATAAACAAATAAAACAGAATAACTTTAACCTCTGGATTAATCTCTCTTCAAATATCTTTTGTTTTAACCATCAGGAAGTTCTGTTAGCAAGCTCAGCAAAGAACCACTGCGAATCGTTTATGAGACTGTGGAAGAATCCACAGATTGGATCTATGGCTTTATTTCTTTTCTGACTGACATCATATGGAATGATGATGAAGACAGTGATGAAGGTATTTGTGATATGCAGATTTGTGTAACTGCTCTAACTGCTGCTTTACATGGATTATGTTGATTTATTCAATTTTTAAACTCATAGTCAAAAATATAGGACAAAACAAAAACTGAACTCTCTTGCTAATACAGCACCAACCATCTACAACAATCAGTAAATTGGTCTCTCTGTTAGCTTTCATCTTGTATTTAATGTCTTATTACAGAGATGGCAGAATTAAATATTACCATTAGTGTGTCTCGACATAAAGAATGCTAATTTATAAAAGACTTCAAAGCCACAATAGAAACACATACCAGAATATTGTTTCAGAGAATGGCAGCAGCTATTAGAGTACAACATTTCTCTTGAGTCTAAGTATGGAAGCATCTAAAGAACAGAGTTAAAATATGTAAGCAATACAGGAGACATCTTAGAACCCTTTTTGAGGAGGGGGCTATTAGCTCTTTAATATAGCACTTAAATAGGACGGAAGAGGAACTTAGTTTGGTTTGTTGAAAATGATGGTTTTGCCATTTTGCTAGCATGTATCAAGTGACGGAGTCACCAAGTAAGCAAAACCAAACATCCAGCAGTTAAAGTCTATTTTTACAGTTGTAAAAGAACCATGTTTTTTCATAGTCAATTTTCAGCATAAGTGTGTGTAATAGTGGTGAATAGCTACTTCATGTTATATTTATCATTTTGTATGCTTACTTGAAATCAAGCACAATGATCATAGCACTGATGTTTTCATTTTGTATCCATAGGCTTCATATGGCATTCCACCACAACCAAAAAAGTTAAGACCTAACATGAATTGAAACTGAATTGTTCACTTACTTTATTCATTATCCAGAAGTAGCTCCTGTTTTCTACCACTGCTTATAAATATATTTAGTGCTGTTCTTTAGATCCTTCCCTCTTTACAGATTTCATGGGCTTTCCTATTACCATTAAATATAGATACTAACGCATATATCAATATGTTTGCCTTTGACTTGGGGACTCTATTCTGAGATGTGATTTACAACCAGTATAAAGCCAATTGCCACTAAGAAACAAAAAGGACATAATGTTGCTCCTTTGCTTAACTAATGAATTTTTTCACTCTGTTTTTTTTCACAGGAGGCTTGGGAGATGCTCAGCCATCTCAGCTTCCATGTTCTCAGACAGAAGCATAGTCAGCACCTCTTAAGAGTTGCAAGAGTGACTCTGCATCTCACCTAAGCTTTTAAAATGTCTTGTGTATGGATCAATTCTGGTGTGAGCAACTTCCATCCCATAGGACTTCTATACACTCTAGCTAAGAGTAGTGCTGAACTCTTCTTTGCAGTGCTTAACAGCATTTCATATGTAGAGCTAAGGCATCATCAGCCCTATGGTTGATTGTTTCTGCTCACAGTGAAGTCAATAGAACTTTTGCTGTTGACTTCACTGAAAGTATGAAAGTATTATTAGGCTTCTTTTCCTTCTGAATGTTGCAAGTGTTGATTTGAAATTAAAAACCTGACCAATTCTTTGTGGCCAATTAAAATGGAATCCTTGTGCCCATTTTTAATATGGTAATAAGTGTACAACTAAAGTTTGTGTCAGTACATGTTTGTGTGTTTTGAATAACACTGTAAAGAACATTTTGGAAGTTTTGTTTTGGTAACATTTAAAGTTTTCATAGTATCCTCTTGAAAGTCCACACAGAAGCAGAAATGCATAAGCCCAAAATCTCAGAAAAGGGCTCTAGTTTTTCAGTATGTTACAAATATAAAGTTTGAATGCATATGAAAATCAAAATAAATCTGCATGGGAAAAGATATTGTCAGTGCTTTATTATGTCACCTGTTATCTGAGTATAATTTTTTCTGTCTTGGTTTAGGTGAAGTGGAACCACCATTGAAAAGAAAAGGTGTGTTATTTGCATGTTTATAATGGATAAGTGTTTTAATATATTATGTACATGTTAGGAAGAAATTACTAAGCTTATTCAACTGCTTCTGTGTCGGATAATGTGTCATTCAATTAATAGTGATTGGTGCATTTAAATCAAAATTATTTAATGGACAAATTAAAATAAGTTTGCAGCATTTCTTGTTGCTGTGGGGAGAAGTTTTAATTGTTTCATTATTATCCACAAATCTGAAAAATCTGAATAAACTGACAGCATTACTACAGTATCATAATATATGTGTGTGTGTGTGTGTGTGTGTATATACATACAGGAAACCCTCACTATTCGAGAGTTCGGCATTCGCTGTTTCAAATATTTGTGAATGCCGAACCCACTTCTTAAATACACTTAAAGGAGGTTCTCGGGAACTCCGTGCTTTCCGCTGCTGGGCTCCCGCCACTTCTGCTGGGCTCCTGCCACTGCTGCCGCGCTCCCACTATCACCAGAGCAGCTGTGCCCTCCCCACAGCTGCCAGGGGCACTGAGTTCATGAACACAGACGGCATTCATGAACGCAGTGCCTTATTCGCGGATTTCCCTGTTCACAGGGGATACAAGAATGTATCCCCTGCGAATGGCGTGGGTCGCCTGTATATATAATATCTTCCATATCTGTTTATGTAAGTCTGATTAATGTCAGCTTGAGTTACATACTCATCTCAGAAGAATAGACCTACCTTAAGAAGCAGCTATTGTATAAAAATATTCATCATTTGCCTTGTGCTATGTTAGAAGCCTAAAGCCTCTATTTCTTTTTTAAAAAATGATTAAGTTGGTATGAGATTTTTATAGAGAACAAGGATGAAACATATAGAATTGTAATATAAATCTCCCTAAACATGAATATTGGCATTCAGGAGCTTAAAACTTAAATTCAGCTTCTTTTACAAAGAATGGAAGACTTGGGATACTGGTATTAGTCATTTTAGGTTTCTAGTGCATTGTTCCTAGCTGAGCACACATTAATGTTAATAGCAAAAGTTTTCATCTTCTGACTACATGATAAGCAGAGGTGTAGTGCACTCTTTTAGTGCCCAGGGTGGTGGTGGGGTATGCCCAACCACTTTATAAGTCAGGAGGGGAAGGGAAGTCTTACTTGCCTGAGGTCTCTGTATACTGAAGGCAGCTGATGCTTTTGCTGCTATTGTTGACACTGCCATGGTTGATATGGTAGCAAAGTCATCTCAGGCAGCAGCAGTCCCATGGTACAGGCTCCCTGGGAGCCGTGCCTCATGCTCCATTTGCTTCCCCATCCCCCAATATGCTGTTGGGTACAGCAGTGTTTCCCAACCTTTTCCAGCCCAAGGCACACTTACATTAATAATTTTTTTCTGCAGCACACCAGTTAAGACATTCCTCATCCTCATACCTATTGTATCTCATTCCCATGGCAAAATTCCACGGCACACCTGTTAGTTTCTGACAGCACACTTATGTGCCGCAGCACACTGGTTGGGAAACACTGGGATACTGGGCTACTTCTGCTGTGGCAGAGACTCCTCATGGTGGAAGCACTGTTCTGCTCACCCCACTTGCCTACCACTCCAGAGATACATTTCTGGGAACAGTTCAAGGCTGCCCATGCCATGCCATGCCATGTCAAATTCTTCTGGGGGGCAGTGATTCTTGTACCCCCCCATAGTCAGCTTCCAGGGCTGATGCCCTACTTTTCCCCTTAACCCCCAGTTACATTACTAGAGATAGAAATTTAGTATCGCCATGTTCCTAATAGACAAATGTCCATATTACAGAAATGTAGGGCCAGGTTTCCTTAAGTTAATTGGAACAACCCTCTCTTCCCCGCAGTGAACGTAGTTTTTTCAGCAGTCTCAGCAGAGAAGGCAAGGACTGAATGGGCTTGGAGAACAGGACTTTCCACTCATATGTAAAGGTGGCCCCTTCATGTCAAAACAAAGGCAAAGTAATAGGCAATGTGGGGAAATTTATTTCCATATGATTTGTTAGTAGGATTTTCAAAAGTGCTGTGTAGTGGCCTTATTCTTCTCCTATTACTTCCATTGTTGATTTTCAAAGAATGCAAATTAGGCTTTGACACGCATCTTCACTTTATCCTTCAGCATATATTGCCCATATATCACTGCAGCATACAGAAGCCAATGTTTGGGTTCTGTTGCAACAAACAGAACTCATAGATGAAAATGAATGAAGATGAATATAAGCAAGACAGAGCCTAGGCCAGTGGGCAAAAGAAAGCATTTTGAAGAATTTGTAGTGAATATGTGCAGCTTGAATCAGTGCAGTCCATACTTTGATGTGCTGCTGAACAATTAACTTATGCTAAGGGCTGATTCCCCACACAATGTATGGTGAAAATTTGATTTGTAGAAGGCAGCAAATTAAGCATAGAAGTGCCTAAACTAGCCTATAGCTCATTAGGTCTGAGGGGACAAACTCCATCCCTCTCAAGTGTCCAATTCTGAGCTGCAGGGGAGATGGCTCATTCCTGTTAGCATTCACAGCTGTGAGCGTTTCTGAAGTTAGGTCCCAAACCAGGTCAAGTCTTTCTCACCTCATCCCTCCCCCCCTCGCTCTGATAGTACCAAATTAGTTGTGGTTAGAACAGCCACTTAGGACATAGGGGAGACAAATTGAAAGCCTTCTTTCTCTGCCTTTTTTGGAGCAGGAATTTGAAGCAATGCTACCTACCTCCCAGGCAATTGCTGTTACCACTGGGCTATTGAAGGGATACTTTGTCCTCAAGAGCCTCGCTGCTTGCTATCTAAAAGAGTGCTTAAAGCATGAGAGAAAAAGGACACGGTCAGCAACTCTGCTTCCTGGGCTCAGTTAAACTTCCTGGGTTCAATGAAAGGGAAGATCATCTCTGCACCAGATAGAGCTTTCTTGAGGGGTGCTCTGAGATTGTAGAACTGACTTACAGGATATGTAAACACCATACCTGATCTACGATTGTGCATGTTTATGCCATGCGATCCGTGAGTACACACATTCACTGGTGCCAGGAGCCAGGCCAGGAGCCTGATCTAAATTAAGTTTGGATTGGGGGAGACTAGTACATCTTGGGGGGGGAGGGGGGTATGGGATTGGGGAAGGCTGGCAGATCTTTTGGGGAGAAGGGGCATTTTTTGCCTGATCTAACCACCCTAAACATCTGTATAGATCAGCACTTAGATTGACCTAACACTGGCTAGGTTGATCTAAGTAGAACATCTGCACAAACCCATAGGGGCTAAGTTTTCTCACAGACCTCATGATCTTCCACTCTGAATATAAGGTGAATTCTTAAACTGTGCCTTCTCTAAGTACATAGATGGATCCAGAAATTTGAAAAGCAGGGTATGGAAATAGCAACTAGAGTTGCTGGGATAGCTGCTTTCAGCCTCCCTTGACACCAGGGCAGTCAGATCATGCTGCAGGAGCAGCAGAAAAGCCAGGGACCTTTTTAATAACAGTCCCCAGGTACTGCTTCTGTGGTTTGGACTCCTCAGGGGACCCAATCATTCAAGTCTACCTGGAACCAGAGCCACCAAGCTATGCTATAGAACTATATCACACGGGGTGTGACTGTGTGACCTTCTGGATCTACCCTTGCTAATTTAAGCATGGTTTAGCATATATAGCTAAAAAAAGAATGCTTTCCTTCCTCAAAAAACAAAACAAAAACAACCCCCCTACCCCCAAAACCTTGTACACAAAATTCTCCCTTGAAGAAAAAAATTAAAGAGACAATGAACTACACATGACAGACGATAGGCCCAGGATTTAAGCAAATTAAGTGGTACTTTGGTGCCAAAATTCCACTTGAGTCTAAGGTTACAGTCATAAAAATCCCTGCTCAGTTGCCACCTCCATCCAGCTGTATGGACATCACAGTTTGGACTTAAAATTCTCTAGGGGCCTGGATGTTCTGCTTTTGGGTACTCTCCTAAATCAGAGAATTTCTGGATTCTTGTCCTAGGATGGTTTCTTTATTTTATCCAAGGATCAGTTTACATCACATACACCAATCCTGGAACCAAAGACAAAAATGCAGGACTTCCTGCTCTCATGGGCATGTTATTGCCACTGCACCAAAGATTCATAGTTCTTAATATGTTCAGTGCATTTTGAAATCCTGCTGCAGAAAGTAATCTACTCCTGTAGACTAGTTATCTAGGCCTATAGACCCATGACTAGCTCATTCTCATAGGAGGTGGGAACTGAGAGTTTGAATCCCGTACAGACAAAAAGAAAGACTTAAATCAGGGTTTCCCATCCTAGAAGAGACCAGCTATCATAAAATGCGGGGCACTACAGTCCGTAAAGCTGTTAGAACTGTATTTGAGAAGAAAAGTGACCTCCTCATTTATTTGGAGGGGGGAGGGATGTAATCACCTTTCTTCAGGAAACAGTCCCAGGCCTCGGAGCTTAAAGGGCTGGAAATGCTTTCCTGAAACCCTGAATGAGCCATTGTAGGGGGAAAAGAAAACATCATACTTAGTGTTCTCATAAGCGTTTCCTATCGGCTAGCTCCAGTGTGCTGACATTTTGGGCAGCTCCCTGTTCAGTATGCTGTTTGTTGGGAATCCTAGGCTGAGGTTCCTTACTTTTCCCAGGCACTGAACCTACATGTCTGCATACTAGCTTTGGATTCCACTCTGGGGGCACCAGTCTCCTAAGACTTAGGAACTTCAATGCTGAACATTCAGGAGCCTCCTTTATTGAGCCTAAGGTTACAGTGGATCCATCTCACAGAAGCTATGTCACAGTACCTATGGTGATAACGGATATAAAATCTGAGCAGAACAGAGTTCTTCATTATTTGCAAAATTCACAACAGAAGAATTCTGTGAGTAAGTAGCGGGCTTCAGGTTTTGGATTTATCAGCCAGCCTATTTTCTGAGTGCTAAAAAATTGCATAAAATCTTCACTACCATGGAAATACCAAGATAAAAAAAAACATAACACAACTTAGTTGATGCCACAATACAATTGTTTACTGAGAAGTTCTTCAAGGGCCTGGTAAGGATATCATGGCAATGATTAAAAGGGGAGGGGGTGTGGAGAAAAGAAGAGGAGTAACGATAATTATGAGCCTGAAGAAAGCAAAGATAACCTTGCTAGGGATGCAAATTGCAGGCAAAGATAATAGGGATACAAATAATGACAGTGAGGGTGGCACATGTGACAGGGCTAATATCAGTGTTAGTAGCCACTAGAAAGGATAAAAGCGCTTATCACAGTACCTTCTTTACCACAATTAATTCCTTCATCCCCAGCATTATCACTCATATTTATCTTTAATAATAGGAAAAGACTCAATGTTTTATATTGGGCCAGAATAAAAAATGTAATCTTCAGTATACATGGTGAAAAATATTCTGTAAAAGACTTTGCAGTATTTAACAATGTGTACTCAATGCATGCTAAAATTGCTCAGCATTTTCATGAAAGCTATTTAAAAGTATAATAATAGTGTCTTAGATGCTTAGTATGTTTTAGCTTTCATTTTTCTAGATCAATGGTTACAGTTGATAATGTTGTTTTTTCTTCTGGACTAGTTAAACCTTTACAGACAAATCCATTTATTTGACAGCTGTATTTTTTTCTGCTTTTTTGCTAAAATTTCTAGCTATAAAAAGAGAAACTATTCATCATCTCTTTATGCCTGTGCTTCTGCAGCTTGAAACTGGTATTGCTGTCTTTTTATACAAAGATAATTGTTGATAGGGGCAAAATGAGATGGATAATCTTTTGGAATGTGCAGTAGAAAAAAAATGAAAAAAAGAAGAATGCTGAAAATAACATATTATTAGACACAAGTCCCAACCAAAAGTTCAGAAGTTTTATACTTTATAGTAGTAGTCCAAACATAATAACTAGTAATGTCATTACTACATTGTACAGAAACTTCTACAGTATAGAATAAAATGGTGGAATTAAAAGCATTATTTTAAAGTTAACTGTTTGCAAAGTATATTTAGTTGCATTTTGCACAATTAATATTTTTAAAAAATGGACCAGTAATATTTCAGTGACGTTGTAGCTGTGATGGTGCAGGAAATGTGAGAGAGGCAGAGATTTTTTGGGTGACATCTTTTATTTCACCAACTGTGTAGTTGGGATAAAGTTAGACAAGCTTTCTTCAAGTTTAAATATAGAAGTCATTCTAAACCATTAGATGTGCTTCAAAGGCTATGGAAATCATGGTATTTTATCAGGCTTTATTTTACATTTCAAACTTGTTCTAATTTTTCATTTTTACCTTAATTTTCTCCCTCCCTTTTTAGGTGAAATCCACCCTCCAACCAGAAAGAAAGGTAAGTGAGGCTTTAAAAATAATTATAGTTTAATAAGAAACAAAAAAGGTAAAAAAGAGCTGTGTAAACAATAATGCGTCACCTTGCAGAGAGTGCAGGGCCATGGCTGAATATTTTTTATCAGGTTTTTACTGGTATAACAAAGAATAAACAGAGCAAATCTGAGGTCTCTGGGAAAGATGACATTTTTATACCATTTCTAACCACACTTGGGAGCACCATAATGAAAGACACTAGCCCTGCTCTTGACATGGCACACTCTTCTCCCCTCCCCTCCCTTGCAAAAATGTAGCCATCCATGGTGTAGTGCATGGGAAGTTCTACAAGTTGTTTGTCTTGAATGTGGCTTTTGACACATGATTAGCACTGCTTACTACCTTACACATTTTTGAGAAGAATGTGTGTGGAGGTGTGTTTGGAGCAGATGTCTGTACCTCACAGTGCCCCCCCCTCCTTGCAGTTAGGAGGCAGAGCAGACATCTCTAGAGAGGCACCTGTACCAGATGATAGAAGCTACATCTGTACTTAGATAAGGAGAAACATGAAAGTAGGCGATGTCATATGAGACCTGTTCTTATGCAGGCACTAAACTTGCATTCTCCACCTATTTAAGCAAATGCCTCTCAGTATATTAGAGTATTTGACTTGTGGGTAGTAAATTAG
>NW_005842227.1:1283204-1290876 GCF_000455745.1 Alligator sinensis
GGAAAGATGGCAGTATCTTTATTTTTCATATGAATTATAGTACCAAAAACTATCATGTGATTTCCAGTTCGTGGAAATTCAGACTTGATTGAAAATATTTTATTGACGAAGATGTTCTACACTCTGGTTAGGTGACAGTAGCATAACTAAGGCAGGGCAACTGGGACAGCAGCCCTAGGCACTAGCTTAAGGTGAGGAAGTGAAGTGGGGTCAGAAAAATAATATCTGCTGCTGCAGCATCCATATATCTGTGGTGGTGGCATCAGCAGTTGGAAGTTACTGCTGTTCCCATGTATCGCCACTGCCTTGGGCACCTAGCTGTCCTGTTACACCTCTACTCTCTGTCCTCTTGACACAAATGCTTGTGTCAGTTGAAGCCAACGCTTAAGTACAATCCGTCTAGCCATACAAAAAATACTACTAGATAAGCAAAACCACCATGCCATTAAATAATAAGGACCAGTTAGTTTTTGGGAAAAAATTCTGAAGCATGCATTATTCTTTCCAAAAGTGTACTACCTCTTGTTTATATTGGAAAAAAAATTGGCCTTAATTATACTATTAAAGGAGTAAACTCTCTCATAATACTGCTAAAAATTCTTACACAGATGTAACATATTTCAGTTTGGAAAGCAAAATAAATTGTTGGCATAAAGTCACTCATTTCAGAGCTTATGTCAGCACAAGTGACATTCTTAATAAGTAGTTAAGGAAATACAGATTAAATGAAGGTAGTGTAAAGTGGCTACATGACTGGTTGGATCAACTTGATCAACAAGTAGTCATCAATAGCTCAGTGTCCATTTGAGATGAGATCTCAAGCTGGGTCCCAAAGGGGTTGGTCCTAAGTCTGGTGTTGTTTCATATCTTCATTAATGATTTGGAGGATTGAGTTCACATTTCATACATTTGCAAATAGTAGCAACTTGGATGGAATTGCAGACACTCTTAGAGAAGGGGTTGGCAACCTACAACCCATGGGTCCGATGTCACAGTGGACCATCAGCTGAATATAAGCCAACAGGATGCTCTCGTTGCAAAAAAGGCCAACAGTAGACTGTGTTGTATTAATAGGAGTGTCAATTACAAGTAAAAGTATGTGATTCTTCCACTCTATTCAACACTGGTGCGACCTCACCTGGAGGACTGCATCCAGTTTGTGTCCCTCTACTTCAAAAAAGATGTGGACATGTTGGAAAGAGTCCAGCAGAGAGTGACAAAAATTATTAGAAGTTTGGGAAGCAAGACTTAAGATGAAACACTGGCAGAAGAAGCTTCTTTAGTCCAGAAAAAAGAAGGCTTAGACGGGATTTTATAACAGTCTTCAAATACCTGAAGAGTGATTGATAAACATTTACACTGCCAACTGGCATAGCTATACTGGTAAAACAGTTCTAGTGTAGGATTCTGAAAATAGGATTTGGACTCTCAAATCGTTCATGCAGTTTTGAAAATGTTATCCAATAATTAGTCTGGAAGATTGTAGAGAACAGACACATACCTTTTGGATATGTGCATTTGAGAAATACCTCAATAGCAGGAAATAAATGCTATCAGAATGTCCTTCTTCTAGCTGCAAATGAGCCAAAGAAACATAACATGAAAACTATGGCCTCATATTGAACTTGCCAATATGTCTGGATAATTAATTATTAAATTAATTTGTCCCTAAAGTATGTACACATTTGCGTATTTACTACTTTTAAAATTCAGTTGATTTTTCTTTTATATTTCCATATGTCAGTTTTCATTTTCCTGACTAAGAATTGTTGTTTCATAGTGCTATAAATGGTCCCTAAGCTACTTCTCACAAAGTGCTTTGTGAATCTTTTGTGTAAAGAAAAGATTTTATGTTAAAAAATCATTAATTTAGTTCTGAAAGTAAGAAATACAAAACTACTTTCCCAGGTATATTTTTTTGTATTTTTATTTTTTCCATAGCATTCATTTCTGTTAATGTTTTCTTAACAATCCTATCTTGCTTTTTATCCTGATCAATATAGCAATAGTGTATCCACTCAAAGAGAACATTCTATAGTGTGAAGAAAATATTTTTCACATTATCCAGAGAAAATACAGCTACTTACCCCTTAGGCAAGAGCAAATGTTCAATTCTAGTTTTCCGAGCTGCAAGGAGCAAAGGTTTGTAACTTGTGTTCACAAAGCCTTCACATCCAAACTGTACTGCTGTCTTCTTGAAGAGATGTATTGACCTCATGTGGTCATGAAAGATCCAGGGGACAGAAGCATAGCAGTACTTGGGGTTTTCAGGTCCTTCAGCTACCTCCAAAATTAGGGTGGCAGAACTCTAATTTGTTGTCAAAGCTCTAATTTTATGATGTTGCATAAAAATGTGTAGCTAAGCTTGTTGCTTTTAAACAAGGTGTGGAGTGATCACAGCCCTCTGGTCCTTCACACCCACTAAAGAGGCAGTACTAGAAGGACTGTAATAAAGGTTGGGCGCTTGCTGGGAAGAAAGAGATTATAATCTGCACTATGACTGCATGTGTCCCTGTCTCCCTCACACCACACAAGGAAAAAAATGTGAGATTTCACTCCCTCCAAGTGGGTATCTGTAGTCCAGAACTGGAATAAGAGCTGTTGTTTGGTGTGGGTTAAGAATAAACTTGAAGAAAATAATAGTTTATTTTCCACATGAAGAACAAGTACTCATTACTCCTCTTTACTGTCCATCTCATTTTTTTCCCACTAGAATATGAGTATAAACAGGGTCTTTCCAAATTTCTGACAAGATCACACAAAAGTAACGTTTGTATAGTTTCACATATATATTGGCTGAGACTGTTTCCCAGAACACCAAAATCCTTTAGCCCTGTATTTTCCATTGGCCTTTCCTTACCTGGTAATTTCAAGAGGGTAGGTAGCAAGTTGACTCCACTTACATGGTCCTCTAATTTGTTGTGATCAGAACGTGCAGTATAAAAATGTTTCCCTCAGCACATCAAGCATCTAGTGGCATTTTTACATGTGTTTTTGGATACCGCGCCGGGCGATTTTAATGAGTGAGCTGCACTAATTAAAAGTCCCCATGCGTCACGTGAATCAGCATCCCCATGGAACCCCATGCTGAAAAAATGGTGGTGGAGCACTTTGAACTAAAGCTCATTTAATGTGTTTTATTTCAAAGAGCTCCACTGCCATTTTTTCAGTGTGGGGACATGCAAGGATGCTGATAAACATGATGTGGAAGGCTGCTGGAGTGCATCGATTTCTGTGCTCCAGCAGACTGGATTAATTGAGTCTGCTCCAATGCACTGGAAATCCAGTGTGTCGGAGCAGGCTCCCCGCATGTCTATAGGAGTCCCTAGTGAGTACATCTACACATGTGCTTTACTGTGAAGTAAACTAATTAGCTCCACAGTAAAGCATCATGGTCCACATGTAAACCTATATTAGAACACAGTAAACTAATTGACAGCACACAGTAAACTAAAACACTACTATCTTATGATGGGGTCATTTACTGCACTGAAACACACATGAAAATGATGATTCGATAGGGGCCAGATTTCTGCCTGCTGCCAGGTTACATGGCTCCCTGTGCCCCAGCCACCCCTGCCCATTCCCCCCCAGCCACTTGATGCCACCACCTGTAACCCCAATGTACACCCTGTCAGCCCAGCTTGCTCTGCCCCAGCTTGTATTGCTGCTGTCCCGGGCACATGTGTATGCCTGGCTCAAATAGCTCTAGACTTTAATGTTTCACCTTAATTTCATGTGAACATGCCCCCAGTAGGAGGTAAGTACATCACCAACCATAACATTTTCAAAAGTATGTGCCAACCCAGTAGCTGACAAGAAACAGGGATCCTGGGCAGATTTCAGTGCTTGTTAATTATCTAACAAGGATAAGACACAAAATGTCTCTGGAAGTTGTTTGGAAGATAATTAGTGTAATATGAATGCATTTTAAGTTTTCAAAAGATAGAGGCTAAGGAAATATTCTCCAGGCTCAGTCTTATGGATTTTTAGTGGAGAGAACATTGAATCAATTTGTAATGGAAAAGTTGTTCTTGATGCTGACAAAGCTTAGCCACTTTCCTGACTAACACACACATTACTTCGCCTCATTCTGAGGATGGTATTTTCTGTCTGCATGAGTATGGGTAATACAGAGCCCCAGCAGTGATGTTTAACTGAAGACTTCTACCATTGTTTCTGAACTCCAGTATTGTAAAGAATGTAAACTTTACTTCTCAAAGCTATTATGCTATCTCAATCATACCAGTAGGTCTCTCAAAAAAGACTTTTAGGGAAAAATAATGTTACATGCAATTAATGACAGAAAGGATGAAAGAGCCTGTGTGTTTCCAGATTGATTTACACAATTCATAATTTATAACTTGCCCAATCATTTTTGGCCTGATAAAGTTAATAAAAGGAATGCACTTGAAACTAATTTTACATGCCAAGTGAAAATTCAGGAGCATGGCTCCATCCATCTCTGACTCATTAATTCTTTATTAAAATGTAACTAGTATTTCAGTTTCAGTTGGTACAAAAGCCATTCCAGAACAAAGTAATCTTGATATGTTTTTTTTTACTTTCCTCATCCCACCCTTTTCAGACTGTCACAAGCTCAGAGTTTGTAATGATTAGGGAAGAGCTTATGGGTGCATACAGTATGCATTGATCTGGATCCCAGAACTATGTTTAGAGGAGGGGGAGAAATCTTTATCTTAAGAAAATAAGAGCTAATAAATATTTGACGATCTTCCACTTCAAAGGCCCCAGCCACTGTGATGATCTTTTATATGACAAACACTACATACAATTTCCAGAGACTGTAGATGCTGCTTCAGCATCACTTAAGTCAAGGACCATGTGCAATGCTTTCTGTCCTGTAAGTTGTAAGATTGTCTTGGACTATGAAAACCCTACATCATACAGATGATTAGAATGTTTTCCCCTGATGAAAATATTGACTATTAAGTTTAAAATCAAACCTTAGAATAGTTAGATTTGGAATAGCCAAGGTGGTACCTAAAGTTTCATTTTCCTACATAGGATGCCCTACTTAGATGGACTTTTTATTCTATGGGGTCCTACAGTCTTCCATCTTGGGGGTGGAAACTGTGCATGATGGAAGATGTAGGCCAGCTCTTGAGCCCATTTCATAGTGTGGAACCATAAGAGAACTGAGTTATAACTCCCAGGAGTCACTGTGGGAGCAGTTCTGAATCCCAAATAAGGAATATGTGGGGTTTGTTCCTTCGTTCTAAAGAAAATGGAAACTGGACACTGAAAAGTTTCACTTGAAAAAAATGTGTTTTCTATTGAACCAGTGTAACTCAACCAGATACACTGAAATGCCCTGGAATATCAAGACCAGGGTGAAAGATCAATGGTTGAGTTCAATGTCTTTGTAATAAAATTGTGTTCTAAGAAATACAGGGCAATGTGTTGATGTATTTATGACTCCCAACTCACTTGGAGCCCTAAGAGCAAAAGGCAATTCATTTTATAGAAGTGGAATATTATTTGATTGACAGCAGATGGAAAAAGAACTATGCTTCATTGGTCTTGAAGTAGTAAAATATAAGCAGAGATGCTAGTATCAACTTTAGTTTTCATGTATGTAGGAGGCTGTGGGGGAAGGAGTGTACATTACCTTTTTTTCCACAAGTTGGAACATTTGATTGTTTAAAAATACAGTTCAAATTGATTTTAACAATATCTTTCACACAATGCCATCCACTTATGTACAGTTCTCCAAACAACCTGCTTGTATGGTCCTACAAAAAATATATCACCCTGAAATCAAAGCACTTATCAGGTTGGTGACAGGGATGCCAGAAACCAGTCTATTTAGTGTTTCTGAGGCTGACAGCTTAGGTGGAGGCATGCCAAAGTAGACCCTGAGTGAGGAAGCCAATTAAAATTTACACAATCAGATTCTAATTCAGGCTAAATCTGGAAGTACAAAGCAAAATCAATTTTGGTTCAATGAGCCAGCTGGAAATGCCTTCATTGTATAGAGTAACATAAAGCTTGCTGGTTTATCTTATGGTACTCATCATAGTTTTTATTTTCTTCTATAATTGTTTATTGCTATAAAGTCTGACAGAGATCCACTTCATACAGGGCCCAGATTCTCACTGGCTAGTATTATGTAACATGGGCTTCCATGGAACACAACAGCTGGGTGCAGCTGGCTTCTGCAGCAAGCTTTTAGAAGTCACTTCTGGAGAACGAAATATGGCTGGATTACTACTGCATTCTTGTAACCCCCAGTTGCCAAGATAGTGTTGTTAATGCTGTTTAAAACATAACACACCTTTAGCTTTATCTTGGCAGCTAAAAATTTGTGGGGGGGCTAGATTCAGATAAGAACTTGTGTGTATAACTCCTGCCTTTATCCCACTTTGGGTACCGAGGACCAAAACCAAGACTGAAATTCTTGCTCAGCTGTCACCTAATTTTGGAGGCACCTAACTTCCCTAAATACCCAAATTTCCAAGCTCAATGTTTTCCACATGCCTACAATTTTATTTCTGTACACTGCCAGAACTGGCTTTGTCTTGATAGTACTGAACATCTCAGTGTCTGGATTATGCCCAAATCCCAGCTGGAAAAAGTAGCCGTTCTTCTGTTTATGCCACCTGATGGGCTTCATACTCTGGGCATGTGTGGTAGCTGAGGCTCTGAACAGAATGTGGCAGCTGCTACCTTCTTTCAAAACATGCCTGGAGAAGGAGCTAGCACTTGCACATCCTTTAGTGAGTAGCACAGGGTGGGAATTCAGAATGTGGTAGACTTGGGTTCAATTTTTATTCTGGCTTCCAAATTGCATTGTGAGGCACCCTGATTCTCTCTTTATATTGTATAGGAAACTTAAGCACTTGAGTCAGAGTTGTAGCTTCCTCTTGCTGGACTGGCATCAGAAAGTTAGGCACTGGAGCACATAAGTATTGTGGGACATGGATTATGTTGTGGATCTAGTCTTTAGTCAAAACACAGCCCAGCTTTTAATGTTTGTAGTCACAAGTATTGTCTAATGTAAAGTTTACAAGGAAGCATAAATAATTTGCTGAGAGGATATCATTAAAACACAGGCAGGGACTAAAGCACTTTCTAGGGGATTAGTTACTGCCTAACGTTGTATTTTCCGAGTCACCGTGAGCTGGTCACTTACCCAGTTTTTGAAATGGGAATAATAACATTTTCTTTCTTCTATGCCTTGTGTGTCAATGTATGTGTGTTTATGTAGGTATGCCTAACACAAAGTGGCTGTCCTCTCAGCTGGGGCCTCCTTGATGCAAATAATTAATAACAAAGAATAATAATATGTATTCTGCTTAAACAGTGAGATAACAAAAAAACCAAGATCACAGTAAAGCAAGCAAGCTGAAAATGAGCCTCTGTTTGCTGATGAAAATTGAAAAGCCTTCTTCTACCTTATCATGAAGGGGCTGGGTCTTTTTATTCATACTAATATGAGGCTGAAGTGTGCTGCGAGAACACTGCTAGCACAGACTGCTTCAGGGAACTATAATTTACTTTTCTCTCTCCACCCCTCATCTTCCCCATGCTTGGTCTTTGTAGTGCAGGGTAAATGCAGGGCTGTTGTGAAACACTGTAAACGCTTGATAAAGAAAATTAACATAGTAAAGGGGGGTGGGTAGAGGGCAGACTTGCAAAACTGCATGTT
>NW_005842227.1:1290907-1303943 GCF_000455745.1 Alligator sinensis
AAAAAGCTGCAGCCTGTGAGTCTGATGCTTCAGCAGAGTATAACATGTCTTCGTTTACAGCATACAGCTATGCAGACCTGCTAAAATATAGTGAAATATATCTCCTTTCAGCCTTTGAAGATGATTGGTGAGCAGGCTGCTAGCTTTCTTTCTTGGATGTATTTTAAATAATTATACTTGTAGTATGTGTTTTCTCAGAACACTGGAAAAGTCAAGCAGTTCTCATATTTACAAAAATAAACTCTTTATCCATTCTACAAAAAACAGAAACATTGGGATAATTTTTTGTTTGTTTGATATCTAAAGAAAACATAACAGTGAAATACATCTTTTAAAAAAATATACTCCTTCACCATAATTTAATAAACTGTGCTGTCATCTCATAAAGAATCAGAATGGTTGCCTTGGTGACAAAGATTATCCTTGCAGCTGCTTGATTCTGTCATTTTTTTCTAAACTTGAATTCATAATATTTAGGATTTATTAACAACGTGTCACAATGATAGAGATAAATTGCTGGTTTTAAACTGGCCATGTAAGTCTTCTATGATATTACAGCCGCTTTGTCAACTCAGCAATAAGATTTGATGTGATTACTAGAAAATTAAAGCCATTTGTCATAAAGGATAAGCCAGAGAATATCAAAACTGTGCAGTAAAATCCTCAATAGAAAGATCTAATATGTTTCCTTCTGTTTAAATATTTTGGAGTTAGCTAGCTGTTACAATTTTATGCCTTGTAAGTAGATCAGGTCCAGTTTACATGGGAACTTAGATTATTTTTTGTAGTGATAACATTTAACTCATGTCAGAATTAATATATTATAGTCATATCAATCCATTATATGTTATATTTGATGATGTTTAAAGTTATATACCAAGATTTGGAAGAAATGTTAATGTTGTACATTTCAGGTTCCTGGTATCATGCATTTATTTCTTCAAGATACTGTCTAGTCTGTTGTATCATAAGTGTTGCTGCATAGCAGATAATTCAGTGAAAATTTCTGAAGTTCTTGTTTTGGGAGTGTAACGGGTTGTCACTCACCCTTTTATTTTCCCTGGGGCAAACTTCCCCATAATGAGACAAACATAAACATGTAATAAAGGGTTAACTGAAACCTGTGGTCCTTCCTTGGCACCACAGCCTTCCCTCTTATCCTCAGCTCCCCTCCCTGGGAGTTTTTAACATCCTCTGGCCAGGCAATCATCTCTCAGCTGGCCCTGTGCCCCTGAGCAGTCAGGCATTTACTCCTCAACCCCTTTCAGCTGGGGTCCCACCCATGAGCCATGCACCCAGTTACAGGGAGTTTGTCATGGAGCTCACTTCAGATTACCTGCCCTAGCAGTCAACTATCCATACAGCATATGAACATTTCTTTACCAAAATACTATTTAGTGTTCCACTAAAACTATTAGAAATCAAAAAGGGCTTGATCTTAAGCATAGGAAACATTTGAAAAGAGGGGAAAAAATAATTGAAAATCAAGTAATAATTAGAATAATTTGAAGTCAGTGGAGCTCTGACTGATAACATCTGCAGAGAATCTGCCTCCAAATATTTGGACCCATGTGTTAGTTTATGTGCCTGTGGCAGAAAAGACGTCAGATGGGTGAGGAACGGATCTGGTGGGATGCCACACCGCAACAGAGTGCGGCGAAAGTGAAACTGTGGCGAGAAAAGATGCTGGGGTAAAAGAAAAAAAGGAAAAAGAATGGTGGAGCCAGGAGGAGCCAGGGTCAGCTCCCACATTGGCGTGGGCATACTTTATGGCAGTGTGGCAGGGCCAATTTGCTGGTCGGCCCCCTGAGACCTGGATAAAAATCCTGGTGGAAGAACAGCTGATAGGACCAGAAATGAGGTCCCTGTGGCAGCGAGGCACCGCCACAGGCTCCCGAAGGGGAGAGAGTGAACCCCGTGGGTCCCATACCCTGGGAGCAGGCCCCCGGCAGAGCTAACTCACCTCCCGCAGGGCAGCCAGAGCAGGAGCTACGCCTGCGGCTGCAGCCGGCCAAACCGGGCATACCCCGGCTATTTTTTTAATCAGCTGTTTCCGGCGCGGGAAACAGCTGAGCCAATCCCAGCACCCAGCCCGGCCGCTGTGGGAAAGTTTAAAAGCCCCGCCAGATCTGGGGTGGGGGGGAGAGCCGGAGAGAGAGAGATTGGGCTGGCAGCTCATTAGGTGGGCTCTGGCATGGGGAGGAAGCAACCCAGCCTGTGTGGCTCTTGCAGGCAGCACTAGGGCGGGCTTTATGGGAGGCAAAGCAGGGGCACCCCCACAGCCCCCGAAAGAAGCTGAGACCAAGGAGGCAGGGGAGCTCCCTGTGTATAGTAGGAGGCAAGAGGCATCTGAGACCCCTAGAGGGGGCAGGGATAAAGAAGGCAGCCCTGCAGCCCCCTCCTACTCAGGGGAATATTTTCTTTCAAATAAAATGAACCCCGAGAGGGGAAGAAGAGCAACTGGACCCAGGTAGACAGGACCTCAGCCATCCTACGGGGCCAGAGACCATCATCAACATGTATCCAACCGGTTGGTGAGTGGATGGGGTGTAGGGGAGGCGGAGCCCCATGGAACATTGTGCCCTATGATCGTAAGTACCGCCGTCCATTGGGAGGGCCCACCCGGGAAAGATCTCCACTGAAGACCCCTCTCTTAGTAAGTTTTCACATCAAAGTCATGGCAGGAGAGTTGAGAGGCAGGGCCACACCCCGACAGGCCGGGCTGCCAGAAGGGCTCAAGACGTCACAGTCCCTGATGGGCCCAGAGTGGCCAGGAACACAACAGAGTCCCACTGAAGGGACATGGTGGCTGCCCCAGGAAGGGGCTTTTCCAGATAGGCAGAGCAAGACAAGGCTCAGTGACTTACTCAAAGAAGCACCGTAGACTTCGGACATCTGTAACCCAGACTGGATCCAGGTGGGACTTGAAGGGCCAAGAAGAGATGGAAGTCTGAGCCACAGCAAGTATAGAGCCAAAACAGTGAGAGAGATGCTGGGGAGCAAGGTAACCCAGGGTCTGGAAGACACTTAGGCAGGACAAAGTACGGTCAGGAAAAACTCGGAGGAGATAACATCCCAGTCCGATCATCATAAATTCAGAGGGCTGAAACACCAGAGTTCATACTGTGCCAACTCTAGTAATCTGGAAACAACATCTTTGGCTGGTGTTAGGTGGGGTGTAGGGGAGGCGGAGTCCCAAGTAGGAAGGACAATTGGGAAGATTGAAGAAAGGTACCAGGAAGGGCGGGACAAACCATCTTCCTTCCAATCAAAATAATTTATTCCAGCAAGACATGGTAGGTGAGATCCCCTGGGGCACCTTCCAAGATCTAGCCCAGTAACAAGCCTGTCTCTTCCTTAAGCAATGGCAAAACCAGAAAAGACCCTACAGACACGGTGCACAGGTGAACGGCACAGGAGACTACAGTGCCAAAGTGATAAGTGAAGTTCTGCAAGGTATATTCTTAGCTCACTTAAGCCATCTATATATTGTAGACTTCATTTCAGTGTAAAGATGCCTAAGCTAGCTTTAAGTGAGCTAATATTCATTTTGGAAGTAGTCTAGGGTCCCTGGTAGACATTATACTTAAGATTCAATTAACCTGTTAGTCATGTCTTAAACAGTACCCTGGTTACATGTTCAGCCAGCTCGGCTGTGGTCTCAGCGCTGGAACCCACAATCAGCAGATTATTGGCCTCAGACCCAAGGCCACACTAAAGCCAATTCAAGATTCTGAGGCTGAGATCAAAATTTAGCTGATTGTGGGTTCCAGCCCCAAAACCCCACTGGAGCTGTCTGGAAACTCTGGTGCAGTCCCAGGGCTGGGACTAACATTCAGCTGGTCCCAGCTCTAGGACTGCACCACCAGTTCACTGAGAACCTAGTTTTCAACTTGCCAGTGAAGGGGGTGGGGGCGGGAAGGGGCTTGAGGTCATAATCATGGCAGTAAAAGGGGAGTCCAGAATCAGGCAGTAGTGGCACAATCAGTAACTGATCTCTGATCCCAAAATCTTGCTTACTGACATACCACATACGTGTGGCAGGAGCTCAAAAGTTGGGACCAGGAAACAGATGTCTTTGCACCATTAAATGAACATATGCCAGGGGCCTAAGTGTGGCAGCAAGAAGTTCAGTGTGGGCTAATTTACCCTGCTGAGAAGTCTAAATTACATGTTTAGAAGCCAAAAGAAAAGGTAAAAGGTATAATTTTGAAATAGGTTGGATATACTTTAGAGAAGGAAGAAATTATAACTTAAACATGGCTCCATCCTCCATATCCTGTGGATAACCTCTGTATGACTGTGTGTGACATGTCATGATGGCTCAGAAACCTTAAGTTTATGCTATTCTTTAATTTGTGGCTATATACAAAGATTTCCATTTCCAAAGGGTCCAATTAATACCTTTCACAGATTGAATTACCAACAGTACTTTTTATACATTAAAAAAATCATAAAAGAGAACATATGTGAAGTGATACACAGCATGATAAATATGTAGATTTAACAGATTTAACAGTGACTGAGAGAGAAATCCAGGCATAGCTAGGGACCACTGGAATTCATGCTGAAAGTCCACTGTATAGCGGCTCCTTTATTCTTGCAGTTTTCCCTGAGTACTCCCCTACTACTGATTGGGGGCAGCCTGCAAAAACTGCAACGTATTTAAAACTGCAGTTTTCGCTTTCCTGTCGATCAGAGGATCGACAAGCAGCAAGCGGTGGGGCCCCATCACCAACCAGTGGTGGGAGGGAACACGGGGGAAATTGCGAGATTAAAGGAGTTGCTAAGTGCACTCCCAGCACAAATTCCATTGGTCCCTAGGCATAGGTGTTGGAAGAAAACTTGATCCAAAACCTATTATACTTGACGTGTTTTAGTGCTTGATTTCTTCTTAGCCTCTATCCTGGATACTAATAGAGCAATAAAAAATGCTACATATATAAAGTGCAATGTAGGAAATTAATCTGTTATTTGGACTCATTATTTAATGAGTTATGGTATGTAGCTGACTAGTAGTGCTCCATAGGTAGGTCTCTTCTACCTTTTAATAAGTATATCTTTTATATCCTTACTGAAATAATTCCCTCTGTACTTGAAAGTATTGGAGACTAGTGATGTAGCCATCTTAGGCTTTCTTGTAAAACAGGTATAAGCATCAGCAGGAGATAGAATATATTATTGACTGATATTGACCAATCTTGATTGTGATATGTATTGACTTGCCTGTAGGCTCTTGAGAATCTATGCTATTGTTCTTCTATAAATGGAATATGGAAGTTTAATTTTTTCTTTTACTCTTGGGCAAAGTAGTATAAGAGTGATGGTGTAGCCATGATGGTCTAGAAATTATGCAAGAGGCAAGGATTTCTTAGGGTAATATCTTTACTGGACCAACTGTAGAATACAGTTAGGCAAGAATGTCTTCAAATAAAAGATATCATGCTAAGAAATCCTTTTCTCTTGGACAACACTTTTATTGCCTGAATCAATACCTATTGAAGAGGAAGTCTTCTATTAATTTCACTGGATATTAGATTAGGCCCAAAACATTTAATATGTGTAAGTATTTCTCTGTTGGATTAATTTTGGGGTGAGTGATCATGTAATCTGGAGTCAGAAGGCCAATTCCAACCCTAAAATAATTGGATGAATTTTACATTGTTTTAAATGGAAATAGTACCTCCTGTCATCAGGAAGTAATTTGGTGTACTGTCCACTGCCTTTTATGACCAAGTAACTAAATTCTTGGATAATGGTGTCACTGTGGACATAGTTTTTCTAGACTTTAAGAAGGCCTTTGACACTGTCTCTCACCCCATTCTCATCAATAAATTAAGCGACTGTGGCATTGATGCCTGCACAGTTGGATGGGAAAAATATTGGCTGATGGGGCGCACCCAGAGGGTAGTGGTGGATGGGTTGTATTCAACCTGGTGAGATGTGAGCAGTGGGGTACCCAGGGCTCGGTCCTTGGGCCCGCATTGTTTAACATCTTCATCAGTGACTTGGACGAAGGGGTGGAAAGCATGCTGTCCAAATTTGCTGATGACACTAAGATGTGGGGTGAGGTGGACACACTTGAAGGGAGAAAGAGGCCGCAACTAGATTTAGACAGACTACAAAAGTGGGCAGATGAGAATAGGATAGGGTTCAGCGTAGACAAATGCAGGGTGCTGCACCTTGGGAGAAGGAATCCACAGCATACATACAGGCTGGGGAGTTCCCTTCTTGAAAGCACAGAGATGGAAAGGGATCTTGGAGTCATTATTGACTCCAAGATGAACATGAGCCACCAATGCTAGACCGCAGCCAGCAAGGCCAGCCATACTTTGTCATGCATCCAAAGGTGCATCTCAAGCCGGTCCAGAGAGGTGATACTCCCCCTCTATGTGACTTTGGTCAGGCCACAGTTGGAGTACTGCATCCAGTACTGGGTGCCGCACTTCAAAAAGGATATGGCCAGCCTGGAGAGGGTTCAGAGGAGGGCCACCCGTTTGGTGAGAGGGCAGCAGGACAGGCCCTATGAAGAGAGACTGAAGGTCCTGAACCTGTTCAGCCTCAGCAAGAGGAGGCTGAGGAGAGACCCAGTGGCTTCCTACAAGCTCATCAGGGGAGATCAACAGCAAATAGGCAGAGCGCTTTTCTCCCCAGCACCACCTGGGGTGACGAGGAACAATGGTAATAAGCTGATGGAGAATAGGTTTAGGTTAGAGATCAGAAGGCAATATTTTACAGTTAGGGTGGCCAAAATCTGGAACCAGCTTCCCAGGGAAGTGGTCCTCGTCCCTACCTTGGGCAAATTCAAGAGGAGGTTGGACGATCACCTGTCTGGGGTCTTGTGAACCCAGCATTCATTCCTGCCTGTGGCAGGGGGTCAGGCTAGATGATCTGTTCAGGTCCCTCCTGACTTTAGCTACTATGAAACTACTACTATGAAACTATGAATTAATTAGACTTCACACACTCAGGTGTGCACTCAGTTTACATTAAAGTAGACACACTTTATATAGTCTTAATATGCTTAACAGTCCCCAATTATTATATGACTTTGAGTTTTTCCAAGTAGTGGACTCTCATAAAAAGTGTCTGTGTCCTTTTTTTTTTTTTGGCTTTCTGTACATTTTATTTGCTATATTCTTGACACATGACAGTCAACAGATCAAATCAAACATAAGGCCTATGCCACCAGTATAAAATTAGTGTAATGGATGAGAGAGTTCCTATAGATGAGCTATCATGATATTTTATAGGCCAAAAAGAAAGAAAACAGACAACCAGCTATGCTTTTATCCAGTCCTACCAGTTAATCTCTAATGCAACTCTGACTTACTTTCTGACTGTGATGTTTACTGAATTAGAACTTGTTACAGGCTGTGTAAGATATCTGTGCTTTGTATTGGAGTTCAGGGAAACTATTTGTTTCAAATGCAAATTATTAAAAAACAGGAAGATACCATTTGAAAGATGGGGATGTGCCAGTGTCAGTACATTGGGAAGCACATAAGTAATCTAGTGATATATTTTAATTTTAGTAGCACATCTATAACAACAAGATGCTCATGATTCTGAGGATTTGATAATGTTTCATCAGTTCTAGAAGCTATATGTTTAATTAGTATGGAAATGTGGCTCATCTACAAGGTCATGGATCACATGAAAATTAAGAAATACATTAAAAGTAAAAGATGTATTATGACATAACCTGATTAGTATGCATGAGAAGGATTCTTATAGCCAAGAATTCAAAATTAATTGTATTGCATTAAAGTTTTTTGAGGACAGACCAGCTGAAAATCTTTTAAAATTGTGCTCTTTGAATTTCTTGTCACTGCATCAACTTTCTGTTGTATCAAGACAATCCTTAGTACTTTAATCAGATTTAAAAAGAAAGCTTGCCTTTTGATACATTAAATGAGTCATTACTAGAAACTCTTATCTTAACTTTCTTATCTCAGAAAGTTGTAGCTTATGCTATAGAATATTAGTATAATGCCCTATTATTGCAAACTTGACAGCAGAGAACATACATTCTCCATTCCCAGAGTAACTCCTAATTTAAGTATACACATAAACAGTATGGGTTTATTTTACACACACACAAAAAACATGATTAGCTTTAATGAATCTGAAGAGAAGCATGTATTTTCACTGATTTATAGGAAAAATATAGCAGCTAATGCTTAGCAAGAACATATTTCTTAAAATGTAACAATTCCTTGATATTTATTATTACATAACTCTTAAATATACATAAAACCTATTCTTAATGTGGCATAAAATCATAGAAAAAGATATCTGGAAAGAGATTTAGGAGATCATCTAGTCCAATCCCCCAATCCCCAACTCAAGGCAGGCAGAATCATTACTGTCTAAAACATTCCAGACAAGTGTTTGTCTAACTTTTTTCTTAAAAACTTTAAGGATGGAGATTTTACACACTATCTGGATAATTGGTTCTAATGGTTAATCATCCTTACAGTTTAGACTTCTTGGGTGCTTGTACACGTGACAAAAATTGCCCTTTTTTGCAATTTAACTGCATTACAGTTTTCATGTATGTTTTTTTTTAGCGATATAAATGTCTTATTTGCAATTCAAATTAAAACACATTTTATGCATTTTCGTTTGGATTGCTGCAAATTAAATCAATACGGCCATGGATCTGTCACATGAAAACAGAAATTCACTCAATGATGTGTAATGAGCCCTTTTGTCCACAAGATGTTGCTGCAACTTTTGTGTAGTGAGCCCCTTTGTCCACCAGATGCTGCTTCAAATTGCGCATGGGAGAGGAAGAGGATACCTGCAATTTTTAGGTGCTTTGGTGTAATGTGTTTTTTCAGACACCAGGTGTTGCATACCAGGAGTTGTGGTCCACCCAGCCCGCCCTCTCCCCCCCTGGCCATGCCCTGGCCAGGGTGCCAATGGCACCATCACCCCATAATCTACCCCTGGTTCCATCCAGGAATGATGAATCACTTTGCCACCTAAAGTGGGGAGTGACTTCATTTGCTTTCAGAGCAAATGGCTCCCTCCTGATCACAGGATTTTAGCCCATAGCCTCCACACACAAACTCAACCCACAGTCAGGCCCATGGCAGTAGGTCTCCCTTAGAACAGCCCTGTCACCCCATAATCTGCCCTTGGTTCAATCCAGGAATGAAGAATTGGTTGAGCATGTAAAAGGGGTGCCCTGGACTACTTTGATTTGCCCTTCAGTCAGATAGAGAAAATGGTGCCCCACTTCTTACAACACTGTCTGCAGCCCGTAGCCTCCATAATCCATATTTTTTTTTCTTGTGCTGGCTGCATACACAAGCTTACCCCACAGTCAGATGCATTGCAGCAAGCACACCTTAATGAGAACAGCACCATCACCACCTGATCTGCCTCTTGTTCAATCCAGGAATGAAGAACCGCGTGAACACTTAAAGGGCGAAGCCTGGATTGCTTTCAGAAGCCCTTAAGAGCAAATGGCAGCTGTCCTCTCATAGCAAGTGCAGCCTGTAGCTACCATGTTTCATAATTTCCCCCCCCCTTGTATTGGCTCCCGTATAGTCACAATTACATAGGCTCACACCAAAGTCAGACTCATGGGTATTCCTGCAACAGCAGCAGGCAGCCATTACTGATAACATCACCATCACCATATTTCCAATTCCAAAAGAGAGGTCCCCTGGCCCTGGCCATTCCATTGCCCCTCATTCCCAAGCCACAGCCCCCTGAGCCCTCCTGCTGCCCCCTCACTCTCAACCCAGGCACCCCTTGTCCTGCCAGTGCCCCTCACTCCTAACCTGCAGTACCCTTCCCTCCTGTGCCATGCTGGTGCCAATTGGGGGTTTACTAATTTTTCCAGTTTTACAATTTTAACAACCCTCTCTAATGGTGCCAACAGCTGTAGTGATGACAACAAAACCAGGGCACCCTGCTTGATGACCTCCTAATGGCCCACATTGAAAGAAAAGACGATAGACAAGTTTGGGTTTTTTAAATATAATTAACCTTAATTTATTGAGCATAATTTATGTACATAACCAAATGTCATAGCATTTACAAGGTAACTGTGATCAAGAAGCAGTACTCTTCAACTTGTAAAACCTCAGGCAATAAGCAACGAGTTTTATTACAATGACTTTTATAACAGCAAGCAATAACTTTAGGCATTGTTTATGCTTAAAACAACAAACAAGCAATAAACAATAATCAGCAATAATGAGTGATTTTCACTACAGATAAGCAATACTGTTTTCTATGTTTCTGAGCTGAACTAGCCTTCTCTCTCCCATTCTCATGAATGCCTCCATGTTGCCTGGACGACATTTGGCCACAAATGTGACATGCCTGTCTTTCTATCTCCTGCAATCACACCATGCAGGCATGGATGGTGCTGAAGATCCCATGTGTCCAGGCATTGTTAACAGGCTTCCTACGTGGTCTATGTTTTTTCAGTGGTGTCAGCGTAACAAGCGGAGATGAAAATCAAGGAATGCAGGGAATTATTCTGCGCTCAGAGAATCAGATGAGTGGATAAGATGCGGTCAGGAACAACTACCAGGCAGCTTGCCTGCCTGTCCAAATTGTTTGACTGCAGGCCCTGAACTGCTGCAAAAAATTGATCAGGAGAGCCTCCCTGGTGTGTGTTGCTCTGCACCTTCCTGCACTGCCTAACTTACCGAGTCTTTAAAGCAGTGACCAACATCAATCCAATCACCCCCAACTGTCAGTTTAGATGAGAGTTCACTTGCATTCCCCTCTCCCCATGTCACAGTCCAGCTTTATCACTGGAGTCTGTTCAGATGACAGTTCACTTAAATGTCCCCCAGGGTTTCACATGCCAGTTGTGGAGAATGATGTCCCCGGTCTCTCCTTTTTGGCGGACTCTTCAAGGGCCAGTACTAGTGAACTGCCGCTGTCTTCCTTGCTTGAGGCAGCAGGACTTGCAGTTGGACCCATGCTCGGTGAGCTCTCAGGAGCAAATGATGGCCTGGATACCTCTTCTCATCTCATTGCTTGGCATTCAAATACCTCCATTAGGAGCTGGAGGTACTGATAATGTGGCGCATTATGCTCTTGCTACTTCACATCAGAAAGCAGCCCCCACATTCTTGACCTTTACCTTGCATTGGACTGCTGTCTTGTGCCCCCACTGGACAAGTCTTCTGGACACATCCAGGTAAATGTGCAAGTTCGCACACGAACTGTTGCCAATGCCAAAATGAGTTAACACCTTGGGTTCCCCCAGCACCTGCAGCAGACTCTTAGTTTCTGCATAGGACCAAGTTGTCCTAGTCTTATGCAACCTGGTTGGATGTCTTCTCTCCCTGGTCTACTCTCTTTTCTCCTCATCGTCAGACGTCTCAGATCAATAAGGGGTACCTGTATCTGGGCCCTCAATTTATAGGTCTCTTGTTGAGCAAGTCAAGAAAAGTTCACCTCCCTCCAACCCTCATTTTGGTGCAAAAGGTTTGTACAACAGACATGCTGGTGCCATGCTGGCAACTTTATTTCTTTCGGGCATACTTTTTTTGCAATTTTTGGCACCAAAAAACTGTGGTCGGTATAGCAAACCAGTGAGCCATGTACTGATGGGTATGCCAAGGAGGGTCACCTTAGCACATGCACACACATGCACTCACTCATTTAAACCCATGTAGTATAGTGTATAGTAGCTGCTGTAGTGATTGTAAGAGCACTGGTGTCAGTATATCTACCTATCTGATGCCCTGGAGTCTACTGTCAATGGTCAGATTCCTTCAAAGCGATGTCTTCACCAGAAGGGGGTCACCTGCTTGTCCTTCTGTCTTGGTAGGTCATATGCTGGATGAGAGTGTGCCCCTGAGGGTCACGCTTCACTGCCTTTAATCCCTTTCTGGCAGACTTGTGTGATCCCCCAGCATCATCTTGGCTGCCCAATCCAAAGGTCGTTGTCCCATGTGGGTACATGACAGCTGTTTGTCACAGGGGTCTTTGCCTGCTGGTACCTGAAGTTTCAGGAGGCCACCCTTGACTTACTGACGTAATGGCTGTATTGTCATGGGTTACAGGAATAGTCAATAGCTTAGTTCCAGGAATCAGTTCCTTGGCTTGATTAGCTTTAAATGGCTTGTAGAGTTTTATAATGGTAAGTTCCTCTGGCTAGGCTATTGTCAATTAACAGCCAAAGGTACTTGGTTCGTCATTCATACGTGCATTCATTCAAGGGACCACCCAATATAGCAGATTTTATCACTTTACAATTACAATTTCAATGCGGGTTTTAACAATGGTCCAGGGTGTAACTTCATTCTACAGGGAGTACATTCCTTAAGGGTTTAAAAGTATAAAATATAAAATACAAAATGCTGTGGTAAAAATGAGACAGATGAAATATAAAAATGCACTGTGAGAAATATATAAAAATGCAATGTGAGGTAGTGAGGATCAAAGGCTATTGGGGACCATAAGTGAGTTAGGTTAGCACCAGGATATATTTACAGTCTTTGAAGTGGATATTTTAGTTCTTTCATTTTCTTTAGTGATAGTGAGCTTAACTGATGTAAATGCAGTCTCTTAGTTTCTCCTACAGAAAGCCACTTCAGCTTTCTGGCTTGCTCTGTGCCTTGCTGCACCCGTGCAATGAATGTGCTAGGTCTCTGCCAATACTTAGAAGGAAAAAGAAATGCACAAAATGGCAGGGGGAGGGGTAGGCAAGAAGGGGCTTTTGTTATATCCATGTCCAGAAGGGAAATGTACAAAGGGGGCTTTCTGCTACCGGGGGACTTGGTGGCCATCTATAAGTACATAAAGGGGGAATATCAGGAGCTGAGAGAAAAACTGTTCACTATGGGATGCCCCAGGGGAGGATAAGAAGCAATGGCCACAAACTGTTAGAGGACAGTTTCAGGTTGGATGTAAGGAAGTAATTCTTTATGGTAAGGGTGGCCATAATCTGGAAAAGACTCCTCAAAGAGGCGATGCAGTCCCTAACCTGAGAAGTCTTCAAGAGGAGACTGGACAGGCATTTTTCTGGGTTCATTTCATCTCAGCAGCATTC
>NW_005842227.1:1303974-1331488 GCF_000455745.1 Alligator sinensis
GTAGGACGATTGGACTCAATGATCTTTTGAAGTCCCTTCCAGCCTTTAATTTCTATGAATCTATGATTCTAGGATAATTAGCCCTCTATTCATCAAGCATGTCTGCTGAACACTGAGGCAGGCTCGCTTACACATTGTCCACCATGGATGACAACAGACTGTGATGGATGACAGCAGTCAGCATGCCCACCAGGACCATGCTTCCTCTGTCAAGTTGAGGTGCATCATGATTACCAAGAAAACTCCAGCTCCCAGCCCCCTTGTGCCTATCCATTAATCTGACACTAGCACAACATTTATAATGCTTCTCCACTTCGAGTGCTTTCATTTTCTGTTTAAACTAGCATGTGCTTCTCTGATTCCACAGCTGCATGCATCAGAACTACTTTGCCCCATGTTAAACCCCCTCTTCCCCTGGACTTTGACCAGGCCTGGGCCAGCATCCTGGGCCATCCACCTGGCCTGGGCCAGTGCCAGGGAAGGGGCATGTGTGATCCTGGTTGGCCAGGGATCCCCAACACTGGTGTCTGGGTCAGTGGATAACAGTGTCTGGGTCACTGAGGTTGGCAAATGTTCTTATCTTGAGTCTGATTCCCCAGAATCCTCCCAGCAATGATGGCAGGCCATTCTGAGAATGGCATTCACAGGTGCCAGTGAAAATCTCAACTGTTGCATTGCAGAAAATATGTAAGCAGAGCAGTGCTCCCAAGACTCTGCATGAAAGCAGCGCTCTTGAGGAACCACTGCTAGCACCTACCTTCCACTAAAACATACCTTTTCAGTATACTGTGGATGAATTTCCCAACCCCCTCCTACTCCAAACCACATATTCACACGGAGGTTTTACAGAAAACCCAGCAAATGGTGTTCTGTGATCCTGCGGGACCATTAAGCACGGCCACTCGCTTTATGAATATCAGATCAGTTCTCTCCTCAGTGGGCATGGCAGTGTTAAATAAAGATCAGAGTAGTTTTAGGATTACTATGAAGGTGAGGTGGCATGACAGCACCACCCTGGCCCCTTGTTGCCACCACCACAGCACAGCACACTCACAGGCATGATAGGGTTCACAACTTTATTTATCATCCCCTCTCCTTTCCCCAGTACTGGGCAAGAGCCCACTCACACATGCTAAGGAAGGCATTGATTCCTGTGGCAATGTCATCCTTAGTATCGGGAGTCAGGGTCATGTACTGCTGTGGCAGGTGTCTATCCAGCCATCAGAGGAGGTTGCATGGCAGGCCAGGCTTGCCCCCGTGCTGTCATAGTAAAGGGTCCTGAGCCAGGAGTGCAGGTGTGCACAGGGAGCCAGTAGGATCAGCAGCAACAGGAATAGTGGCTCGGGGAACTCGGTGCACTGGGTGCAGGCTGTTCACATTCACCAGTGGCTGTGAGCAGATGCCCAGTGCCTCGGAAATGTTTCCTATTGCAGTATCAGGACAGTTTGTGGTCTCTTGGTTAGTTGTGCTTTCCTGAACACCAGTCCCAAATGACTGGAGACAAGTGTCTCCTGCATCTTTGCTGATAGTGATAGACAGCTGGTCATAGAATGGAGCAATTGTGCATGCTGCCCCAGAACAAGAGTTCTCATTCTTGGCCCAATGAAAAGCACATTTCAGGACCTTGATCTTGTTGCAGCACTGTGTCCAGTCCTGGTTGTGCCTGCACACCTTTATTTTCTTCACAATTGCTGTATAGACTAGCTTATTCCATCTACTTTTCAGTGGCTCAATGATCTTTTTCTCTGACCAAATGTCAATCAAGTCTTTAAGTTCTTCCTGGGTCCAGTTGGGGCCATGGTTTATAGATGTACAGACTCCTGCTCCACAACCTACATACTGGACTTACTTTTTGGAGACATCAATAACTTTTTGGCTAAAAACTTTTCTGTGGCTCAAGAGAGTATTAGCTATGGTGCCAACACAGTTGCAAAATGCTTTCTGGCAAAGTTTTTGAGATGTTATGTAGATACGCATTTAAAAAACCTTTTTGGAAATTTTACATATGCATACCTATGTAGGTGTGAACTGTGTCTCAGTAACAGCAGTCAGGGGAATCAGATTAAGTGACCTTTCTGAACAAAGCAACAGTGATATGCATAGCCTGGCCCAAATCATCCCCCATTTTCTGGAAAGATAGATCATAATGGCTCGCTGCTGATCACACCCAAACATTTGTGGCTGGCAGCTCTTCCTTCATGAACAAATTCCCCTATCCTCACTGTGCCACCTATCAAGTGCTCTGCTGTTCTTGCATTCCATCTCATCAGAAGGGAAGGGAAGTTCTAGGTTCATACATTGAGGCTTTGGCTTCCAGAACCCCACTTTTCACCAATGAATGATTGAATAAATTCAGGGTATTGGGGGAGCGGGGCTCTTAATACCATGTTATAGGAGGTAGCCAGGTTACAGGAGCCTGCTATGCTCAGCAATAGAAATGTGGCATGAGTGTTAATTATGCCCTAATACAAGACTTCTGTCTGCCTCTTCAGTACATTGTCTGTAGTGGTGGGGAGGAGGATGCAGTGATGGCAGGTGGTAGAGGGGATGAAGGCGCAGTCAGGGGTCTCCCTGTGGGAAGCTGTGGCTTCCTATGGTTACTTGAACTATGAATAGCTGGCTGCCACTGACTGCTGACTTTTTCAGGGCATGGGGTGAGAGGAGGGAGATGCTGTGGGTGGGGGAAGGGGTTGTTGTTGTCAGGCTGCCAGACATGTCACTGGACCCACAGCCCAGTGGGGTGGGCCCCCAATGCATGATTCAGTGCCCAACACCCGGCCCACCACAACACCCCTAGTTTAGCCTTCCTGAATGGACCTGGGCTGGCCATATGCTGTGAAGGGTTAATGAAAGTGCTCCATGGCCCCACTAGGAGGTGGGGGTGGTATGACCCTGCAGGAGTCTGCAGCTTGGCGGGGGGAGGTGGTGGCGGGGGAAGGGCTGCCTGCTAAACCTCCACAGGAACACCCATGGGTATGATTGTACTGAGGACTACTACATAATAAAGTACACACCTAGTCAAGACTGGTTAATGGGGGCCAAAATTTCCCTTCATGTCAGAAAAGATTACTGCCTGCCCGCCCCCCCCCACAACCCTCCACAGGTAGATTAATGCATGGACCAGCTTCCAGGTACTGTGCTGGGGGATGGGGGGGGGGGGGGGGGGGGGAGGGCAACTGCTTCAAAGCCCTAGGAGTGGCAGTGGCAGCTGGCGGCAGCAGGGAGCAAATGGGCTACATGGCCTGGGGCATGCAGGCTGCAGATTGTGGCTCTGCCCCAGCTATGGAACATGGTCTTACTGCTTCAAGATGCCAGGGCAGCTGTGGTGCAGCTCTGTGCCATGCCATGCACCCCGACAGCAGGGCTCGCACTAACGGGGGTGGGTTTCAAGAGGTACCAAGCCACCTCAGAATTGCATGTAGCCATGCACACAGCCACATGTACTGCCAGCACATCTGGCTTGGTCTCCACGGAAACCCCTGGGACCATACTATCACAGCGTGGCTGCTGCTGGAGTCTCCATGGAAGCCCAGCCACTTGAGCAGGGGCAGCTGGGTAATGTATCCCATCTGCAAAGAAAAAAATATGGAGGGACAGAGCCAAAACTACCCCCTGTACTAACAGTATACTGGCCGTATACAGTGGTGGTGTCACCAGCACCACTGCCAAATGCTGGTGATGCTCCTTCCACCCCCCTCACACTTCAACCCTCAGAACAAGAGATACAGCAGCAGAAAATGGTAAGTTTGCAATTGAGGGGCTGTTCATTGGCACGTTAGCATAGCACATTAATATTTGGGGGGGAACTTGAATTTTTCCTATTGCTACAGCTTTGGAGGGGGAGGGGTGGTTGTGTTTCAGGAGTGAGGGAATTACTGGTTTGCCGATGCCCCCTGCTATTATTGAGTACAAAAGACATCAGCAGGGTGGATTTTTATGTGGCTCCCCCCCCCCCCAATTTCTACTGTGAATTGTGCACTGAGCTTAATTTATTTGAAAGGCTGTCACCTGTAAACAATGATGTATCAATTTAAAAACATATCACTTCAATTTTAATAAACCTATTTAATGTAATGAGGATTAAACCGCGTTACATGTACAAGCACCCCTCTTCTCCAGAATAAATAACCCCAGTTTTCCAATCTTTGTTCATAAATCATATTTTCTTGAACTCTTGTCATAGTTATTGCTTTCTTCTGGATTCTTTCTAATTTTCTGGCATCTTTCTAGAAGTTCAGGGCCCAAAAATGGGTGCAGAATTCCAGGTGAGGCCTCACAGTGCTGACCAGAGTGAAATAATCCCCTCCCTTGGCCTTCCAGTGACATTCTTGTTAATATGACTCAGTGATGTATTGGCATTTTTTTTTCAAAAAGAGCACCCTGTTGACTCATAATCTTCTTCTAGTCTTCTACAACCCTCAGGCCCTTTTCTGCAGTACTGAAGCCTAGCCTAGACATATATTTTACTGAATTTAAAACTGAACCTTTACTTCAGGCCCTTAACATCAAGTGTGATCTTAACAAGGTAGCTGCCATATATGATTTATAATAGTTAACAGCAGATTGCTTATCAGGTCGTTTAAAAACAAGGCTGTAATTTTTTTCTACCTTTCAAAAATGGATAAGGAGTTTTAAATTATTGAAAGAATAATGTACATCGAGAACAATACTTTGTACCTATCACTTAGGACTTCAAATATATAGCTCAGATTGATATAACTTTAATGTAAGTTAAGCATTTATGTATTTTTATTATTAGAAGTTATTTCCTTTATTTCTGTGAGAATTCTTTTCCTCCCAATAAATATATGTTATATTGTTTCCAGAAATTCATAGAGACAAGCCTGAAAGAGAAGAAAAACTTGAAAAACGAGTACCAACTAAAGGTAACAATATCTATTCATATTTCTTCATTTATGTGTATATGAGTATGTAGTATATATTATTTTATCTTAACATTCCTTTGAGAGCCTAAACCAATTCTTGTGAAGCTGGAGGCAGCAAAAGAGGGGGGGGGAGGAAAAATCAGCCTAAAACTACCTTTCTCTGTAAAAGCTTTGCATTTATGAAAGCTTTTATGAAAGCAGCTGAAGAAAGTTCCTTACAATTGAAAGTGCTTTGGAACTTTGTATTGTGTGATATACTGTACTCATAAATACATATTTCATTCAATAATTTTCATGAACCACTCACAAAGAAAATATGCTTATGGTACTCATTAGGAAATGCTACTGTAAGAATAAAAGACACTCTGATAACTGATTCAACAAAGCACTTACTGGTATGTACTTGCTTAATTTTAAAATAAGTAGTATTATTGAAGTCAATGAGACTGTTCAATGTAGAAGGTTAATCATATGTATAAGTGCCTTATGGAGTGGGGTCTTTACCAATTAGTGTATGAGATACTGCTTTTATGATTGTGCTACTGACCTCCCTTGTAAAGCACTTTGCAACCTAGTCATGAAAAAACTGTATAAGAATTAGTCATCGTCAGTTTTAACAAAATGTTATAACTATGTAATGAATATGTGATTCAGTATTCAAGCATAAAGTATATTTCATTTTATCCCCCAAAAGAATATGGAAAGGTGCCATAAAGACCTGATATTCTGATGTAGTTTATTGCTTAAGTAGACTAGACCAAGTGAATCCCTATTGTATTGGAAATTCTACTGGATTGAAAAAATCACAGGATCGTAGGAAATAACTGGAAGGGACCTCACAAGATCATCTAGTGCAACCCCCTGCTCAAGGCAGGATTGTCCTTGACTAAACCATCCCAGTCAAGTGTCTCTTCTTTGTAAAAAGAAACTAGAATATTTCACAGATCAGTGTAGTAAACTTGCATTTCTACGATAGGATTTTCTTCTTTTTGGAAATTGCTGGTAATATTATAATATTCGGAGGAGAAAAGGTGAAAGATTGATTTAATCCCTGCACACTCTTGCTTTTTCAAATATACTGGTAAGTACACTGCTGGTTCATGAATGGAGGGACAATACAATGATTTAATGTCATTTCTAATAGTAACACTTTTAAAAAACACAGTATCCATTAATAAGCCTTAGCCTTCATTGTTCTTCTGTAAAAAGGACCTTGGTTTTAGTGCAGCTTCTTATAGATTAACAAACCTCAAAATACCAGAAACCTTTAATAGCTCAGAAATGTTTTAAATTGTCAAAATACAGCATCAGCAAAGAATGTTCTCTTAAAAGAATGGTCTGATTTTTATAAAATAATTCAATCCACATCTGATTTGGAAAGGGAAAACTAATGAACATATAAAAAATGGAGGCTCTCACTTTATGGCATTGTCAAGAAACTCAATAATTTTCAAATTGATCAAACTCAGAAGTAGGGCAAGTGCTCAGACAATGATAAGGAATTTTATTTTTTAGAGGCCAGAGTTTCCTTCGGGTTGAATGAATAATAACATTTGCAGTTGAAAGACCTAACCAAAGCAAAGGAAGTGGGAAAGGGAGGTTGCAGAGGTGACGGTTCAGACTGAAATAATTGTTTTTGAATAGCTGTATTTGAGCAGCAGCAACAAAAGCTTGTTTTGAGTCAACCCAGAATGTTCTGTTTCATCCAAAACAAAAGAAATATTTTGTTTCGTTTTGGGAAGTATTTGCTATTATAAAAATTCAGTCAAATTTTTAATGGAAAATGGTCTTTTGAAATGAAAAGGAAAAGAAAACTTCATTTTGAAGGTGACAAAATAAGACACATTGATTCTGTTGAAGGAAATATTCTATTTAGAAATTTTTGAAATTTCAAGAATGCCCCATTATTTTTCCTCTGAAATCATTAGCTGAATTAGATCCAATTTTGTGAATAATTTTGGTGCCTCCAAAAGTCCAGCTGTAATCATTATATTGTTACTGCAAGCACAGATAACATAGACAATAAAAATCACACACTAAACATGTCCTTATTAAAGGGCTTTGTGAAACCTGCAGGTTTTCATTCAAAATGTCTGACAAAATGTCCCTCACAGCGTGCTTTGCAGTACCTGGAAATAAGACCAGTTGACTGGCATATTCACTTTAATTATCCAGAGGTACAACTGTAGCTCTAATGTAGACATACCTTGAGCTAACTTGAAACTATCTAGGTCATATAAAAATAGTAGTAGTTGCAGGCAGTGTAGTGGAGTACCAAGCATATGCCTAGTGTCCTGGATGGTTTGTCCTGGAAGCCTACCCTATAGCCCATCTTACAGCAACCACAATGGTACTCCTACCTAACTCAGCATGGGTTTAACACTAACCTGGGTTTGTCTACACATGTGGTAGTCACACCTCTAGGTTTACAGCATAGACAAATGCTAAATTGAAAATTGAATGGCAAATTCTTCTCTCTCAATCTCCTGCCCAGAAGCCTCCTTCTATACCCCAGCCACCCCACATTTAAATGCCAGTACTTCACTTACCTTACCACAACACCTGAGGAAGCAGGACCCAGCCAGGCATGAGGGTGTGTCCCCCCTGCATACAGTGCTGGGACACTGAGTGACAGCAGGAGTGGCCCATTTCTGCCCGAGGGCATGCACTAGCGGGTCAGGCTGGCATGGCGCTGCATGGCCCAGGTGGTGCTGGGCCCCACGTGGCCGGGGCTGCAGCGTGCTGCTGGGGGGCTCTGCCAGTCCGTAGTGGGCTGAGCACTGGGATGGCCACTGCTGCTTCTGCAGCTGCTGTGGGGGTGTGTGTGCTGTGCGGGGAGGGGTGGGGGGGGCGGCAGGGGACCTATCCCTTCTAAGCAATCCCCCCACACCTATGCACATAATCCCTGCAACCCCCACAGTCCCTCTACCCCCACATCTTCAGTCTGAACATGCCCTAGGTGTCTTTAGAGATAGCAGTATCTTTCCAACCTTATGGCTTCTTCCCCCTACTACTAGGGGTTTTACTTCATTAGCCCCTAAGCCTTGTGAGGCAGGTGGGTATCTTTCTTATGCTGGATTTTTGAGAAGCCACCAAAATAGACGGCTATCATGTAAAGCAAATGCTCTGAGAATGCCTGCACAATCAGGAAAGCCTAGTTTCTCTTTCTTGATTGAGACTAGTTGTGGGGATACATGGAAATGGCATGCGAGACATTGAGGTCTGTGCACACTTGCAGGTAAAGGTTGGATCAATTGAGTAATCCACACAATTTGCACCTCCTGCCATGCCACATGCGGGATTATATGTTAGATCCAACCGCCACATACAACCAGGACAGAGAGGCCCTGCAACTGATAGGGCTGCCAGTCCAGCTGCATTTCATGAGCAGCTGAGACTGTGAATCCTGCAACTCACATGATTGTGCAGCTGAGGCCAAGAGCCCATCAGGTTCAGAGGTCCCAGTACAGGCTGCATGTGACATGCAGCCAGAATTGAGAATCCCATGTGGACTGGCGGTTTAATGCATGACCGAGTCTTGGGGAATCACAGCAGCCATGATCCTTGGGGCTTTCATGCTGGGCACAGTGCACCCCAGATGCTGGGAGCCCTGTCAGCTGATTGGGGCTCTTAGCTGCAGGGGAGACCCTGCTACATGTGCAAATTAAAGCTGGATAGCCACCAGGTATAGAGTTAATACACATTTTCAAGGTCTAACTCTATAGCTGGTTGGAGCTTTTTATTGTGCGATAGCTACTTTGCACGTGTAGCTGGTCTTAATGTAAGTGTGCTATTAACCAGTTAATTGTGAGATACCTGCAACATGTAGATGGGGCCTGAGGAAAACATAATGTACAAGAGTGAGGTAGTGAGTTTAGGTGCTTCCAGAGTTAGGCAGCAATTGAACAGGATTTCTCCCCTTTCCAATCAAAATGCTTCAATTGAAGATGCTTCAATTTTGAATTGAAGCATCTTATGGGATCTTATTTCACTGGAGAATTCCTTCAAGGATTAAGAAATAGTCCACTAAAGCCACTCTGTTTCAGCATGAGTGTATCCACACAGAGATGCTATAAGCTTAACCAATACATTTTACCATCCTAGTAAAATTTTATTTTCTTTATCTTAACTTTCCTGAGTGTTTCTGTGTACACAAGCTCTTACTTAACTGGAAGAAGCATTCTTTTCTTCATGTCTCTCACACTATCTTTATACAAAGCAACAGACTAAGACTTACTCAGCTCGGAACTATATTTACTTCCCTTAAGTATGGAATTAATGTCTCCTTAATAGATCTCTTCTTTTTGCACTTACTTTTTTTGGCAAGAGAAATGTTACCCAACACTCTCTCAAGTGTTTTAACTGAGCAAACTAAATTTGACTCCCCTGTGCTTTTTAAAAAAAATGGTGAAGATTAACTATAAACTATACACTTTGGTTTGAGAAAAATATTGTAAATATGCCCCACACAGCTGTTTTTTTTACAGGTGAAGTGAATAATAGTCTTTTAATAAATTAAATGAATTGGTATAGTAGATTGTTAAGGTGGCCAAACATTTGTCATTATAGGGCCTTGCTTTCAATTGCTTGAAACTACTACATTTTAATCATTCAGGTTGACATGTCCATATGCCTCGGTCTACATTTTTCATTCAAAGTTACATCAGAACAAAATTGTTCTGCAGTTTCCAAAATCAGCGTTATCAAGAATACATTCTTCCTTTTCTCAGTAGTCTTGCAATCCTCCATGGTTCGGGCCTAAAACCTTGAAATTTGGCAAAGATGAAGTTAAAGAGCTTTTTCCTGTTCCCAGGGAAATCCACACAGATTTGGTCAAGCCATGGGAAATCACAGTTTACACAAATGCTGTAAAAAGTAGTACTGCTCTTGTTCCTGAAGTTTATGAATATGTTGTGCACTGGATGAGTCAGGAATCCTGTCAAAGAGGTGGTCTTAAAATTAAAGGCTTCCTCATAATACATACACATCAGGGTGCTGAATTAAAACTTCACAGGCAGCCTTATTCCTGGAATTCCCTAGCTTCTGAGTTTTTGACTTTGCAAAGTTAATTTAGAAATTTTTCCACCAGAAACTTTTGACAGAAGTAGGCAGGCAACGAGTTTCCCAACTTGCCGTGGTCTCATAGTTCACTGGTGGGCTGTGCTACTAGGCTAGGCATTCCAGCATCCCAGCTCCTAATCCACTAGTTCCCTGGTGGTAGTGTTTAAAAATAGGTGTTTCAATTTGAATTCAATGTATTGTAGAAATTACCCTGAATTATACATTTCATGTATGGTGTCTTGGGTGAGCTGCAGTGTTCAGATCCTAAATCCTAAATATATGTACTATGACATACAGTAATGATATAAAAGGGATGTTAAGACTAAATAATGAACTACTCAGAAGCCGGGTAGTGCCAGCTTTAAGGCAGCTTAAATTCAGCAACCTGATGATATCATCTTTAATGACATGACTGTATGACATTTTAGAGTCAGGATCCCTGTCTCAACCATATTGGGGTTGCTCAGGTAAACAACCCAGGCATTTTCTAATTTCTGAGTGTTTGACTTCATAACTTTCTCTACCAGTGTCACCTATAACAATCCAGAGCAGTCACTAATGAGAATTGAATGCTGCTATTACATTTACATATATGGTAGGACTTTTATTTTTTTTATCCTGATTGACCTAAAGAAGTTTATAAATTAAGCTGAGCAATACGATGCACAAGAAAGAATGAAGAGACATTTCAGCTGAGTTTACTAAATCTACTTTTACAAAATGCCACAGGAATTTTAAAAGTGAGAAAGAGAGAACAAAGGTTGTCAGAGTGCTCGGCATTACTAAAAACAAAGGTGATAGCAGGAGCCATTAGCCCAAGCCTGTACGAAGCTTCCAAGGACCATGTGACCGTCTCCTTTTCTGGCTGTTCCTTGTCTCTTCTACTTCCCGCTACCTGAATAAGATGAGGCAGGGATCTTGAAGACCAGACCTCTCATCCATTCCCAGAAAGCCATCTCCCCAGCGTACTGAATGAGTCAGTGAAAAAATAGAGTATGTTAACATTACAAACATTGTCAGAATACAGACACACGAGGTACCTGAATTAACGTGACACAGACACCTGTATTTCTGGCATTCCCTAACTTTGGAATACTACCCTGTACAATATGAACATTACCCTTTTGTAGTTTTTTGTAGATTTTGTATATAAGAAAACACTGCTTTTGTCTCCCAGTAGCAAAACTGCATTGCTATCACAGGTAGACTGAACATGCTTATAGGACCTGTTTCCCTCTCCCCATCCCACCAAGCCATCTTTTCCTCTCTGTTGTCTATACTGTATTAGCAGTGGGTCTTGGGCATGTCCTGCGCACCCAATCTGCCAACATACTCTAAACTAGCAATCTGGCCTTGAGGCTATTCCAGACTTGCCTCAGTGCCTGCACTGAAGCCCTTGGTTTCCAACAGGTCTGAGAGCAGGCACTGAACATGAGTCTGGAGCACGCTCACAGATTAACTTCTAGCTTTGGAGCATATCAGCAAAATCAGACGAGTAGAACATGAGTGGGACATGACAGCCCTATTCTCCCAGGGATCTACCACTGACATGGGATAGATGAGGTCTGGCAAAGGATTCAAGCTTGGTAAAGGGGGTGAAAATGCTCTAGTAACGTACACTTGCTAACAGCGACAAATGTGAAGCATATTCATCTATGACATCAAGTTACAAAACCTGAGACCTTCTATATGTGGTAGGTCCTCTGGGATCCCATCCCAAATTGAATGTTGACAGATTCCTGAAAAAACTGTTGATTTATGAAAAAGTCTTGTTTATACTTATTCAGTTGAAGCCTCAGTGGTCTTTCGTGGCCTGACTTCCATACTGTGATTGAGAACACAGAAATGCCCAGTCGTCAGAGCCTTGGAAAGTGAACACTTCAATTATGGCAACACCTGTCCTTCTCAGATAAGCTTGTCTCTGAAAGCTATAGCTCTGACCATGTCCATATTAAGTAGTGGTCAACACGATGATCTGAGATTAGCATATTCTGAAGCAACTATGCTAGCAACACACAGGATAGGACTCTCAGACCAAACCAGGGGACACTGTCAGCCTATTGCTAGTCAGAGAAAAATATTTTATGCTTATGCCAACATGGTGTCTGCTTATCCACATTCCAGGCTGTGCGCCCAGCTGCATTAAACTACTTTTATCTTTGTGAAGGAGCCAACTGATCTACCCTCCATGTGTTTACCTTGTGGTCCACGGAAGCAAAAGTAGTTTTCATTTGCACCAAAGCCCTTTTATACCACTCCAAACGTTCAACAGGACCTTACATTATACTTTCATTCACTTTTAAGGTCCCTTTACACATTATTCAGCAAGTCTTTCACGGTTCATTTGGTTCTTTGATGCCAAAAGCATGAAATAGAGTGGTGCTCTAGGGAAATGCATTGAAAAGGCAGCTTGAAGGAAAAATTGTCTCCCATGTATGTGTTTGACGTGCCTTCTAGCCAAGGAAACACATGAACTCTGCTGTTACCATGCTGCTCCGCATTGTTTACATATTCTTTTTGACATATAAGCAGTGGCTGCACAAGGTAGCTCAGATAACAACTGCACAACATTGCGGTGTGCTATATAGATGTGCTAGCTTGGAACTCAGAAGCAGCGTAGCTGTGGTAGTAGAGTGCTTCCCCAGGATTAATAAACCCCTGTTTGTCAGCTCTTCTCAGCAGGGCTAATTAGCCAAGACAAAGCTCCCTGTACTCTTTCTGGTACCTAAGCTAGGTCATTCAGGGCTTATTCATGTATAACTTCACGCACCGCAATGTACTGTGTAGACATGCCCATAGATTATAAGGAATGTCATCAGATATAACACACTTTGTTCATCAACCAGGGTGGATAACGATTCAGAAACCTGTCATTTGTAGAATTATATAGACTTTCTTTAAAAAGCTAGCTGCATAGTTGTCTGAAATGTTTCTCAGCTTGCTTGTTCTTGATGGTTTTTATATGGAATCAATATGCAAGAATATGTAATCTTGTTAGTGTTTCATCCTCCTTACCCCAGCAAAAATACTAATATCCTAAGCTTTAGAGGGTGTGGAGGTCAGCATTATTCAGCATTTTAAAATTATGAATCTGAATCCCCAATCCTTCCAGTGTTCCTAGCCTATTCATTTTAACATAAATTAAGTGTCCAAAATTATTTTAGGTGGCTTTGAAATACATTCAGCCTAAACTTCTTCTCACTGAACAACTAAATAATATAAAAAACTGTTTGCTGCTGATCCAGAAAAAAATGAAATTATGCACCATTTTCAATGAAACTTTTATTTAATAAAATGTGAACCAATTAATGATTTAATTCAGGAAATATTTAACCAATAAAAATATTAGTTATTTGCACCTCTGCTTAGCACCTCTGATGTAAATTTGCCAAAAGATTTAGGAGTATGGCAGTGCAGAAGTGTTATTGTACTTCTGACAAGTGCCAGTCATTCGCTTGTCATAACTGTGTTTTAGTTTTTGCCAGAAAATTGAAGGGCGGGGAGTGGAGGGGAAGTAATGTCTTTCCCTTTTTTTATGTGGCTACAAAGCACTATTTAAATTTGTCTCTGGTGGTGATAGTGGGTTTTTTCTCCCCATCTCATTCTTTTGGAGGTAGGGTATGGTGACCTCCAAAAACATGGACAAGAGCATAAGTTGGCAGCTGAAGTCTGCCTGCTAAAGGTAGGACATAGCTGGCTGTGTTTTAAACAGCTGTTCTTCCTGATGTTATGCTCTTATTAAAATAGATGCATCATTGCTAATCCATCTTGTGGCTGAAGTCACTTCCAAAAATAAAAATAGCTTTGGAGGCAATGTGTGAGCCATTTTTTGTTAAGAATAGAAAGTGTCAAGGGTGGAAAATAATTATCCATGTTGGAATACGAGAGGAGAGTGCTTACGTAATGGGACAAAAACTGGTCCTGCAAGTTAGGTTGGAATTGCTGAATAATCAGTTACAAAGCAGAAATACAGGCCAAATTTTTTTCATAAATATAGGAAGTCTCATTCATGAAAAAATAGCTTGTATTTCTCCCATACATGAAGTTAAAGAGTTAAATTTAAAAAGATAACTGGTAAATATAATTTGAAATTTACAGCTGAAATCTATTATTCTGTCACACAAGTATTTTCTCTTCAGAATATTTAGGGATTTTTTTAGAGTATGCAATATGTAGACATGACTAAATTATTTTTATTATTTATAGTAATTCACAAAGGTAAACCTGAAAAACAAGAGATTTGGGTGGAACGGAAAGAACAACCAAAAGGTAGGTGTCTGGTGTTTGGCATTTTTCTCTTGCCCTTGATTTAAATTAGCCTGATCTAATGAACTCCAGGGCATGCTGCAAAACCCAATTATTTTCATGGAAAATAGGAGGAGGTTGGTAGGAAGGAGAGTGAAGATTTAAAAGGAACATTGGATCTATCAGCTCTTCTTACGGTTATGTGAGCAAAAACTAAGATTATTCTCGGGGTTAATGATTTTTTTTACTTTATTTTTAATTTATGTAAAAGATGCCTAGAGTATCTTTTGCCTAGAGCAATTGATAGGTGCCTTTTTATTTTTGCTGTATAAATCCAAAGGCTAGATTGTGCCTCAGGGCACAGTCTTGAATAAGAAGAAATGAGCAAATTGTAGCACTCAGGGAGCAGTCTCTGGAGACACTGTGCTTCAGAGACAAGAATTGAAAAATTCCCTCTCTGCTTCATCTTGCACTGGGGGAGGCAGTAATTTGACGCTGGCCTATGCTAACAGCAAAGTATGATACTCCCATGGCTTGCTGATGTGCAAGGGTTAGGAGTAAAAGTTCTGTTACTCTACAGTCATTACTCAGTGGGAAATAAGGTAGTGCTGTGTGCCTAGATACAGAGTTTAGGTTGGCACTTTTTATTTTATTTTATTTTTTACCAATTGGGGGTGTGGGGAAAATATCTGAAATAAATTCATTTGCAGGACACAGTAATTTCAATGAAACTATGGTTGAACATACTTCCTTGACTAGAATAAAAAATGTAGTTAAACCCAACCCAGAATAGCACATACCCCATTGGTTCTGGTACTTACCTGGGACAATTTAAGTCCTTTTGATTCAGACCAGGGACTGAAACTTAGGTTGGAGACCCATCTCAGGTGGGTCTCTAAGAGCCTTGCTACACAGTAATTTTGGGTCGTTTCTGGAGCTCTTAACCCCTGAATTGTCCACACATGAACACAGGAAACTTGTTTAAAGCACTTGTTAGATGGCTCAAAGTTATACCACTGCAGGGCAGGATTATTTCTGATCTATGTAACCCAGCTCATGTTACACTAAGATAATGACCTTAGTGTAAATACCTCTCACCCCAGCTGGCCCAGATAGGGCCCACGGTACCCTGCTGCTCTCCCCAAAACCTCAGATCCCCGTTCACTGCTCCCTCCCCCAACCCTGCTTACTTTTGGCTGCCCATGCTTTCTGTCTCAGGGGAGGAGGCAGGGAAGGGTTAACCTGTCTGCCTGGGTACCATTGCCACTATTATTGCTCTCTGGGCCAGGATCAGCCTGGAAAAGAGCAGCAGCCCAGCAGCAGTGGCAATAGGAGCTGGGCTGGTACTTAACCCCTCCCTGCCTACTCCCCCTAGACAGACACCACAGGTAAGTGGGGCAGGGGGAGTCCCAAAGGGCAGGTGGGAAGTCCCAAGGGGCAGGGGGGGTGGAGCCTGGCAGGGCAGTGGGGGGGGATTCTTACCTTTCAGTCCTCCAGGCCCCTGCTTGCCTGAACATGTGACTGTTTCAAACTCAAGCTAGCACTGACACCTATCCACATCTAAGCAGCTCACAGTGTAACGTAACAAGGTCCTAAAGCTCTGCAGTTAAAGCTGTGCCATTATTTGCATAAGTACAGTCATTCAGCTGGAGAGAACGAATAGCTCTGATGCCAAAGGTTAGGGTTTTCATACGAGTTCAAGACTCCAGTGAATATTTACTTACACAAAGTAGAACAGGTCCAGCAGGTCCACCAACTTATCCCCTAGTAGCCTGGTAGTTAGATATGAGAAAAATAATAGAACCTTCCCAAGCTAAGTCCAGTAATCAAACTGACAACAAAACTGGGCTGGGTACGTCTCTAGTTTTCATTAAAAAATCTTCAAAGGATCTTGGTGTTGTTTCAGGGGAGAGTGGGACAATTTTTGAGATCTCAAAGAAATGTACTGAGACAGGAAAATCCGTTCACACACTAATTGAACCTAAGTGGCCCACAGGGGAGGATTTTTACACCTCCTTCCATTCCTGTGTGCATATAGTGCAGACCACAGTGTAATCCAGGGGTTGGCTATGATTTTGGCTGGAGTGCCAAGAACATCCCAGTCCTGATCTACGCCTTGACTTGGTGTGCCAGGGGCAGAGAGTGGAGGAGCTGCAAGAAGCCCAATCCTCATTGCTGGTGGTGGCTGCATGAGCACCTCCAGGTGGAGCGAGGGAGTTACTGGGGTTGAACTTCCCTGGCCTCTTCCCTGCCTTGCACCCTGAGGCACACATGCAGTCACCGCTGGCATGAAGCTGGTACCAGGGGTGTGGAGCCTGGTGCAGCTGTTTACAGCCTGCCTGCTGCCTGCTGCAGCTGCTCAGAGCCCAGGCCAGCTGTGGCAGGCAGCCGTGAGCCTAGAAACAGCTGCATGGGGCTCTGTAGCTCCAGCAATGGTTCCATGGTGGTGGTTGGGTGCATGTGCACCTCCAGGTGAAGGGCAAGGGAAGGGCCTGGGGCAACATAACCCTGGCCCCTCCTCACTGCCAGTGGCTCCAGAGCATGGTGCAGCTGTTTGCAGCCTCACAGCTGCCTGACACAGCTGGCCCAGGCTCTGGGCAGGTCTAGCAGATGGCTGGGAGGCTGCAAACAGCTGCACTGAGCTCTGGAGCACTGGCACCAGCTCCTGTGCCAGTGACTACTGCACACATGCCTCAGGGTGTAGGGTGGGGAAGGAGCTCGGGCAGCACAATGCCTGCCCCTCTCCCACCATTTTTCCGGAGGTGTGTGCACAACTGCCGTCACTTACACATAGCCTGGCTGGGGCTCTGGAGCCCAGTGCAGCTGTTTGTAGCCTCTGGGCTGCCTGCCACATCTGGCCCAGACTCTGGGCAGCTCCTGCCTGCCATGAAGCCTGGGTCGCTTGTAGCCTCCCGGCCACCTGCTGCAAGCAGCCCAGGCTTTGTGGCCAGTGGCAGCTGCCCAGACTCCAGGCCATCTGTGGTATGCTGAGCAAAATGGCCTTGCGCACAATGCTCTGGCACACATGCTGGGAATTGCTGTCCTCTGATGTTTCCCTTAAGAAATAGTCTGTCTACTTAGCTATAAGAGTAGGTATACTCTAGCCTTATTGCAAATTGAGTAAGTATACAGGAAAAGTAAACAGTAAAAGTGAGCCCAGAGAAATTGGAATGTATTTCCAATGAATACCCTCACTGTGGTCATAGCTTATCTGGGATCACTTGTACTGTTTTCACATTGCAGTGTATAGCCAGTGCAGTCTTAGTACTATTCTGCTGTTGTGCATCTGAGATTCTTGAGAGTTTCACTGTGAACATGATTATGCACTTCAAATACATTTCATTTGCAAGATTTGAATGCGTAGAGAGTAAACATTATCTTAGTCTAATATCTAATTAGCCTCCATGATGAAGATTAAGAAAAGTGTCTAATGAGGTGATGGGCGGAAGGAAGATAATAGAGGTACTAATTAACTGCCCAGATATATGGCTTAGATAGAGCAGGAATTCACTTCCTCACATATTCTCCAGCAATCACCCTATTGTTAAACAAAGTGAGGGGTTGAATACCCCCTGGTCTCTTACTGTAGTTTCTAACTAGATATGGAAATAATATGCCCTTAATAGATCTCCTCTGTTTCCTCATTTGACAAAGGAGTTTTATTTTAGTGTTGCAGTAACTCCACTTTGGTTAAGGTTGAAGCTGGCTTACTGTTAGCAGCAGTTTTTCAATGTGCTGTAAAATCCACACATTCTCTACAGCTGTCTTGCAAATTACTCTGCTGCTTATGGCCCCAGGTATGCAAGTCAGGTAAACAGTCAAAATGTGGGGTTATTTGTGCAAAATACAGATCCTCCTACAAGAAGAAAGCCACATTGACATTTTACCTTTCTGATTTTAAACAGCTTGAGCATCTTATAATAGCCAACTGAGCTGGCACCACCTGCTCAGGATTGATTTTAGCCAGTATCTAGTACTCAGCACCCCTTTCAAAGAAGCAATATATGAAAAAAAAAATGCTCTGGGTACACATACGATCTACCACATGGCTCAAGGCTTCTTTACATATGAAAGAAAGTCATTTGTTCATTTGCAACAGGACAGAGGCTCTGCTGCAGGCAGCTGGATGTGGGTCAGAATAAGTAGGTGGTTTAAGGTGACTTTTTAAATAGATATTGAATTTAAACATCACCCATTTGGCCTAGCCCTGGATCCTGTTCTTGACAACTTTTTGAGAATGTGACTTATAATAAATATAAAAACAAATTTGTAACTAGAAACTGAAGCTTTGTATCCCTGGTTATGTATCTTGGTAGAAATCTTTTAATACCTCATTTTATTTTATAGCTAAATATATTTGTTCCTTTTTTTTCTAGTGACACACAAAGACAAACCTGCAAGACAAGAAAAACCTGAGAAAAAAGAAAAACCTATAGGTAATCATTCCTCTCCATGAATTATTAGAATGTTTCTGGATGCACTGAGCCCAGTTCTTCACAACCTTGCCTCTCGTGCATTACTATATATCTGTGCACTATAGTGCGACGTGGGACTAAAAATACTATGGGACAGGTGCCCAGCAGGGGTACTGGAATGTAGCTCCATTAAGGTAGATAGCAGTGGTGGAATCTTTAGGCTTATTATATAGACAGAAATCTCTTTTATATACAGAAACTTATATATACAATTATTTACAGTAAAGAGGTAATGGGTTTTTACTGTTCCCCTTGCAAGTGTACTGTGCCTGTTCTGTCACCTGGAAATTCTTGCTGGAAAATACTAGACTGCCTCTGGGCTCATTTTTACTTTTTCACCTGTAACACATGAAAAATCAGGACAGCCACTGCAATCTTAACTGTCTCCTGGAATGCCACACTTTCTGGATACTCTACATGCCCATTAGGACTTACTCTGTGTCACATCTTCCCCTTTATATAAAATCCTAACTAAAGTAAGAACATTTAGAAAACAACTGTTGCAAACTCAAGCTAACATGTCTCAATCAATCTCTGGTTGTTTCAGAAATCTTCCAGCTTTACTGTACTGCAGGCCCCTCTTATTTACATCCTTGTTTGTATTTGAATGTTTACTCTTTGGGTCAGGTTCTGGATCAATTTATAAATTAGTTTCAACTGGTGTCTCTGTTCCTTTTTCACTTATATTATCCTCATTGTCAGAGATTTTGAGCAGGTGTCCACAATTCCTTTTTAAGATTTGGCCTTCATTTATGATCACAGAATATATTTTTTCTTACCTTAGCTTTAACTGGCCAGTGTCCATCTTGCCAAATTTGCATTGAATCATTGTTTTTTACCTGTGGAAGTGGTCTTGTCTCTTTGTTGTAATTCTGCATCTGATATTGGAGAAAAGACTGGGCAAGTATAATCATAGATGCCTTTGTCACCTTTCCTTTTTGCCCCATGTCTGGTAGTTGAGTTTTCATACACCTATGGTCGAGAAGTTTTTCATATTGCAGTTGTGTAGCTCTGAAGTTGAATAGTGTCAAGCGTGTATCGTCCCCTTCTTCCATTGCTTTTTAAGTGGGTTTTTCACAATGTGGGTTCTGCTAATCCATTGCCTTCATGGTATCTGGGACTAGATGTCTCATGTCAAAAATCATACATTTGAACAAAATCTTGAATTCCCTATTCTTAAACTGTCAGTAATTACAGTTCTTGGAATTCCATGGTGTGCAAATATAGATTTAATATGCCTGACGACTGTTGTTGCTCTGATGTCTTCAAATGTCACTTTTGGAAAATTAGTATAGTAGTCCATTATAATCAGGTGGTCAGGTTATCCCAAACTGAACAGATCAATTCCTACTTTGTCCCATGGAACAGCAAGTTGCTCACAGGTATCATTGGTTCTCTCTGCTGGTGTCCTGTACTTCTGACATGTTCCACGCCTCTTCACTATGTCTTCAATATCACTGTTACTCCAGAGCCAAAAGACAACATCTTTGGCTCTGCTTTTTGATTTGGTTATTTCTATATGTCCTTCATGTATTCATTCCAAAAGTTTCTTTCTCATTACTACGGAAATTGCAACCTGTGTATCCTTTATGAGCCCTCCTGAGATCACTGAAAGTCTATTTGTATATTGACAATATGCAAGAGGGAAATGGTGATTTTCTTCCTTCTTTACTTATTACACATATCACTCATGCACTGTTTCATCTTTAGACTTTTCCATCACCAGTTAATCCAAAATGCCTGGAGATATATTGCATGATATTTTAATCAAGTTCATATACATGGTTCCAGTGCTCCAGATGATAAGGTTGTGGACTATCTGATACAGGGTATGCTCTTGAAAACAGGTTTGCCATTGCTAAATGGCAGGCTGGAACTCTAGGGTCATATCATACTTCTGTAATTTCAGAAGTAGTCACTGTATCCTTGGTGGTGCAGCTCTAAGTTCTTTTTTGGATATTTCAGTCAGTTCATTGTGATCTGTCTCTCCAACCATGCTGTAAATCATAGACCTTGTACTTCTGTAACTCATGCTAAGGTCTCTTTTTCACACTGTGCATATATTTTTTCTGTAGCTGTGATAGACCTAACAGAGTATGAGACTGGCAACCAATGAGTTCCATAATGCTGTAATAATGCTGTTCCAAATCTACCTTTTGAGGGATCCATGGAGAGTTTGATGTCTTTTAATGGGTCAAAGAATTGTAGCACTGGGATTGATGTCCATATGTTTTAGATCATTACATTTACTTTCATGTTGTAGCATGTAAGCCCATTCCATGCCCTTATAGAGTAGATGCCTTAGGTGAGTTGTATGATCTGTGTAGTTAAGTACATACTTTTTGACATACTTCAACTTTCCTAGTAATCTTTACATTCTGATATTATCTTCAGTCTTTGGCATGCTTAATATCATATGAACTTTTGAGTCATAATGTAAGATTCACCTTGAGGTCTGTTGCTTGCCCAGATATGTTATCTGAAGCTGACATTTATTCGTATCCAATTTAAGGTTGCTAGTTCTTGCAGTAACCTATACTTTTCTCACTCATTCTTGATGTTCAATGGCACCACTATCCCAAATTATTATTCTTGATGAGAAAACTGCTTCTGTTTCCATTTAACTCTCCTGCTTTGTCCTCACACGTGACTGTTTCAGATTTACGGACTCCCTATGCCTACAAACAAATGGCTGTGCCATAGGCATGTGTATGGTCCCTAAATGTACCAACTTATTTACGACTGACCTTGAAGTTTGTTTCCTCTGTAGCTGCTCTCTTATCTCCTGGTATACCTCAGGTACATAAATGATATCTTCATAATATGCATACATGGAAAGGAAACTCTTGAAAAAATTCACTAAGACTTTAGTAACTTCTGCCCCTTGTTCAAACTAACTCTGGGATACTCTACCTAGCAGATTCATTTCTTAGAAACTACAGTGAAAGTTTGAAATGGTCACATTGCTCCCACGTATTATTGGAAACCAACCAACTGCCACAGCTCTTTTTATGGCACCAGCTGAAGACACCATTAAATCCATCATCTACAGCCAAATATGTTACAGCCAGAGATACTCTGAACCTGCCAACTGGGATCTGACCTGCCTTAAGGATCTGGAGCAAGGCTTCCTACAATGACAATACAATCTCAAAACTGTAGCCATTTGGATCAACAAAGCCAGACTCAAACTTCACTCCAACCTGTTACAATACCAAGGATAAGGACAACAGAATTCTTCTGGTTGTCACCTACAGCCCCCAGTTTGAACGTCTAAGACCCATCATTAATGACCTCCAACCCCTCCTGGAAAAGGATGACAATCTCCAGGTAGCCACTGGGGACAAACCTGTCCTGGCTTACAGACAGCCACCAACCTCAAACGGCGCCTCTCAACCAACTGACTATGTAACTCACATCCTCAGTGAGGCAACAGGCCTTGCAATGGAACCAAAAGCTTGCTCTTTTCCCCTATATCAATCTAGACTCCATCATCACTGGCCCAAATAGCAAGAAGTACATCATCCAAGATTCATTCACCTGAGCTCTACTGATGTGATATACACCACCACCTGCTTACAATGCCCATCTGCTGTCTACACTGGACAGACAGGGAGATTTCTACAGATAAGAATGAATGAACCCCTATCTGATATCAGCTGTCTGTGGCAGAATGCTTCAGCTTCCCTGAACAACTTCATTTTTTACCTCAGGATTGCTCCTTTCAGGCAGAAAAAAAGTTTTAAACCAATTTGAACGAGAAATTGTGGAACAAGAAATCATCCACAAATAGACTGTGTTAAATATGGTTTAAACGAGGACTACAGATTCTTATCTCATTACCTGGATTAGCTTTTGTGACCCCTCCTATGGGTTCTTTGCTCCTATGTCTCTCACAGCATGGTATTCTACTCATTCTCTCTATACTCTGTTCTATACTGTCCTTTCACAGCATCTGATGAAGTGAACTTGAGTTCATTAAAGCTTGTGTTTCCTCTCTCTATATATCTTGTTTAGTTCTATAAATGTGTATATCTATCCTGCCTTCTGACTGACTTGAGACTAACATATCTAACTACCTTCCTCCAAATTCTTATGTCATCAATACAGACCTGTACACCTCCTAGACACTTTAGCATTTGGTTCAATCAGTTGGCACCATCATTCTTTACAGAACATGGTGTATGGACCAATGAGTTCTTTGACGGGTGCTGAATCCAATGTTTGAGTGACAGTTCCACCCATGGGTAGGCCGCACCTGTGCGCTAGCAATGCTCTGAATTCAAGAAACAGGTTCTTTCCTCCTCTGATGCCAGTCATCACAAAACTTGATCCAGTCTGCCTTGCAGTGCCTCACTCTGTGAAGGGAAATACTGCAAGGTGAAATGCTGTGAGGTGCTTCTGCAGCTCAGCATATTCAAGCATATATCAAGAGGCATTGAGTATTTCAGCCTTTTCCTAGGAAAAGGGCAAATATAGGAAATGTACAGATATTTACTCTCCTAAGAGAAACTGTCCTGGGTGAGATTTAACCCTGGCTGTTCTCACATTATTTTTCTCCTAGAGCAGCTATTTTTACTCTGGGAGAAAAAGCCTAAACATCTGTACATTTGTGCATTAGTGACTTTATCAGCTATAAGGAAAAGGAAGATCTGCCCCATTACATTTTAATGGCCCGATAATCTGTGACCATGTATAAATTGCAAATTTACCATGCCTCAGATGCTTCATGCCACTCTGCCTGTGCTACTGCCAAGACCAGAAACAGTGGCAGCTGAGTCCATGTGGAAGTGAAGTGAGTAGTCCGATTAGTACTGTTGCAAGTTGGCGATAGTTAGTCTAATGTCAGCACAGTGTGGGCTGTGCTATATGGCTTCTATTCTTACCAATAATACACCTGGAACCTTGCAGCATGTTTGAGAATGCTGTTATTTAGCATGGTAACTCATCAGCCTAGATGTGGCCAGTAAGTTTACAATGCATTAGACATGGTGACTCTAGTAAAATTTAAAAGATACAATTTGAAGAAGGTTAATGAGATGAAAAATTTTGAAAATAGTTTTAAATGAAATAAGATGAGTAAGCATGGCTACTGCAAAAATATGAGGCTTAATTAAGTTAGTTGATTGCAAAACACTTTGAAGATAGAGCAGTGTTATGTAAATGTAAGCTATTCTTTTACAACTTGAATTAAAAGATGTAGTTTAAAAAAAAATGAGCGCATACTAATATGCAAAGACAAAACTACATGCATACATGCCTGCATACTAAAACTACAGTCATAGAGCAGATTTGTATGGGCAAATCAGGCATTTTTGTATGAACCTAGTGTGATCTCTCTTTGGTTGTGAGCACATACAGAGATCAGATTTGAACATGCAAGCAGGGCATTTCTGTACAAAATAATCATGCAAAAATATGCATAAACAATTGTGTACTATAGATGTAACGTTGAGAATCTGAGCTAAAGCTATGAATATTTCAGACTGTTCACTGGGTGGCTGCTGCATGGCTCAGGTGTCTTGTGAATCAGAAACCAGAAACCCATTCATATGTGTGCTTTATTTTGTTTTAAAAATAGATTGTTTTTTAAATGAATAGGTATTAAATTAAATATGTAATTAAACACAATATTTTACTGTTTATAGCCAGTGAAAGCATTGTTTATTTCCCAGAGTTAAGAAGTCATGTCATAATAATAATAATAATACAAGAAAAACATTTCCCCTGCTTGCTGCATTCCTGGGGTAGTTGTTCAACTTGTCAGCTGTGTTAGCTTGACACTCCTTGATTAGCCACTCTCATGGTTTTGCTGTTGTGCCATAAAGGCACTTTCTATTTCAGCATATGAAAGAAACCTTAGAGATGGTGCATGAGTGTTTGCAGACTCTAATCATATTCTGCATACATTTTGACATGCTGAGTGGTCTCAACGATCTCTCAAGATATCCACTGTCAAAGAAGCTACTTCAGTATACCCTTGAATGGTACCATTAGCTCCACTATATGACTGTTCTATGAAAATGCCATTACATTGACTTCAAGATACCAGCGTAGAACATACATGCATGCCTGTTTCGTTGCTGACTGATTGTACTGAAATAAAGGGCACTATTTTTTTTTTTATTATTTATGAACTTTTTAGTTACCTTCCATCATCATTTCAATATTTTCATGAACCTGCAGGTTTAAAAGGTATAAATGTTCAAGTTAAGCAGCTATGGATGTGCTCTGTTGACAAAAGAGGTATTGGCTAAAATAATTTTAAAGGGTAAACAAAGCTTAGCAAGGGTCAACAAGTCTCATCAACAGTGAAGCTGGCAAATAATGAATGAATGGGGGGGTGGGAAGCTTGTTGTTTTTTCACCCTCTAAAATAATTCACATGAGACAGAATTTTGTTTTTAGGGTTGACTAGAAGATGTCAATTACATTTTGTAAAAATTTGAAGTTTCAAAATTTGTTACTGCTTTGTTTCAGGAAGAAAGGGGAATAGTTTGAAATATTTCATATGAAAGAGACCCAGAATAGCTTATACCCCAGTGGTTCCCATAGGCTAGGGAATTTACTTGAATTTCCTGAAATTCCATGTGAATGCCCTTACACCCAAGCTATGGCATGGTTGTCCATCTATTTCTCACATTGGAGTTGTTCCATTTGTATAAATAATTAAATATTTATTGGGCTAGATTTTTATAGCCCACTAGTTAGGGTGCTTACCTGGAATGTCAAAGATTCAGGTTCAAGTCGTCGCTCTAAATTAAGCAGAGCAGAGACATGAATTTTTGTTCTATGTTTTTATGTACATTTTTAGCTGCTCCTAGAAAAGAGAATTTTTACAACCCAAACTCACTTTTTTGGATCCCAGATGAAATTCAGGGTACGGATTGTATGCATGACAGAAATATTCCTCCCAAGAAAGTCCTCTTTCTATATCCACATATTAAAGATGCTTTGAACATCTAATATTCATTTTTACTTGTTCCATGTCATATGAATTTAATTTTGAGCTGTGAGATTTCTCCAGCAGAAGAAATATGTTCCAAGGACTTTTTCACTGGGCATTATAATAAAGGTTTGTGTGATAGTGGTGAAACATAACTTTCCTTCTGGATAAAGCCTTGCATTTTAACTCTAGTAAACTGTTAATTTTAATATTACAAGATTTGGGATCCTATATTCGGAGACAATCTCATGAGTTTAAATCACTGGTATTTGAATGCTCTTTGTTTTTAGAAGGATCATGCCCCTTTGGTCTAGTTACCATTTTTTTTTCCTTTCTCATTTCATGTGAGCGTTCTTCATAATAAAGAAGAACATTTTTTTTAATTTCTAGTTGCTCACAAAGAAAAGCCTGAGAAACGAGAAAAACCAGAAAAGCCTGAGAAGCCAGTAAAACTTGAAAAGCCTGAGAAACGCGAAAAACCAGAAAAGCCTGAGAAGCCAGTAAAACTTGAAAAGCCTGAGAAACGAGAAAAACCAGAAAAGCCTGAGAAGCCAGTAAAGCTAGAAAAGCCTGAAAAACGAGAAAAGCCTGAGAAACCAGAAAAGCTAGAAAAGCCGGAGAAACCAGAAAAGCTAGAAAAGCCTGAGAAACGAGAAAAACAAGAAGAACCTGAAAAGAAAGTGCCCCCCAAAGGTAATTACCTAACTTCTTAGGTAAATCTGAATTTTAGGTTTATGAATAGTTTATAGTTTTACATTCATTTTTATTTATTTTTGAGAAATGTGTAAGTGTATAATTTCAACTTCTGTTGACCAATGGTAAGCTAGTTCTTCCACAGGCCCATTTCATTACAGGCCTTGAAGAAAGAGTTTCTTTCTCTCAAGCCACGCAGAACCTATATTTCTTGCTTAGTACTCTTGTTTTATGACACAAGGAGCTCACAGATGATTCTTGTGTAGCTGAGGTAATAAGCCTGTGAGCATTGTATTTAATTGCTTATTGTCCTTTTCTCTAAAATTGGATTCAGGGATTGAGTATAACAAAGGTTCTCTCATGTATCAGTTTTCAATTTAGTAGGGACTTTTCTGAGATAGTGTTTACCATCTCTTGGTTAATGTCTTATGTCATCTCCAAAAAGGGATATTTGTTTTCTAGCTTTTCTTTTTTGTGATAACCTTTTAGTTCTGGTACACAGTCTGTGCAGCCTCTGATTGACAAAAGTTTCTCTTCTTTAGTAATTCAAATATTCCTTGGATGAGCTGTCCACATTTTGCAATTTTTAAATGTATTCTGGGGCATATGCATTTCTAGTATTCTTTCAATATAAAATATACTTTGGATAGGAGGCATTCAAGATGTGTTTAGCATGCTCCGCCAATTCTTTTTTGTTTACATTAGCAGTTAGCAATTTTTTGCTAACTGACTAATTCCTAAATGTTCCTTTTTTCCTACATACTTTGTTTTATTTGGAACAAATATTAGTATTATGGGGTTTGGCAGGAACATGTGTATGTTTTGCCACAGACCTATCTATGGCACTGCACCCTACACATGCTGCACCTGTAGGTGTTCCCCGCACTGCTGACTGGCAGCGTGGGATTTTTATTTTGACACCAGGCAATCCTAGTGTCAAAAAAACCCATGCCTAAAAAAAGTGGGTGACAAGTAGCAGCAGTGCGTGCCACCCAAAAATCAGAGCCTGGTCGGTTGCCAGCGAGGCTCCCTGCTCCTAGATCGCAGTGGCTGCAGCCCCTGGAGGTCTCCAGGACAGGCTGCTGGGCCTACCCCACCCAGGGTAACATGCCGCCTACCAGAACGCATGTGCACGGGCATTTCCCAGGAATGAGTAACAGCAGCACATATTGTGTCACTGCTATTTGTCTCCAGGGAAACACACATTCC
>NW_005842227.1:1331519-1338375 GCF_000455745.1 Alligator sinensis
GGATGTGCCCTGTAAGGCTAATTCCAATCTTATCTGAGATCTGCTGCAAGGACCTGAACAGATGAGTACTGCTACTGTTTTAGAGAGTAAGATTTCCTCTGGTTCAACTGAATCTGCTGTAAGTGATTCTTCTGTCTGCTCCTATTCCCTGGTAAATGGTATTTAAACTGGGATAGTTTACTCCTTCATGAAATAGGTTAAAGTTAGCACAGTTTAGCTTCAATGGCTGTAAGATGGTAGCATACAGATATCTTCTTACCTTTTGTATCTCCATTTCAGCAATGTTAAGGGGCAACTCTAGCAGCTGGAGTCACCTGGACATAGGGTTATTTAGACCAGGTACCCAACACAAGCTGCAGGGAATGGATAGTGTGCAGGAGTCTCTGTTACTCACAGGGGAGTGGGCAGGCAGCAGAGCAGCCTGCAGGTGGCTGCACTCCCAATCAGGCACAACCGTCTGATTGGGAACAGAGCCCAGCTGCTTGTTATAAGAACAGGGCTCTGAGTAGTAAAGCCAGCATTTTGCTGCTAGCAGCTGGAGAGAGTGGCTGGAGCTGCTGCTTATAGTGTCTTGGAGGTATAGACATGGATGCCATCTGTGAGGCATGGGACATGGTATAAGGGAAGGTTCAAAGCCATGTATATAGCCCCTTGGCATCAGGGCAAGTAAATGGGCAGCCCCCCACCTTATTATCTACTCTCAATTGTATTATTAAAGGCATGGTGGGTGAGGTAGGTGGGCAGTTAGCCCAGAGATAAGTGGGCGGACCAAAGACTCGACTGGCCTCGGGACACCCACTTGTTACAAGAAGTCATTGTGGTGGCTTTACACCATTCCAAGTTTCATCCATGCGTCAGAATTTATCTGAGGGCTGAACAACATACAAAGTTCCAAGAACCTGTAGTGGGCAGAACACCACCTAAATGCATCATGTAAAAAGCATATACAGAACAAACCATAGAAACATCAAGTTCCTGTAGGCAGGAGCTCCAGGTGCCCATGTGTGATGATAAATCAGAATGATGGTGTTACTTAGCTACCACTTGGATCAAGTGTCTTCTTTTTCCCCCCAGTAAAATATGGTAATAAGGGAGAGCTTACTTGTCTCAGAAAGAAGCTTTGTTAAATTTGATTTAAATCGTCATGCCAGTCCTATGTTCTTCTTGGCAGTTGCTAACAGATTACTTTTAGCCTGTGTGTGAAACTAATAAAAGTTGGACCTTTTATAACCTTTAAAAAAAGGAAACATAAAATAAACTGCAATATTTGTCACGTGTAAGAAATACAGTTTATATTCACTGATATTATTGTTATTGTTTGGCAATAGCTTTTCTCAGTTTTTGACCCCGATTTCTATAAAGCATGTTTTTATTCCATTCTAGTGACTCAGAAAGACAAACCAGAAAAACAAGAAAAAGTGGAAAGGAAACCTCCTCCTAAAGGTAATTATTCTGCTTTATCACTTTTTACAATATGTTAACTATGTAAAGTTTAATGTTGAGTAAGCAAAGAGTTGAATGTATATGAAGTTGTATATGTATATTCAACTGTATGCTATTGAATTCTGAAGAAATAAAAACATACTTGATCAGTCCATCTCTGGCTAATGGCTGGTCTCCACATGGTTCCTTCTTTAAACCTGGGTTTAAACCACATGGTTCCTTCTTTAAACCTTTTCTATGACAATAAGTGAAATAAGGGCCTTGCTGCACACTGCACTTTAAGCTGATCAACTGTTAATTTGTTTTAGTGGTAGCTCAAATTTGGAGCAGTTACACCTTAAAAGCTAAAAACCTTCCAACTGTCCCCCACCTGCACAGCTGTGACTTGCTACTACAGGGCTGGTGAGCAAGGGCTTGACTAGGAGCTACAGTTGTGAATTGCCACTAAGGGGCTGGTGAGCCAAGGCAGGCTTCTATCTCTGCTCTAGGTCAGGGGGTGTGAGAGATGGGTTGAGGGTTGGGGGAGAAGGAGCATGAAGCTGGAGGCATAAAGTTAATAGGATGGGGCTGAGTAATGAAGTGGGAAGTGGAAAGGAAACGGGTGGGGGAAGGGTAGTGAAATGAATTCAACCACTGAAGGATAATGGGGAAAAAAATAAGAAGAAATAAAAAGGAAGTAAATATTTTCTCAGGATTAAAAAAAATGAGATTTCAGATTGGTGTGTTGATGGTGCTGGTCATGCTTCCTGGGGTGGCTGGGAGGTGGGAAGGCACTTTTGGAGGAGCTACTGCATCTGCCCTGGGAAGGAAGCCCCAGCTCGTGATTACCTGATCTGGCCAGCTACCTTGGTCCTCTGCATCCCTTCTAGACACCACTCCTGGACCTGTCTGTGTCTTGCAGCCTAGCTGGCATGTGCTCTGCAGGCTGTTTGCATGAGGCTGCACCCCTGCAGGTTGGAAGCTCACACCCCTGCAGGTAGGAGGGGGAGTTGGCTTGGTGCCAAAACCATTCCCTGAGCAGTAGAGCTCAGGGGATGGAATGGTTTAGGATTGTTCACACACAACGAGTGGGGGGCAGAGCACTGCACCCTGGGATGCTGGAGGACTGTAACTTGGGTGGCTCATCTGTGGGGAGTGGCCACACATTAATGGAACATAAGCTGGGTAACATGGATCAGAGATAAGCATGCCTTGGAGTTGCATAACTTTAAGCTGCCTGAAGTGTGTGTAAAACTAGTTTCAGGTATTAATATGTGGACAGCCCAGGAGCTAAGAGCTTCAGGAGTTACCTAAAATTAATTTGTAACAGGCCCTAAAACTATACATTGCCATATTACTATGTAAGATGAGAGCAGGCTTATCTGAAAGTGATACTTCATAATACATTTTCACTAAAGTTATAATTCTGTTTTCTTTTATGCAGCTAAATGGCACTTTTCCAGCTATAAAAATGGCATTTTTTGACATTTACATGTAGGTAACAATTCAACTTCCCCAGCAGTACCATAGGCTTGTGTATATTGTGCATGCTCAGTCAATGGCCATACGTTTGCTAAGTACGTATAGGTTTCCCTCGCTTTATGCTGTACATGCGTTCCCAGAAAACAGCGCATAACTCGAATTCACTTAAAGGGAACCCACTTTACAATGTAACAAATAGGGATATGTTCCAAGACCTTGGCTGTTCTGACCTCCAGACCAATTTTTACCATGTTTACAAGACAATTTTGGTACTCACCAACAGCAAGCACAGGGGACTATCATCATGGAGGTAGCAACTACAGAAACGTGTTACAGACAATAAGCAAGGAGCATAGATCCACACCAAAGATTATATTTTGGTGCACGTCACTCCCACAACACACCACACAAAGCAGCTGACTGGGGGCTCTTACTGATCACATAAGAGTGAATTTACCTTGCATATAACAAATTTTTGGTATAAAAAGGGTCATTGCATAAGAGCAAATTTGTACATAAAGAACCTGCATAAAGTGAAGGAAACCTGTACATGGTTACATATACACAGCCATTCTGGACATGTACCTGCATGTAAGCCAGCCAGAAACCCATGTAGCTTCTGGCCAGGCATTATCCAGACTAGTCTCCAGTGCACTTTTTATGGTGGGTTAGTGGGCGTCCAAGAGATGGAGACATGTGGTGGTACAAGAACAAAGGCCGCGCCTACATGAAATGCTGATGCATAGTAGCTCATTACTACTGTGCAGTAGCATAGTGTGGCATGAAGCATGATGAAACACTACTGTGCAGTAGTAACAAGCTACTGTGCAGTCAGTGTCACCTAAAAGTTGTTCGGCGACGCTACTGTGCAGCAACTCCAGTTAGTCATTTAGTACTTGTGTATAAATTTAGTACTTGTGTTCAAGTAACCACTGCGCAGTCAGCGTCTTGTGTAGATGCAACCAAGCTGGAGGGTATTTGGCTCAGTGAGATGGCTCCTGCCTTAGAGGGGAGAAGGCACTGGTTTCTAGTCTGGACCCTTCATTTCAATGGAGTAAAAACTATTCCTACTGTGCTGCTCTCTATACAATGGTACAGCATCAAAAGGAGCATTAGAAAAGGTTACCTAACCTTTTGCCTGCTGCTTAGAGCACTGTGCTGGGAAGTCAGAGAAGTGTAACTTCAAACCCTCTCTGGGCAAAGAGGAGCCCAGAACCTAGGCCTCTACCTTCCTGGACCTTAGCTATCAGGTCATTGAGCTCAAGCACAGGAAGGACCCCTGTTGTCCCCCGCCTTGCTTTTCAAGGATTTATATTCAGGTGTGTGTTCAGATATGTGTATAGCTGTCGACGTGTCCAGTCAGCGTGTGGCCCGATTGCACACTCTCAGTCTACCTGCATATGCTAATGCACCCACAGTCTAAATGCAAGGCCAAAAACCCAAATAGACCACTTGAACACCATTTAGATGCACAAAGGGAAGCAGAGTTCTGCTCTAAGTATAGCTAACAACATCCTCATTTCATCAACCAGGAATTTATTCTTATTGTGACTCCAATTAGGAATTGCCGATTGTATAAACAATCACATTCTATTTTATATGCCTATTTTGTTTACAGATTTCTAAAATTAGTTTAATCAGCCCAGAAGCTTAGTAAAGAATGGCTGTGCACAGTATTACTGCAAACAAATTTTGCAGCAGCTTCCAGAGTTCTGGTATGTCAAGGACAGAAGGGCTGAGGACTAGAGGTAATGATTTTGGAGATGGGTTCAGCCTACCCTGAACATCAGCTACTATATCTATGTTAGCAGACCCGACCCAGTGTAGAAGCAGTGAATGTTGACAAAAGTTTACTACTGTCAGATCCATATAATCTCATCACATGAATTAGGATAAGTAAACAAAGGCACTTTTTTAATCAACATAGTACATCAGAGGGTTTGTTGGTATAGTTAAGTCAACTAAGGGATGGGATTTCTTTCCCCACATTTTTCACATAGACCCATGTAGCTATGCCAGCAAAACTTTATAATGTGCCTCAGAAATACACTTACTTCCCTCAATGTCAGTTCCAAACCTATAGGCGGAATTTGGCTCTTGGTTTTTGAAGAAGAAAATATTTACTTAGCATCAGATACAAAAAGGGAACTTAGAATAACACTAACATTTTCTATGTCTTAAGATTAAGTGTCTGGCTGTGGTTAGGACTTGTCACGTGAGGAGCATCTCCAGACTGTATTAAGTAACACATGTTCAATTATTGTCAGACCACTCCACAGAGATAATAATATGAGCAATTTGCAGCCCTCACCCAGCTTCGACATGAGCCAGGTACCCCTCTGCTGTACCAAGCTTTCACTGTTGGTTCCAGCCCCGGCACAACTACTCTGGTGTTGGCCAAGTTATCCAGCTCCACTGAAGTTAAGAGTCTTTTCATTTTATGTATGTTTAAAAAAAATCTAATTCACATCAGTAGGATATATTGAGCGTCCTAGTAATAGGATTGATTGGGAGGCTCAATTTATCATTTCTATCCAGAGCTGGTCAGGAATTTTTGGATAAAACTTTTTTTCAGAAAATAATCATTTGTCAAAACTGAAATGTTTAATAGAAAATTGTGGGTTTTGACTAGCTCCTTTGTTTGAAAAACATTTGAAAAAGTTTCATAGTTGTTCATAATCTTGGTTTTGCCAGTATGAAATAAAAGTTAGAATGTTCAGTTTCATGTTAAATTTTATTTACAGCTTTAAGTTACATTATAAAGCAAACAAAAAAAAAATCCAAGAAAATTAAAAAGGTCAAAACTGAAGCAAGTCTGTTGAAATTATCAAAAATGAAATGTTTTTGACTGACCCGAGTAGATTCTTTTCTTTTTGTTTAGTTAAAATTTTCCAGTATTTTTATCCGTTTAGTAAAGGGAAATGTTTGAAATTTTGAAAACACATGGGACAATTACTGCCCAATTCTAAGTACTATTGAGAAAATAAACACTTGAAGGGAATTATAAACCAAACTAAGTATAATTATACTGCTTTGCAAATATACGGTGTGTTCACACCTTGAATAATGCATATGGTTTTAGTCCCCCCCACCTTAAAAAGGATATGGAACAACTGAAATAAGTGAAAATGTACAGAAAAGGGCAAAGATGATTGGGGACATGGAAGGGCAAATGATATAAAGTGGGATTTTTCAGCTTTGAAAATAAATGATTGAGGTGGGACTTGATAGAGGTTTATAAAGTGAATGATGCAAAGAATATAAATAAGGTTTTAAAATTGAGTAGCTTATTGGTCTGGAGTTTATTGCTCCTGGGAAGCTCCCAGGTGTGCCATTTACACTTGCACCTGGACTGCAGTACATTGAGCTGAGTTGCGGTAGCCCCAGCTGCCAGGGGGCCCAAGGAGTCAGCCTGCCAGCTCAGGGATGCTCTGACTGGCCTCAGTGTGATGTAGAGGGGATGGCTGGGGCAAGTGGATACTTCGGCGCAGGGCTACCTGGCAGGCAGCCCCTTCACTGAAGCACCCTTGTGCTCCAGCCAGCCACATCAGGATCTACATGTGTACTGCTGTGGAGTTTTTCACTCTGCACCACAGTAGTACTTGTAAATACAAGTACTTCGATTTACAAGTACTACCCTGCTGTGGAACTTATTATTTTCCTATGCTGTAATAGGGGTGAACATGTAGACATTGACACATTTACTGTGGAGCTAATTAGTGCCCTCCACAGTAAATGTCTCATGTAGATGCACCTAGTGTGTAATTAACTCGTGGAACTCACTGCCACAAGATGTGGTGGATGCTGACAGTTTAACAAAGTTCAAAAGGGAAATAGATTAACAGAGGAAAGGTCTCTCAGTGGCTAGACAACACAGAAGAAAACGATGCAGCCTCTGAATCAGAAATTCCTAAATGCCAGGAAAGAGCAGGAAGTGGAAAATTCTGGACAT
>NW_005842227.1:1338385-1338910 GCF_000455745.1 Alligator sinensis
TCCATGCTGTCACTGTGCAACACTGGCCTATTTGTTATACAGTAGCAGTGGGCTAGGGCTAACAGGGAACTAGAAGCCTTGATCAATAGGTAGAGGGATTCCACTAAAAGTATAACAACTAAATTCTGGAAACAAAGGATGATAAAACCGGAATGGAAGGACAGGCCAGAGGTTAATAACTGGACTGCCAACTCTGTGAGAGAGGATACTGGGCTAGATGGACCTAGTAGAGGAGAGTTCCAGTGTTCTTATGCTATGTTCTAAATCATAATTGCATATTGCTTCGTATGTGATGTCAAAACACTTCAAAAGCATTAATTAGAAAGCCACATAGTAGAAGTAACATAGACTAATTTTCTTTTCTTCAGTGTTGCAGGACAGGGAGGGAAAAAGAGACTGAGTTTCTTTTAGCAAAAAATTACTTTTCCTTTCATAGCAAAAAATACAACCCATATACAACAAATCAGTAACAACATACCATATTTACTCAAATCTAAGACAAAAGCCCTGCCCACGCCGCCCCCC
>NW_005842227.1:1339018-1361044 GCF_000455745.1 Alligator sinensis
AACTGGGCCTGGGACCAGAGCTGCAGCCAATGTCTGCCAAGGGCCATAGCCATTGCTGTTGCCTGGCCAGGATCAGGGATGGGCCTGAAGTTGCTGCTGCTGCCATCACTGCCTCACTGGAGCTAGAGCTGCCACTGTTGCCTGACAGGGGCCAGGATTGGGTCTAAAGCCACCACTGTTGCCTGGCCTTGGCTAAGGGGGTCAATGATAGGTGGCCAGGTGGAGAAGACGCACTGGGATGGTGTACAAATAGCTAGGGGGGCAAGGCACAGGGACCACCTGCCTCCTAGCCCCTTTCCCTCCTGCTGCTACTTTTCCTACCGCTGTAGTTGAGGAATGAATTTAAGACCACCTGCTGATAACTGTATGGTGTACATAATCAATTTATAAATTTTCATACAATTAATTCAATTATTGAGGATCCTGTCTTAAATTCAGAGTTGTTTTGGATTGGTGTAAACACAATATAATGTACTACATATTCATTTTAGCCACTATTTTGTTTATAATCTAGGTGCCAATCAACCTGCAAGGTGTTCAGGGGAAGGACTGTATGGGTTTTGTTTTTTTGTTTTAGCCAGAGTTGAACATGATCTTTCTACTAAAGAAATAACAATTTGTAACAAGACCATGGATTAAAAGAATGGATTAGTGTTATGTATCAGAGAATAAAATGGTATAAACAGATTTGTTTGTTCCATGCAGAGGAGAAGAAAGCAAAGAGTATCAAAGCTGAAGAAAAAGTTAAAAAGGAAATGAAAGATGGAAAACCAGAGTTGAAGATGACTGAGAAAGTCAAACGGACTGAAATAAAAGTACAGGAAGTTGGGTTAATAGAAGCCAAACCGAGAGTTAAGGAGGAGAAAGCATTTAAGGCTGAAACAAGATCGGAAAAGAAAGGTAAACAAAGCCAGGAGGAAACGGCTGAAGAACTTAAACTAGTGGGGAAGAAGCAGAAACAATGAAGTTAAAGCTGACAAGACCAAAAAGTCAAAATCTGCAACATGTATAAGTAAATCCCCTTTGGATTTCAGATCACTAAATGGAAACAAAATGGACAAACAGGAGCTTAAAATGAACAATAAGGAAACAATAAGGAATTGTTACTCTCATGGCTAAAGATTCATTTTAATTTGAACACTTCCTTGAGATAGCAAGACCAGCATTCCTAGTTACTGAGGGTTTTTGAAGTAGAAGATTTAAGGGTTCTATTTTTCAGATTTGAAATCTTAAACTGCAGAGGGACTTAACTTAAACATTAATCTTTAAACTGCAGAGGGAGCAACAAGGTATTTCAATTTTGCCATTTAACCAACATTATTAAATCGGCAAGAGTTTTGATGACCTGGAAAGAATATCTGATATGTTGAATGAATAGCAACATTAATTTGGGTTATCCAGTAACCTGTTGGGAAGTATGTTTGGGTTCTACAAATGTGCATAGTTTCTGCTTAGGAATAGCAAAAATTGCAGGTGATAGAACGGAATGATTTGCATTACATCAGATCACATGAGACTGCCATGTTTTCTATAACACAAGGACATGGCAGTGCCTGATATAACTTGACATATAATTGGGTTCCAGATTTCCGCTAATAGGGAAAAAAAATGTCATTCCTAGAGGTAAAAGAAACAAATTAGATCCCAAAAAAGAGGAATATCAATACATAATTTGTGTGGGTATTCACTACAAGCATATTTCCACAATGGTCAGTCTGGATTTTGTTGCTGTTTAATCACAGTAGGTGAATCTGCACATGCAATTAACACATAGCAATAAACTCTGGTGCAGTTTGTGCTGGAGTTTATTGCTCCTAGGTGAAATGTTCACACGTGCACCGGGGACTAAAGGACATTGAGCCAGGGGGGAGCAGCCCCAGCTGACAGGTGGCCTGCGAAGTCAGCCTGCCAGCTTGGGGCTGCTCTGCCCTGATTCGTCATGCTGTGGTGCAGGTGCCAAGTGGGGTGGGTGATCTGTGCTGTCCCCCACTGTCCCGCACTGCCCCGTGCTCCACAGGGGGGTTTCTGCCATGAGCCCCCAGAGGCTCTGATCGCTGCTGCTGCAGCTGGTGAGTGTGGGGCTTTTTTGTTTTTCTTTAATTTTTTTAAAGTAACAGGAGGCAAGGGCTGGGCAGGCGAGCCATGAGTGCTTCTCCTGAGGCTCCTCTGGCTGTGGCTGCTGCTGCCCTGGTCGGAGGAGTTGCAGGAAAAGCCCCCATGTCTGCCCTGCCTGGCCCCAGCCTTCTGACACTTTAAAAGGAGGGTTTCAGGGCTGTGCTAGACTCTTGCCAGGGGCACCTCTGAAACTTTCTGAAATATTTCTGAAACATTGGATGGTTTTGTTTCATTTTAGAGATGTTTTGGAGCCTTCTGTTTCATTTCAGGTTTGGTGTTTTGGGTGCCAAAATGGGCCCAAACACCTCTGAAATGAAATGGCTTTCGAAATTTTGCACAGTCCTACTAGTTGGGGCACAAGGGTACTACAGTGTGGGGCTAACTGGCAGGCAGGGAGCACAAGGCCTGGTCCCAAAGTGCATGGGGCCAAGAGAGCTCTGCCAGCTGTGGTGGCAGCTGTCTGCTGGCCCCATAAACATTAGGAAGGGCTGTGATGTGCACAGAGCCAGGAGACAGCTGCTTCTGCAGTTGGCGGAGTTTTCCCAGCCCCATGAACATCTAGACACACAGCTGCTGGTGAACCTCATGCCCAGTGAGACTTTCCTACCAAGCAGGGTCTCACCAAGAGATCTCCAGCTGCTGGGGCAACTACCAGCGAGTTCCAAGCTAAGCAGGGAAGCACAGAGTTTCCCAGTCCCAGCACTGCTCAGCTCCCAGCTCCTGTGGGGAGCCAGGAGCTATGCAGTGCTGGGTCAGGTGAGCAGTGGGGGGGCATGTAGAGAGTGACCACATCCTGGCACTGATCGGCTTCCGGCTCTTTGGGGTAACAGGAGCTGAGCAGTGCCAGGCCCGGAGACAGAGAACTCTCCCATCCCTTGTGTTCCCTTGTTGGTGTGGTTGACTGAGTGCAAATTTGGTCCCAGGCAGATTCTACATGAGTACTACTGCATACTAACTACTGCACAGTTAATCCAGTACCTGTATTTACAGGTAAAACAAAGCATTTGGAGGTATGGGAGTTTATTTTCTAACATTAAGATATTTGAAAATGAATAGAAGCCAGAGACAAGGGAGATCAGGGATTTTTTTCAAGAAAAATTCTGAGGTCAAGTAAATCCTTTTTCTCCCCACAATGCTTCTCAAGGAGTCCACCCAGCACTGCATCTTTTCAGTTTTTTATAACTGTCTTTTTAGCTGTATACTGCCAGATGCAAGTCTGGTACAACTGAAACATCTAGCTACACATTTCAGTCCTGCTGTGATTTAAAAAAACTGATGTAATTTCCATGTCAAACTAGACATCTGAATATTAAACATAATCTGACAACAAAAGTGTAGTGCCTAATCCTGGAAGCCTGGGTTATCCTTGTTGAAGGGAGTGGTTTCATTGATTTCACTGTAGCTGTACAAACTAACATGACTGTGAACATGAGTAAAACTACAGACTGTTGCCCAGTTCTTTCCCAACCTGTTTTCCTCTGCCACTAAGAAAGCTTATGTAGTGCTTAGTATGACAGAGAGTGGTCAGAATAGTTTTGGGAGGTTTAATGTTTTGAAGGCCATATCAACTACCAGTATAAAAACTGACTCTCTTGATTGAAGTAGATCTAAGGTGATTGGTATCAATAAAAAACTGGCCCTGAACTCCCATCACTTTTATTGCTTTTCTGATGTAGTATTCTAAACTGTTCCCTTAAAAAAAGTTACTCAGTACATATGTCACTGTGTCCATTTCATTAGATAAATGGAGGTCTGCATGTGTACCAGTTTAGAATGTTGGTGCTTGTGCCATATGATAGAGACTGTCTCAGGCCTCCCATTCTTTCTGGCATTCTCTCTCAGCATATGTTCCCCAAATTGGCAAATAACATATTGGCCCTCAGGATTTTATGCCCCAGAGGCAGTTATTGGCTTATGCTGTCTCCTAAAGCTTTACAATACAAAATGCCTGGAGATAGAGTGGATACTTTCAAAGTATCCTAGGACACTCACAATATCTGTTATTTTTCAAGACAATTAATCACCAATATAGTACAGCTATAAGATGAAAAACACTGATGTAAATCCTTATTTCAGTAAAGGACTATGATTTAAAATGAATCTTTAGCTCTTAAATTGGAAATATATCTATATTTGAAATGCTTTGGCCTTGTTTCTTCTTTTAATAGTGCCAGAATTCCCATTGACATGAATGGGAACATTACCAAGCTCCTTACTGTTTCCTATACAATAATAGCTTTATTTTTGCTATTGTAGGTTTTAATATTATGAGTTCATATCCATTATAAATCCCTATTTTCAGGGGTTAAATAACTTGAAAAAGAATTGCTATGGGCAGAAATATAGTATAAAATATCTCTGCCCAGAAGCAATTGAAAAAATATATTTAATCTATATTAAAATTACAGTAATATAAATGAAATATACATCAGTCAATGCAGATCCTTGTTTGCACTGCAAAGATTAACAATGGCCTCCTTTCATAGAAATGATTTTTTCAGTCTGTTAGTTCATAATGGACTAATGTATTTAGGCCCTGATCCCAACCCATTGAAGTAAATTGGATCTCTTCCAATGACTTCTGTAGGCTTTGGATGGGCTCATTTAGAGGATTTATTTAGTTTCTTATGTGTTTGCTTTTATTTTTTCAAAGGATATTTTTTTTCAAAAAATATTTTCATTTTTGTACACACAATGCATAGGTGCAGAAGCCAAGTACCTTAAAATCCCTAAGTAGTCATTGATGGATAGTCTGCACTGATCAGAATGAATCATTAGGCTTTCCAATCAAATTTCCAATTAAAAAAAATCTGCTTTGAGATTTATAGCAGTAATAGCTACTCTGGGCGCACTGATTTATCAGCTAACCTATATTTTGTATAAGTTTTTACAGATTGATCAAATAGACTCTAAAGACTTCATAAAAATGGTTTATAGTCAAGGTCCTGTGTACTCCTAGGCAAACTAGATCTAACATTGTACAAGAAGGGATATGGTTTGTGACTAGAAACACTGCAGAAGCTTCAGGCCACAGACAAATGTTACTTTTGTGCAGAGAAAAGCGATCCCCAAGTCCCTAGATTCACACTACTGCCCATGCCACCCAGCTAGGCAGCAGGGGCAGCCATTTAAATGGTGGTGGGGATGGGAACTGGGGTAAGGGAGGCTCTACCTGGTCGGGATTCCCTGTGTCTGTGACTACAAAACTGTTTACAGCCTATCCCTTCCCAAGGAGGGGAGAAGGCAGGCTGTCAATTAATGGGTTCTCCTTAGAGCAGGGCTGGCCCAGGGAGCAGCACTCCAGTGCCCCCTAACTTGAGTTCTGACCTGTATAGCGTGCACTTTTTTTGTACATGCTATTTTTGTAGCAACTGCTAGAAACAAATTCCTGTCAGTGGCCTCAGATAAATTAAGCACCAGGGTTTTTAGTGAATCAAACCTAAAAATGAATAAAATAATCAGCATTGCATGATGAGGGATGAAATGTTATATTAAAAAAAAATGTATTTTCCCTTTAATTTTAAATTTTGTTTTCAAGTGAGAAGTTTTGGGCTTAATAAAGACTAGGAGAGAAAGCAACTTTGAAATTTGGGAAGTCCTTAGGGAAGCAGTTAGAGGTTTCTGTTAAAAGTATTAAGTTACTCAGTGAAACTGTTTTAAAAAAATAAATTAATGTGACATAAAGAACCTCAGGCAGAAGGCAGGGTAGAAACGCACCTTATGGACTAACTAAATAAGACATATAGAAAGAGCATAAGCTTTCGTGAACTTGAGCTTGGTTCATCAGATGCATCAGATGAAGTGAGCTTCTGTTCACAAAAGCTAATGCTCTTCAGATATCTTATTTAGAGTATGTTCAGACATTCCTGGGACCCAGTCTACAAACACATGGCTTACTTCAAGCATTGTGATTATAGATCAGGTCTCACTTACGCAGATGTTTGCTGGTGCTGGGCGCTGCACTGGGAATGTGATCTAAATAAGTCAGAGTGGGGAGAGGAGGAGGCAAGATCAGGGAGGCCTTAGCAGGTCCTTGGGGGAGGGAGGGGAGTTGGCAAGTCCAAGGGGATTTGGCTATACTGGGGGTCTACACAGCCCACATGGGGAGTTACTTATGTGTGGGTTGGGGGAATAAAAGCCTGATCAGAGTACAGGGGATAGAAAAAGTACAGCCCAAGGGCTGGGACAAGAGGGTGGGATTTTCCAGCCCCAGGGCTGCACTCTGAACATATATAGATGTTAAGGAGATCAGGCTAATGCATGCCCAATCTAACTTAGCTCATCTCCTCAGGCCAGGCATTTTTGCCTGATCCATCCTCCCTGGACACCTGTATAGATTGGCACTTAGATCAACTTAGTTAGGTTGATCTAAGTGTAACATCTGCATGCACCCTTAGTTAGTCCATAAAGCAAATATCTCTCTTGCCTTCCACCTGACTTGAGACTCATATGACTGACTGCCTCTCTCTGCATATAAAGATCCTGTCATAAACCCACTGAAGTAAGGATATTCATATCTAAAGGTGGGATCCTGCAACTATTTAATGGAATGAATAATAGTCTTACTGACTTAAATGGCACAACGTCGGCTCATGGGCATTATATTGGTAGTGCCTGCAGGATAAGGCCCTAAACCTGAAACTTGATGCTCAGCTTTTCCTGTTTCTAGAATATATTTTGTCAAGCTAAAGGATTCACACCTAGTGCAGGAGGCCAGGCCACAACAAACCATTCCTTATAGCTTATCGTCATTGTGTTGGAGCTCTGGAGGCTAAATAACAGTGCAGAAGTGCCAGTGCACATTGCAGAAATGGTCCTTTCATGGGCCAGTGTATGCCAAGTTCAGGTCATTTTGTGGTTCATCTGGCAGTGACATGAAAGTAAGCTTGGAAAACAACTGCAATTTTATACAAATCCATTTGGCCTCAGTATTTTGTTCAGCCAGCACTGTGAAGCTATGACTTTAGTTCCAGTTTAAAGGCAGGAGCAGTTTAAAGCAGGGAAAGGTGTAGCAACACCATTTTCTGCCACTTACTGGTGAAATCCAGTTTGTAGAAGGAGAGCAAATTCCACTTTGCCTGTTTTATAAAACCAGAGCGGGGATCTAAGGGGAGATTGATCTCTGCAACACTAAAGCTGTTAAGCTGGTAGGCCTAAGTAAGAACTTGAACATTAACTGGACGGTCTTTATTTGTGTATATGAATTACTTAGGCTGGGGAACCTCTGAGTAAACATTGCAAAAATATCCAAAATTGTGTGAGAAGTTGCTACCAAGCTTTGTCTTCACCACTAAAGAGACAAAAAGGCTTTTACACTTACTTTCTTCATTGCTCTTTTTCCTTTCTGCTTTGTTAGATCAATATGCATTCTGTCGCTATGTGATTGACATGTTTGCGCAACGGGATTTTTATACAGGTACTTTTATACATCATTGAACTCTGTGCTAATAGTTTTTTGCTTTTTGGCAAGATTCTGCTTCTTTGTGCCTTAAAGAATGTTTTGTATTTTGAAAAGATTGAACAACTGCAAATAATTTAAATAAAGCATAAGGGCTAATGGCTGCATTATTAAAGCTTTTAATTTTTCTTTCAACAATTGCATGTATTAAAAGTAAGCTTAATTTAAAAGTGAAGTTATTGTTTGTTCGTAAGGAAAGATTTTCTATACTTTCTATAGAAAGCTATAGAAATGCTAAAATCTTCCTATTAAGTGATATATAGAAGGACAGAGTAATATGTTACATTCTTCTTCAATAGCAAACAATAACCGAGAATATTTAGCTTTAAAAAGAAAGGACACTGCATTAAAAACCATTGCTGCTTTTAATGTCTGAAATCTTTTAACTGATCCATTACTTCTTTTCTCTCCCCACATGCAGACATTCATCTCTTTAAACTCATGTTCAGTTCTCAGCAAAAGAAGGGAGAACTATTGCTGATGACTAAAAATGAGCTTGTCCTACAACATTAGTTCAGTTCAATCTGTTTTAATATTTGTTGACTGTATTTATTTATCATTTATTCATTTTAATGATGCTGCCAAACATTCATAAATGGTGCTGTTACAGAGGCTAGGTACAGACAGTCAAAAAGCCCGAGGCTGAGTTGATTCAGTCTTTGCGGGTTAGTTTAAGCTTCACAAAATAAATGGAAGCAGAAGTGAACAGACATTTACCTTTAAATCAGGGAATGCAGCCACATGCCTGCAGTGGCTCAGGCCAGAAATGAGGGGCATTAGAGCATGGCTTTCTGGCTGCGTGTTCAATTCCTCTTCCTGCTGCCCCTGAGGTCTCTGGGATTTGCAGTCCAGAATCACAGCAGCAGGACTGTGCAGGTTGTTCATCACTTCCTTGTTCTGCTTTCAGGTGCCTCTGGGATTTGTAGTCCACACTTGCAGCGAGCAATACATTTGAGTGGGGGAAGGGGTGTTTAATCCCCCTTCCTAGCCTCAGACTCTAGTTGGGGTTTGGTGGAAGGGAGGGGCAGTCCTCCCCTTGTAGGCTGGGCTGCATCCCCAGCTGGGCTTGCCCCTCCTACTCTGTACGCCAGCTATCACTGCTCCTATGGAGCAGGGGGTGGGGCCAGCCCTGCTGTGCTCTCTGGAGCAGACAGCCCAGCCCAGCCCAGGGCTAGAAAGCATGCTGGTATGCTGGGAGACTGATTTAACTTGAACCAGGAAGGGATCTGGGACAGAAGTTTCATAAACTGGTTTGACCCAAATTAGTTAAGTCTGATACTACAATCATTTTGAAACTGGTTTATATGCATTGAACTTCTATTCTGTTAAGGTTTAAACCAGTTTCTGATCACTTAAACTGGTTTATGTGTAACTTCTGCCCCTAGATAGGGAGTACACAATCCCAGGGAAATTATCCCTGTTCTCACCGAATTAACAAAGTCAGATATGCCTGTACGTTCTGTAGTAATGCCTCTTGATAGCCTGTTTCTTATAATTCATAATGTTTTTCTCTAGCTCTTCCAGGCAGAATACACTGTCTTAAACAGTCACGATAACAGAACTAACTCTGTACCCTCTCTATCACAACTAGACACTTACTTCTTAAATCACCTTTCCATCTCAAGTAAAAGCCAGGGAATAGTATTTTCTGAATATCCTGAATAATTCTACTTGTGAACAGTGAAGCAAGGCATAGCTTATAAAACAACCAAAAAATAATACTAAAAAATCCAGAGCATCCCTCTATTTTTTCAGATGAGGTGATGAAAGGTGAAGGTCAGGTATACACAGTTCTGTACTCTTTTAAAAAAAAACTTTCAGAAAGCTTTACTGGCAACAGTTCAGATAATGCTTTTCTCAGCCAATATGCTCATTTTACAGTGTTTCTTTGTTAACTGTAACAGTCTTCCTTGAATAGATATATAGAGTAAAAGCAACCTCCCAAATAATGTCTCTTTTAATGTCCCTGTTATTTAATTAGGCTTAAAACTTCCTGTAATTTACCTCTCTGTAAGATCATGTATTATAGTATTTTACAGTAGATTTATGCTAACCAGGAAACTGGTTAGCATAAAAACCAAAATAAAAATTTACCATGACCAAAATTTGTATTTATGGATGAGGGGGGGAAAATCCATTTGTAATAGACTTGGGTATATATACCCAAAAAAATAATATAACTCTTAATAGAAAATGATACCAGCTGTTGTGATGCAACTGTTAGTTCTGTAGGATTCAGTAGACATACACGAATGTAGCAAAACTATTCCAAATTTAACACTGCTTTATTTAAGATCAAAGTTGGGCCCATTTTAGCTAACTTGCATTACTACAGGATTGTTCACAAATAGCAGTTAGACCAGAACAGCTACTGCACACTACCAAGCTGCAGCTTGGCTTCCCCTTTTAGAGTACCTAAAATATACATTTGTCCAGACCTTTTGAACTTCCATCAGCTTCTTGGTGGAATAAAGAGTTTCAGTTAAATAAGAGCAATCACTGTACTCTAAAAATATTTGTAACTGCTTTGGAGGACATTCATGCTAAGTGCACATAAAAGAAAAAATCATAATTTATCATATTTGCTTTAGTGGATAATGCATATTAGGTACTGGCAATATAAGTTTAATTAAAATGTTATGCTTGCATGTGCAGGCAAAATATACCCTCTAACATGGAGTTTGACAGTTTTAGAGTGACAAAATATAACTAAATAAAACTTAGTTGTACATTTCACTTATGTCATATCTTTAAAGATACATCTTCATTTAACCTGCATGACCCTGTGAGCCAGGGACAGAAATTACACATAAAGCGATATAAGTGTTCAGAAACTGGTTCAAATCTGTAACAATAGATGTTCAGTGCACATAAACCATTTTCAAAATGGCCAAAATTGGTTTAAGATAAATTTGGGTGGATGTAGTATCAGACTTACCTGATTTGAGTTAAATTGGTTTATTGAATTTCTGTCCCAGATCCCCTCCAGATTCAAGTTAACTCACAGTCCCCCAGCATCCCAAGATGCTTTGCACTTCCCTCACAACTCCCCCTTGCAGGGTGGGTGGGCTAGCCTTGGCCCAAGCTGTCTGCTCCAGCTGAGCCGGGAGGTGAGCTCTACCACCCCCCAGCTTCTGGACTGGGCCACTGCATGCATGTGGCTGCACTTCCAGAATCAAAAGTGAATGTCTGTTCACTTGCTTAAGGGTTCAATCTACACAGCTTAGACTAACCTGTGAATTAATTTATTACCCAAAAAGTTTTTACTGTCTGTCCATTTGCTTCAACTTTGTCAGTTTCCTCTGAGCTTAGTAGTGGTGATTCAAATCAAGATTTCTGATCATGGTGAAGCCAAAACAAGTTTCAGAGAGATGTTTTCATTTATGGCTTTCCTCATTAAGGTTACGCTGGTTTCCCTAGATTTCTCCCACACTGTAATCCTTGTATTTATAAGACTGTCAGTTTTTGCCCTCAACCAGTGATTCTCAAGCAGTGTGCTGCAGCAGCTTTGGCTGCCTTGAGATATTTTCCAGGGTGCCATGCACTGTTATCACAGTTAGGTGTGCAAACAATTCACAAGGTAAACCCAGGGATTTCAAGTAGGAATACATAGTGTTAAAAAAAATCCTGACCTGTTTTGACCTTTCTGAGTTTCTCGTAGAAGAAAAATTGTTTTATCATTTTTTCATAGTCAAAAAATGAGTAAAAAATAAGAGCTGGCATTTTCTGAGTAGTCTTGAATCTAACAAAAGGGTTCTTGAGTCTCACAAGTTTGAGAACCACTGCTCTAGACAGTCACTGATGTAGATCCTAGTCCTCATTACTTGCAGTAGTTATGCTACCATTTATTAGCTCTGGAGCTATTTAGACCTGTGATCAGTCTAATGGTGCACCAATATATCCTAGAGGGATTTGTTTTTTTTCCTGTGATTAGTTGATACATTTACACCAAGAAGTAAAAAGCCTGAGAATGCTTGCAATTTTCAATCCAGGAAGAAGTACGTAGTAGTTTGCTATTCATTAGGGAGCAGATTGGGCCACTGTGTGGCTGTATCTACATGTGTAATTAGCATGTAGCAATAAACTGTGGACTTAATTGCCCACAGCATGAATATGGGTGATGCAATCTGCACTGGATAAATGCTACTGCACAGAGGGTAATAATTTACTTATTGTGGATGCCTGCTGAGTAAAATTGGGTAGCTAGAGCCAACACTTTCAAACCCATGAATCTAAGATTAGCTACCTAAATAAGGGGACTGATTTTCAAAAGCTCTGAGCAATAATTGTTCTCAGTGGTACCCTCTGCACCAGATTCCCCTCCTGCCATTGCTTCAGAGGCACTGTGTAGCCCTCCTGGATTAGTGGTTCCACCCACTCTCTCAATGATAGGTGTCCTACAGTCCATCTTATGTACTTGAACAACAACAACAACAATTATTATTATAATAAATGTTGTTTTCGATCATTAAATGTTCTGAATGTTATCTTTTGCTCCTTACACATAATTTTATCACACATTCTGGAATTCATGTTGTGTTCTAGCAGCATCCCTGAAGCTTGATTTCCATTTTGTTTGTTTGGTGGGGGTGGGGTTTGGATTTAGGAGTGTGAAATTTTCTCACTCATGCATCAGCACTTATGCATGCCAGGAGTCCTCTTTATCTTCACTGATCTTGCTTTGTTATGCTTTGTTTGACTCCTCTCATGCCAGAGCCCCACAGTTTCCCCACTCTTTCTCCCAGGCTGCATGAATCCTAGGGGAAGCAAGTGGTAATATTTCCCTGGCTTTTCAGAAAAGAGTGATTGCTCTTGTGTGTTTGTTTAGTGACTTCTGGCATGCTTCTTTCTTCTGCATGCCCATGGAAGAGAATTGCTGAGGCAAAGAAACACATTCACAGGGTGCTCAGTCATAAATAGGGATTTCCATTTCCTGCAATCCTACAGACTGAAGTTAGTGTTTTATTTCTTTAGGTTTGCCATGACTTTGTTTCAAGTGCATATCTTTCCCATGTTTTAGCTCTCTGTATAGAACTTCCATTTTACAATAGCCTGCGGTCCACATATGCCACTGGTCTTTATGCTTAGCTAATTATCTACTAAAGCAGTTTTGGCACAGGCCAGAATTGGGGTGAGGGAGGAAGTGCGGCTTTATGCTAGCTTTGCAATTCTGGGGTCTTTGACTCACTCAAGCAGCAGCAGGGCTGCTATGACTTGGCTGTAATGATTGACAAGGGTAGATGGAGTGCAGTGGATTCAGTCCACAGTCTCTTCCTCTACCAACATGCCCCCTTACCTTTCTCCTTCATGGTCATGGGTCAAGAGATAAAAACTGAAAAGTTGTAGGTATATCTTTCTAGCCTTCTGCTACTAGGAAAATGCCTTTTCCTGGGGGTGTTTTCCTATGATTTCCAGCAGTTATAGCACTTTTCCACTGCAAAAGAGAGTGAACATATTGCAGAATCATTCATAAAAAATTAATCCCTATATCCATCTCAGAGTGAAAGGGATCTCCAGAAACCATTTCCTTCCCAAGAAGGAATGCTAGGTTGAGAGTCTCCGGGGAGTGTACTGTCTGATAAGATTTTTTTCCAGACTTCCAGACTTTTATACCATCATCTATATAACTCCTAGCTCATCAATATTTTCAAGTGTGAGAAAAAACTGGGATTTGGTAACTGTAATGTGCAAGTCAAAGACTGGCAAGCTGTAGTATAGTTATGGTTAAATGTCCTCGGATTTCTTGCCTGCTGACAGGTTTCAGAATGGTTGATGGTTGTTCTGACAGAGTGTGGGTCAGTAATGTCAGATTCAGGTCCAAGTTGGAAAAACAGCTATTTCTATTGCCTTTTAAGGTTTGGGGGTATTAGACGTAGCCTAATCTTGATCCATGTGAACTATTGAGTTCTTGTTCTTCTATTGCTGTCTGCTGTACAGACACCTAGACTCACACGGTCTTGACATCTTTTTGGAATGGTCATTCTTGCTCAATTGCCCCAGAGACAGGGGCAGGAGACTGTTTAGTGTGGAGGGATACTCTTCATGTACCCCACTGCATTGGCTTTATGCTGAAATAACTTTGTTTATACCAGAGCAGTTAATTTAGAACATACTTGATGTAATTCAATGGAGGACCAGCCCCAATAAATAAGTCTTACAATTTCACTACTAGTTTCATTTTCAGGTAAAATCACCTTGACAATTGCCTGTAGTTTTACAAGGCTATTATGTTTGACTGAGAACTCTAGGGATTTTTTTTCTATTAAAATGTGCACTGGTTGCTTCTATCATGTTTTTCCCCTTCAGTCATATTAGAAATTGAGTAAAGCAGACATGTGACCCAGAAGATAGCTGATTGGGGAGGATGTTAAGGATGTGGTGTGGGTTTTGGGATGTGAGAAAAACTTAAGCAAGTGTCTTACACATATATTTTGAAAATGTGAAAGATCACGAAGACCTTCCAGGTCATCTTTGGTTAGGATACCATGTCCTAAATTGACGTTGTCTAGAGCCATCTTCCTCACTAGACATGTAACCATGCATCAGTTTTCAAAGCAACTGTTTTGATTGATCACTTGTTCCTAGTGAAGATGTAATTGCAGATAATTTGATGACACGAAGCTGTCCTTTATTTCTCTAGTAACCTGCTTGGTTAATTCTGAGCATGTTCTAAAATTGCCTGAAAGAGAAGATATAATAAAGAGTAATTTAAATACATCTATGAGAAGCACAGAAAATTAAGCAGCAATCATTAAATAATTTCTGACTAGTTAGGTGTTATTTATTAATGAACCATTCTTGTAAAAACATCAACTGTCAGTTAGGACCAAATATTTTTTCTTTAAATTTCTCTTCAATTACACAACATGAGAGGCATCCATTAATATCCTTTTATTGTATTCTTGTCTCCAACTCATCTCTTTCCCTGGCTCTTCTTGGGAGTACTTTAATATGACACTGGTCTCTTAATAGGAGATCTATCAGTACTTGCCCCCCCTCACATCGTCCCACAGATGCAAATGAAACGTATCATCCATTATTCCCTGTCTATATCATCCCCTCCTTGAATCAGAGCCACATGTCAACACCCTTATGAACTTTATTATGCTAGTGCCAAAATATCAAAAACTATTTTCAGTCTATTAAAGAAAACCAGTACTTGTGTATGTGTGTGTGTATACTATATACATATATATATATATATATATACACACACACATATATACACATACACACATATACATACACACACACAAATAATTGTTTTCTTTAATAGTTTACTGTGACCAGCTCAGAACATTTTGATTCCAAAAATGAGGGGGGTAATTTTTTCATTAGTAGAAATTGGTAAAATTACTATTAATCTACTCTTGTGAGGGACTGGAGTAAGAATCAAGGTAACATTCCTTATGATATTTATTTTGTTGTGTTATGATACATTGTTCAGTAAAAGAATATTAAAATCATAAGCCATATTGCAAAAGATTCAATAATAACAGCATGATTGAGCTATAGTAAAGGCCTTAAAAATATTGGTGGTGAAGGCAGGTAATTTTAAAAGAAAAGGAGGAAGAAAGCATGTGTGTTTGTGTGTGTATATGCATATATATCTATGCATATACACACACAATAATATACACATAATATATATATGTACATATATATATATATGTACATATACACATAATATATTAGGCCTGTGCGAATAGGGAAGTATTTGATTCAGATTCAGAATTGGCAGATTCGGAGGACAGTGATTCAATTTGGAGATTTGGATCACTGTCCTGAATCGATTGGGCCAAATTAGCTTCTGAAGGTTCAGCTCTGATTCTTTTACTGAACAATGAATTATGACGCAATAAAATACATGTCATCAAGAGGGTTACCTTGATTCTTACAAGAGTACATTAGTAGAAATGTTACCAGTTTCTACCAATGGAAAAATTACCTCCCTCATTTTTTGGAATCAAAATGTTCTGAGGCATGTGAAAGATCCATGGTTTCATAGTTTCATAGCTGGTAGGGTCGGAAGGGACCTGAGGAGATCATCTAGTCTGCCCCCCTGCCATAGCAGGAAAGAGTACTGGGGTCAAACGACCCTGGCCAGATGTTCGTCCAGCCTTTTTTTAAATACCCCCAGGGTAGGAGCCAGCACCACTTCTTTTGGAAGTGGGTGCCAGGCCCTAGCCACCCTGACAGTGAAATAGCGCCTCCTAATGTCTAGCCTGGAACTACCCTCCACTAGCTTGTGTCCATTGTTTCTTGCAACTCCTGGGAGTGCTTGGGGGAACAGGGACTCTCCCAATGCCTGCTGGTCCCCCTTGACTCGTTTGTAGACTGCCACTAGATCCCCTCTCAGCCTTCTCTTTTGGAGGCTGAACAGGTTCAGGTCCCTCAGCCTCTCCTCATAGGTCCTACGCTGGTGACCCCTGATCATGCGGGTGGCCCTCCTTTGGACCCTCTCCATATTGGCCACATGCCTCCTGAAGTACAGTGCCCAGAACTGGATGCAGTACTCCAGCTGCGGCCTGACCAGTGTTGCATACAGGGGGAGGATCACATCCTTGGACCTGCTTGAGATGCATCTGTGGATACATGACAAGGTATGGTTGGCCTTCCTGACCGCATCCCCACTTTGTTGGCCCATGTTCATTGTGGCATCAATGATGATTCCAAGATCCTTTTCTGTCTCGACACTGGCACGAAGGGAGTTTGCCAGCCTGTAGGTGTGCCGCTGGTTCTTCCTCCCCAGGTGCATTACCCTGCACTTGTCAGTGTTGAACCCCATCCTGTTCTCATCGGCCCACCCCTGTAACCTGTCTAGATCCACTTGCAGCCTATTCCTTCCTACTAGCATACCCACTTCACCCCACATCTTAGTGTCATCTGCGAATTTGAACAAGGTGCTTTCTACCCCCTCACCCAAGTCACTGATGAAGATGTTGAATAGTGCGGGCCCAAGGACCGAGCCCTGGGGAACCCCATTGCCCACATCCCTCCAGGTTGAATAAGACCCATCCACAACCACCCTCTGGGTGCAGCCCTCCAGCCAGTTAGTGACCCATCTGACCGTGTAGGCATCAACACCACTGTCTCCTAGTTTCTTACTGAGAATGGGGTGAGAGACCGTGTCGAAGGCCTTCCTGAAGTCCAGAAAAACTATATCCACTGCGACACCTGCATCCAAGGACTTGGTGACCTGGTCGTAGAAGGCCACCAGGTTGGTTTGACAAGACCTGCCCCTAATGAACCCATGCTGGTTGCCCCTGAGCATAACCTCCCCTCCTGGCCCTTCCTGGCCATGTGCCAAGATAATTCTTTTGAAAAGCTTCCCCAGGACCGAGGTAAGACTCATGGGCCTATAGTTTCCTGGGTCCTCCTTCCTCCCTTTTTTGAAGATGGGGACCACATTGGCCCTTTTCCAGTCCTCTGGCACATTGCCTAAGCGCCATGAGTGCTCATAGAGCGGTGCCAGAGGTCCCACAGTGATCCCTGCTAGTTCCTTCAGTACTCTGGGGTGGAGATCATCAGGACCTGTGGATTTAAATACATCTAGTCCCTCCAGAAGTTCCATGACAAGATCCTCATTAACCCTAGGCCTGGGTGTGCCACCCATAGGGCCCTCAGGGGTGCCAGTGAAGGAGATATCCAAGTCCCTCCTCAGAAATATGGAGGCAAAGAAATTGTTGAATATGTCAGCTTTACCGTCAGGTGAGATTACCAGACTTCCTAGCGTGTCCTGCAGAAGACCCACGTTACCTGGCACCTTCTTTTGCCCCACTATGTATTTGAAAAAGGACTTCTTGTTGTCCTTGATCTGGGTCACTAGTCCCAGCTCCATTTCCACATTGGCCTTCCTGACCGCCCCCCTACATTCCTGAGCTACCAAGGTATAGCCCTCTCTTGTGATGGCCCCTCCCTTCCAACAGGTGTACACCTCCTTTTTTGTTTGGAGACATTCCCAGATGCTTTTGGTGAGCCATGGGGGCCTTTTCACTCTTTTGCCCCCTTTGATTCGTGTAGGGGATCGTCTCCTTAAGAAACGACCACTCCTCCTGGACACTCAACTCCCTCCTGCTCTGGGACCTCAGTGCTTCCCCCACTAGTTTTCTCACCTTGTTAAAGTCTGCCCTCCTGAAGTCAAGGGCTGCTGCCTTACTGTAGGCTTTCACCACCTTGTGCTGGATGGTGAATTCCAGCAGATGATGATCGCTATCACCCAAGTGGTCGAGCACCCGCAGACTGTGTACCAGGTCATTGCCCATGGCCAGGACCAAATCCAACAAGGCATCTCCCCTGGTGGGGCTGTGTACCTCCTGGGTTAGATGGAGGTCCTGTATGTCAGTTAAGAACCTTCATGAGCAGTCAGACCTGGCTGTCTGCTCCTCCCAGCAGATGTCTGGAAAGTTTAGGTCACCCATGAAGACCACACCCACCCTTGGACCTAACTATCTCCGTGACCTGACTTAAGAATTCCTGGTCTCAATCATCTCCTTGGTTGGGTGGTCTGTAGTAGACCCCCACCATTAAGTCCCTTTCTCCCATACACCCTTGTATTCTAACCCAGAGCACTTCCATTTGCTCCTCCTCTGACTCAGTGTTACTCACTGTGGTTCCTGACTTTTGTTGTGTGTTGGATTGATTATGGTAGCAATGGAAATGTGTTGACAGAGTTTGCCTTTGCTGTCTTGTCAAGATCTAGCTTCATTTAGTGTTACTTCAATCTTATATCAAATTCTGATTCTTAGATGAGGTCTGGAGATTGCATGAAAGCAGGGCAGAGGGGGAGTTTCATAGACATTAGGGGCTGGAAGGGACCTAATGAGATCATAGAGTCAAGCCCCAAAGGGAAGCAGAAAGTTCCCTCAAGACTTAAACTGTCACCCCAAATGGGACTTGAACCCACAATCCCTGGCTTCAGAGTCCAGTGTCTTGTCCATTAGGGCTACTGGAGTTGAAGAGACTCTTTTTAAGCTGTGGCCCTCTTTGACTACAGGCTTTCTTATAGGACCCAGTGTGGATTTGTATGTGACAACGAGAGGTGGGTGAGGGTTAGTTGTCCAGATTCAGCTAAAGGGCCAAGGCTTGAGTGGAAGCTGTAACACCTTGTAGCCTATATGGAGAGATACAGAGTTGGACTTAAAACACACAAGGACCTGTGGGTTATATAACAGATCAGAACCACATCTATACAATCTTCTGAGGAGAATAAATCAACCCAGGCCTAGATCATTAGGAGTAAGTGAAAGGATAAAAGCAAAATTAAAGGCACCTTTCTAAAAGAAACAATTAGTTTAAGGAATGCAGTTAATAACTGAGGGAAAAGTAGCACAAGGCTTTTCTAAAAATATAAGCAGGTCTGGACAAATCTATCCCATTAATTTTATAGCTTAGTTTTTAATAATGTTTAAGAAAGAAAAAAATCATCTTCCTCATGATATCCATCTCCCTCAGCTTGAATAAGGAAGAAGATTGCTGGAACCTAGCCAAATTTGAGTTTGAAATATGTTCCTTTTAAAGCTCGTGATTTTGTGAGATGGCAGAAAAATGCAGATAATTATGTACCTACAGTCTCCTTGGTTTAGTCTTCAGTCTCAGCTTACAGAAGCTAAGTCTATATCTTCATTGCTGCATTTTAAGAACTTACCCACTTCAAGGGAAAGGCAATTCTTTCTTTGTCTTTGATTGTGCAAGATCATGGTCAGAAATAATGGCATGGTATTTATTACTTTTTCATAGGGCCAGACAGTACAAAAGAGATATACATAGCACATGGGCATTCAAGTCATTAACTTAAAAAACCCTTAAAAAATCTGAAAAACGCTAGTCAAAATATCTTCTTTTGTGATTCTTGGAACAATTTCTTTTGTGTAGAAATTCTCCATTTATCTCTTGCACCAAAAGAATGCAAAATTATCTCCTTTTCCATCTCAAGTAGCATATTCCTTCACTTGCTTTCTAATGTCAACTTCTGCTTCTTTGTAAAGGCCTCTTCCTTCTACATCATTCCTGCAGGTGTTATAGTTAGCTATAGTCCACTCCTTTTACCATTTACCTCTGCAATGATATTCAACTACCGTATTTCCCCGAATACAAGATGACTCCAAATGTAAGACAACCCCCCCACAACAATTAGTTTCTACACATGGACAATTCATACATTTTTTTTTATAATTTTCCATGCGTGAAATATAATTATTAGGGGTTCACCTTAAATTCCTCCTCCCCCAGGTGGTGGGAGGAGAGGTGATGAAGAGGAAGCAATGGGGCAGGCAGTAGGGGGGCACATGGTAGGGCAGGCATTGGGGGGCAGTGGAGAACAGGCAGTAAGGAGGAATGTGGTAAGGGGCAGGCAGTGAGAGAGCAGGCAACTTGCCCCCTACTGCCTGCCCCACCACACTTACATCACATTGTGCCTGCCCCACACCCCTGCAGCCTCAGGCTGCCCCAATTTCCCCTTCTTTTATTCCCCCTCTATTTCCCCTCCATGCTGCTTCTGCCCTCCACAGCCTCAGGTACCTGCCTCCCCACTTCCTCCCATCTCCCCTCTGCCTGCCCCTCTCCCCACCCTTACCTTTGCTCTGCATTGGCAGGCTCTGTCCCTGCTGCAGCATGGTGCATGGCTGGTGTATGGTCCAGCCCGGTCCCATAGCAGTGGCGCAAAGCTGGCTCTGTGCCCCAGGCTGCAGCAAGAACAGAGCCTGAAGGTGTAGAGCCAAAGGTAAGGAGGAGTGTGGCAAGGGGGAGAGAGGGAGAGAAGTGGCATGCAGGGGTGGAACACGTGGTTGTGGGGGAGGAGTGGTGGGGCATGCAGAGGCAGCGGTGGCAGGGTGGGCAGGTGACATCTAAAACTCCAGCTTTGGCCCCAACCCCAGGTTGGGGCCAGACCTGCAGCAGCTGCCTGCTACCTCTCCCCCCCACCCCCACCCACTTTGTGCTTTTTTTCGATGAGGGGCTTTCCCCCCCCCCATGTTAAATGGAGGGGGAAACCTCATATTCGCATTGAGTTAATATGGTATTTTTTCCTTTTGCCTTCTGTTTTTGTAGCCTAGACACATGAGTCTATCCTGCTACATCTTGCTACATATTCAAAATAAATATACTTCCCCACAATGCTTTAATAGGATCACAGAAAAATAGGGCTGGAAGGTACCTCATAAGGTCACCAGTCCAGCCCACTGCTCAAGGCAAGATCATCCTTGACTAAACAACCCCAGCCAAGTGTCTGTTTAATCTGCTTTTGAAAATTTCCAAGGGTGGAGAAAGTTCCTTCTAATTTCCATCCTAAATTTCCCCCATTTCAGCTTGAGCCCATTGCTCCTAGTCCTGTCCCCTACAGTGATTTATCAGCAATTTGGACGACGGGGTGAAAAGCAACCTGTTCAAATTTGCTGATGATACCAAAATATGGGGTGAGGTGGGCACGCTAGTAAGGAGGGAAAGACTGCAGAAAGACCTGGATAGGTTGCAAGGGTGGGCTAACAAAAACAGGATGCGTTTCAATACGGACAAATGCAGGGTGCTGCACTTGGTCACTAGTAACCAGAAGCACACTGTCACGGCGGGGTCCTATAGGAGGGCCGTGATCTCCTTACAGCCCCCTCACCGTGCCAAGTCGGCCCAAGGGCACCCTCAAATTCTCACCCGCCACATCTTTGATGGTTAGATAGAGTTGGGAGGCTGCCTTACGATTCCCTAGGCACGGTTAGCTGGGACCTCTGTCCCTGTGTGTTCCCGGACCCCCCGGGGGTCTCACGGTATGTTGGGTGCTCCCCAAGCACCTTAGCCTTATGGGCTACGTGTGGCTCCTACCAACCCCTAATACCACGCCCCAAGCCTCGCTGATGGGATAGACACTGGTATGTCTCTCTATATGTACACGGCTCATCTCTCGGGCCTCCTCTATGTACTCTCGCCCCGCTCTCTGGGGCCTCCTTTTCTGGGCTGCCCTCTCTTGGGCTCTCTGAGCCCACTCGGGTCCTCCCTGTAATGTTGTCCCTCTCTGGGGCCTTCTCTGTAGTGTCGCCCCCTGTCTGGGGCTTTTGCAATAGTGCCCCCTCCTGGGGCTTTCCCTGTAATGTTACCCGTACTCGGGTTTCTAAAATACAGCCCCCCATCTGGGGCTCTCTGCACCCACTCTGGGGACTTCTCGGCAACGCCCCCTGACTCTCGGGCCCACCACGCTGCTACCCCCTTCTCCCAGGGCTCACCGCACCACTACCCCCTCTCACCGGGGGCCACCGCAGCACTACCCCCTGCTCCGGGGATTTCCACAGCACTAGCCCTGTTTCAGAGGCTCACCGCGCCCGCACTGGGCTTCCTAATAATATGGCCCCCTCTCTGGGGCTGGGGTCTACGTACCCCACAAGTTGCGCCCTCACTGGCGCTAGGGTCCCACCCCCTGTGAGTCCCTATGAGGCCTCCTCCAACCCCTATAGCCTCACCCAAACCAC
>NW_005842227.1:1361740-1363134 GCF_000455745.1 Alligator sinensis
AGGTGGGTTGATATAAGACAGCCTGAGGAACTACTTCACAGTTAGGGCGGCTGGGATCCGGAACCAACTTCCAAGGGAAGTGGTGCTGGCGCCTACCCTGGGGGTCTTTAAGAAGCGGCTCGATGCCTACCTGGCTGGGGTCACTTGAGCCCAGTTTTCCTCCTGCCCAGGCAGGGGGTCGGACTTGAAGATCTACAAGGTCCCTTCCGACCCTACTTCTATGAGTCTATGATTCTATGACAAAGAAAAGCCCATCTCTATCTTCTCTATAATCATCCTTCAGGTCTTCGAAGACTGTTATCAAATAATCCCTCTGTCTTTTCTCCAGGCTATATAACCCCCATTCTTTCAGTCTTTCGTCATAAATTTCATCTCCCAGGCCCCTGATCATTTGTTCTCCTGTATGGGATACTTCCCAAACTATCTACATCCTTCTTAAAGTGTGGAGTCCAAAATAGGACACAGTACTCCGGGTGAGGTTTCACTAGTTTTGAATAGAGCATAAGAATTACTTCTCTTGATTTTCAAGTCATACTCCTGTTAATCTGTTAATACAACCCAGGATGCAGTTGGCTTTTTTTCCTTTTTTTTTTCCAACAGGAGCACGCTTTTAGCTCATATTCATTATATGGTCCAACCTAATCCCCAGGTCCTTCTCTGCAGTGCTACAGTCTAGCCAGTTATTTCTCAGTCTATATTTGTGCACATTTTTATTCTGTCCCAAGTGCAGGACTTTGCATTTTTCCTTTTTGAATCTCATCTCATTGACTGCAGATCATTTCTCTAGTCTATTTAGGTAATTATGGATCCTAAACTCCTGGCTCCTTTATTTTATAGCACTTCTCTATTTTCTCTCCTGATATGTAATGCACTAAATACTACCACACGCAGTAAAGATCACTCATAGTTCAAAAGTCCCTCACACTCACACATAGCGTTAAACTTAACAATGCGTATAATTTTTTACTTACGCTTGGAAAGGCCATTCATTTAGGTAATTGCTAAGGGGTTTGCATGCACTGTGATATCAGGCAACAATTATATTGTGCAACTAAAACATGTTTCTTTCAGATTATAATCCTATAATATTTTGACACTGGAAAATAATTTTGCTTGTATAAGGCCGTATTTCCAGAGTGGGACCATATTTGCAGTCTGAGTGGTTGTTTATTGATATAAAACATAGTAGTACTCACATCCCAGAAGCATTCTTAAATTAATGTTCAATCAAGTGATTTTTATTAAAGGAAAATTCAAACTATTAGATGTAGTTTAAAATTATGTCACTGAGGGAATTTTCAATGTGGATCTCTGACAAACCAGACTCATTGCTTTGGGAAAACAGGAGTTAAGTGACAACAGGATGAGAACTGATGGGATTGATGATAGGGAAA
>NW_005842227.1:1363165-1389697 GCF_000455745.1 Alligator sinensis
GCGGCAGGTGCATAAGGAAATGACAAAAGCCTAGATTATGTCTGGAACCCTCCTTAAATTTAAGAAGTTCAACATAGAGTGCCATAATTATCCAGTTAAAAGATGAGGGGTTTTAACATGGCGGGGGAGAGAGGGGGACTCGCTCATCTTACAATCAAGTATGAGGTGGCATGGGGCAGGCAGCTGGCCCCAACCCTGGGTGAGGGCTGGAGCTGCAGCTCCTACCTGCCCCATGACCCACCATCTCTGTACCCTGCACTGATCCTCCTCTGTACTGCCCTGCTTCCCCTGCCATGCCACTTCTCCCCTCTTCCCCTGCTGTTGCAACCCCCTTATCTTTGTTCTGGTGCTGGCATGTTCCATCTCCACTGCAGCCTGGAGCACAGAGCATGGCTTGGCCCTGTAGCAGCAGTTCTGGCTCCAGGCCACTGCAATGGGATCAGGTTAGAGTTGTGCTTTGTGCCTCAAACTACAACAGGAATGGAGCTTGCTGGCATTGGAGAAAAGGTAAGAGGGAGGATGGGGGGAAGTGGTGGAGGGTTCCCAAGACTGTGGGAGGCAGAAGAAGCATGAAGGGGGAAGAGGCAGGGCTGGGAAGGTGGGGTGGGGGCCTGAGGTTAGGGGGGCAGTAGTGGCATGGAAGGGGGAAAGCAGGTCTGGGAAGGGGGAGTGGTGCAGTAAGGCTGTGGGGGGGGCAGGAACAAGGGGGGTGAGGGGGGGGAGACAGGAGGCAGGGGGCAAGCTGCATTTCTCTCCCACTGCCAACCCCATTACAGTCCCCCTCAGTGCCTATGCCCCCATCACATGCGGTAGTGTGTATGTCTGTGTGGGGGGGGCGTTAATTTAAGATGATCCTCCAATAATTAGATTCTGTACATGCAAGAGACAGATGTGTACATTTTCCATGAATGGAAACTGGTTATTGGAGAGTTGTCTTAAATTCAGGATTGTCTTATATTCAGGTAATTATGGTAAGTGTCGGCAAAGTCTTTTCTATTTTCTGTGGCCTCCTCTGTCATAGGGACCAAGTACCTTCATCTTTAGTGAATTTATACTTGCAACATGCCTATAGGATGAAAGTACTGTTAACCCTGTTTTACAGATGGGAAAGTAGGTGCTAGAATGGCTAAATGAGTTTCCCAAAATCAGAAAAGCTGTCTCTGGCACAGCAAGGACTTAAATTCCTATCTTCTGAGTCTCAGGAGCATCCTTCCTAGAAATGAGCTGTCTAGAAGATCACTGCTAAAAAGGGGAAGGAGCACTGAAGGAATAACTCCATGCTGTATTACAATAAACTATCATTCACCTCCTCAAATAGCTATTTCCATACCTTTATAATTCCTATTAACCTTCCTACCAGTGAGTACAATTTTTGCTTATTTGTGTGGGTGTATCCTGAAGGCAACAGCTGTGTATGTATGATTTTTTTCAGTCTGAAAGATTCAGGTTGTAAACCCTATACTTTTTGTAAAAGCAAATGGCTTCTAAAAATGACTGTCACAAGGAATGATACTGCTTTGTTCAATTATAACTCCTACATGTGCATTTAAACAGAATTTGTGATGTTGTCCATAATATCAACAGTTGTGATTCCCAATACTATTAAAACCTAGCGCTTTTAAAGGAAAAAGAATCTTTATTTGGTGCATCTGCACATGCATTAATGCACTTTCATTAATGTACATTAAATCTAGTACCTCTGGGCACTTTTACATGTGTTCCAGGGCTGGGGTGGGGGGGTGTGCTTTAATCAAAGTAGCTCCGAAAACTGCTGTAATTAAAACACTACAGCATCTTGTCTATCAGTGTCCTTGCGCTTCAAACTGGTGGCAGGGACACTTGAACTAAAGCTCATTTGACGAGCTTTAGTTCAAGCGCCCCACCACCATTTTGAAGCATGGGGACTCTGATACATGAGATGTGGAAGCTACCTGGAGTGTGGTAATTACCATACTCCAGCAGACTTGATTAATCGAGTCTGCTCCCATGCGCTCTAATTACAGCGCATCATAGCAGCCTTTGCGCTCATGTACAGGCACCCTCTATTTTGAGGTACTAGGCAAATGTGCATTAAATAAAGAGCATGCTTTTAAAGTGATGCTTAATGCTCACTAGCCTCTTTTAATGTGCATTCAGTAAAAAGCATTTTTCTTATGTTTCATTAATGCACATTATAATAGGCTAATGAGCATTAAAGCGCATGTGTAAATGCACCAATTGGGCTCAACCAGATGAGCACAGGCATGCAGTATGTGGCATCACAAACAAGTTTGCAGCACCACATACCACACACACAAAACACAGTGTTTTCTGTGCTGCAAGGGTGTACTGCCCATGCATATGCTGCTCCATTGTTTTTTTTCATGGTTTTTTTTTTTTACCCCTGGATATTTTTTGACCTACTGCTGAAAAGTGAACCTGGGATGCTTGGAACTTGCACTGCAGCTGATGGCCAGGCTCTGCGTGGCAGAATTGCTGCAGCTGCAGCCCTGGGATGCCTCCACAGTGCTAGCCCCAGCCTTCCCTACCACCTCCAGGGTAACTTGCCATGCACCAAGGCACGCAGCATGGGTGTTCCCTGAGGACAAGTAGCTGTGGCACAAGGTGCACCACTGCTTGTTGTCCCCAGGGAACCAAACATCCATGCACATCTGGATGTACCCATTGAGTATTATCTCTCTGACGATATGGGCCTATCCTTTTAGTAATCAGGATAGAACCTATTAAATCTAAATAGGAGGTAGTCATCTAAAATACCTTTGCACTCCTGGGTCATCGTCTGGATAGATGAACTAATCAAATATTACAGATCATTGTGATTTAACTTCAAACTGCATTATTGAAAAAAATAGCTTCAGAAAAAAAAGTGGTTATATATTCAGCTTTTCTCGTTGTTTTCAAATATAGACACAACAGGTAACATAAAAATTACCGTTCGATTCCTCTTTTGCTTCTGGCAAAAAAACTCAATCAGAGATGCTGTAGAAGCTTTCAAGTGAACAGATCTGGAACCAGAATTTCTGCAGCCTGATATCTGTAACTTGGCTTTGTTAATGACAGACTGCCCTTGTCCATCAGGATTTTTCACGTATATTCTTTCCTCAAGTTAGGAGTAAAGCTTCAAAGCTCCTAAAACAGTATTGTAATTGGTCCACCTGTTTAGCATTAAGATTCTCAAAACGGTGATTGGACTAATGTAATTTGGTATTAACTGGCGATATATAGGAGGGAAATTCAAGTGCAAAGAAACCAAAAACTGTGGAACAGATAATCCCAACATATCAATCGTTGTTTGCAAGCAAATTAAGGACTTCCTCCAGTCTGCTTAATTTTTGCTAGCCAGAACAATCCCTTTTTTTCCTTCTGGGTTTTTTTCATCTTAATATTTGAGTATGGATGGCAAGTAGTAGGTGATATATGAGCCAGGATAGATATGTGAAAAAGTGTTGAAGTTTATGTGAATTATACTGTGGATCATTGCACAGGATGCCAAGCATTCAGTTGGGGAAAGATGCCCTGTCATTGTACAATTACCATGGAAGCTACTATATTTCTCTCACTCTTTAATATGCAATAATGACTTTAACAGTCCATAACAAGCATGTAGTATTTGTTTACCATTGTGTTTGTTTTTCCAATAACTGACTGCAAGTATATGGCTAAATATAGCATAAGATTCGCTGGTTGCAAAATAGCTGAGTGATACTACTGAGATAGTTCTGGGATATGGCAATAGGGAAAAGCAATCAAATTAAATTGACCTTGTGAGCTGTGAACCACAAGCTACTCTCATGCAACACCTGGAACAGAAAAATAGTTTTATTTCCCTTAAATGTGTTATCTGAATCTCTATAGACCCTCTCTGAGAGCCCTTTCCTCGATGTCTGGGGCCCATTGGATGCCAGAGTGCATGCAGCTCTCACCAGTTTCTCCAATGTTCTTTCTGTTTAAAGAGAAGTATGACTAGATGTACATATTCCCAGGTGTCTCAACAAAAAGCTTCCTTGATGGTTACATGTTTTTGAACAGCAAAACTGGGAAGGGTTTTCACAAGAGCCAAGGCAAACACTTTCAAACATGAGGGGCACTTGTACATGTGACAGGGTTTAATCCCCAGGGTTTTGTTTTATGCCCCCTAAATTGAAATGGTGGGTTTTTCTTTGAAAGCCACCATTTCAATTCTTCTGACATGTTATGGAGAGGGGTCCTTTTTTGTTTTCCTGGAGCCAGCCCACCTGTCCCATGGCTGGGGAGTGAACTGCTGGGGGGGCCAAGTGGCCCTTGAGCTGTGGGAGGCCACAGTCCTCTTCCCTCCATGGTGGTGTCAACCCCCAGAGCCACCCAGGTGGGCTGCTAGTGGGCCAGGGGTTGCCCTAGCTCAGAGGCAGCACCTGGCCAGATCCAACTCCTCCCCAAGCCTGCCAGGACTTCCAGTACCCTGTGCACTGTCCCCACTACCTTCCCGACACCTGGAACCACCCAGAAACAGGCTGGCTTGCCTCTAGGTCAGTGCAGGGAGGTAGCAGGAGGGCACTGGATATGCTGGTGGCTGGAGAAGGCAGTAGGGATGATGCACATGGTGCTGGAAGCCCAGGCAGGCTCAGGAAAGTTCAGGCGTGGTGGGCTTCCAGCGTTCCATGCATCATTCTTGTTGGTCACCAGCATACCCAGCTTTCCCCATCCTGCCTCCCTGTGCTGCCCCAGGGGAAAGCCAGCCCATTCCCGGGCAGTCCCAGGTGGTGAGAAGGCAGCAGAGACACAGTGCACAGGGTGCTGGAGTCCCTGGAGGGTTCAGGGAAGAGTTGGATCCAGCTGGGTGCTGCCTCCTAGCTGAAGCAGACTCCAGCCCACCAGCAGCCCAGCCAGGTGGCCCCAGGGGGCACTGGCACTACAGAGGAAAGGATCAGGGGCCTCTTCAGATCAGGGGCCACTCAGGACCCCGACAGCTCACCTCCCTGGCCATGGGAGAGGCAGGGAGGCTCTCTGGAGAAAAAAAAAAGAAGAATTGGGGCCCTTACCGTTTCTGTTGCTGAAGGGAGAAGCAGCAGAGAGGTGCCCAATCCTTTTTTGTTGTGGAGTCTGCCCGTCTCTCCTGCAGCAGGAGGGCAAGCCGACAGCTGCATCTCTGCAATTTGCAATGTTGCAAACTCATTTGAAACCCCCAAACCTTGCACACATGTATTGTGTGATACTATGAAGCCACACAAAGGAAATTTGTGTCACGTGTACATGGTGACAATCATCATGTGTACAAGCAGCCTAGGAAACTCAGTAGTAAAAAATTTCACAAAAAGTAGCTCCCAGAATATACTGAACTAAGTGGATTTAGCTGCGCAACTCTGTGCTGATTAGATTCTTTTTATGGTCATGACTGATAGTTCTGGCAGAGTAAAAGGTTCACCTCACAGCTCTGCCAATGCATTTCAAGCCTGTCTTATGCCCTGAGCTTTGCCTGGGCAGAGACTGCCAAACTGTGTGGGATAAATGTTTGTTGGAAAGCAGGACAAAAACACCAAACTAAAATTCTGAGGTATAATTTTTAATGAAAATATGTGGCCCAGTGAAAGGTTAGTGGATTGAACTACTTCACCTTGTGATGTGCACACAAAGTCAACAACCTGAAGTCAGATCTGTGGGAACTTCATGCCCATTTAGTTTCCAGCTAATTACCCCAGCAGGGTCCAAGAAAGTATTTCTATTCAGAAGAATTCAATATGTTTGCATTAAAAAAAGAAACAAGGATTAACTAAAAATCACACACTGTACAAAATAGAAACAGGTCTTGCTTTCTACTCAGCATAATGTGCAATGACTGCAAAAGAGATGATCTTCAGTGTTTCACCAGGCCTTCCTAAAGAGCATTTATCATATTTATCTGCATACATCCTTATATATCTTCATTGTTAACCTACTGTTCTTTGTCTTTAGCTAATTAGAGGGATGACTCCCCAAGACTATTAGATTATTTTAATAGTTTATTTTTAAAAGCATTTACAATGCTTTAACGAAAAACAGAAAGAGAAAAATGCTGGACTATATCCAGAACTCCAAGCTGACTATGCTGTTTCAAATGATTTTTAAACCGTAGTGAAACATGTTAAATGTTTGTGTAAGATAATGTGTAATCACTCTCCTTTGAAGCACCATAATCATTCTATCTGGTAGATAAGCAATGTGAGGGGTTATGAATGTTAAAGGATTTTATTGCAGCTGATAATTGCTGAATATCCTAGTCCTATTACAGTGTTTTGTTCTCAGGAAACACTGACCAATATGACATTGGGGCCTCACTGTCTTCTGAGCAGTTATCCATTTCAGTGGGGGAAACCTTGGCAGGCAGGCCACAAATTAGCCCGGCACCCTTCCTGCACACTACTATAATCCCCTTCCCCTGCCTGATCTGCTGCTCTGCTTTCTGCTTCATGCCCTATCTGCCATCATGCTGCTTGTGCCTTCCCTGATCTGCAGCATGCATCATACAGTTTGCCTGTGCCACTTGTATGGCATACATGCCATAGGATTTGGCATCCCTGATCTATTTAATGAAGAAACTCAATCTGAATGGTACAGAAAAACAGGAAGTCATGGATGCTCAGCATGTTTGACATGCTGGCTGTAAATGCTACCATCTGTGAATTCCTTATTCTCTAACTCAGCCCTCCATTTTTGCACCACTGAATTCCATACACCATTTGGAAAATCAAAACTTGTTGTACACTGTTGTCTTTTTTCTTTCGTATCATTTTGTGCCACTTTAATACTTACCTTCAGAAGTGTTGGTAATTTGATAGACCTAATTTTAGTCCATTCTTGCCTGAAAATGAATGGATATATATTTTTTCAAGATAGTCATATTTTTTTAATAGATGCTATGTGGCTGTACTTTTCTACTGGAGATTCAAATTGCCTGTCATTTTTCTCAGGACACACGTGCTGAGTGAAGAAACCCTTTTTCAGAAAAGTATCAATTCTGAAGTATGAGAAGAAAATACTGGTAGTATGAAGAGAGACTGATTTTTCTCATCTTGATTGTCAAAACTCACTTGATTGTCAAAATTAGTAAGAACATCAGGATTCCATCCAGTTTTCAGTTCTCTAGGGCTAAGGACAGACATTCAAAAAGCCTGAGCCTGAATTGATTCAATCTTTGCAAGTTAGTCTAACCTGGCTAGGCTGAACTGGTTTCCAACCATACAGACAGTCCCTCTGGACTGAGGAAACTCAGGCACATGCCTGAAGTGACTTAGGCTGCAAGCTGGGGGGCACTACAGCAGCCCTCCCTGCCCTTCCACAGAGCTACACTGAGTGGGGGGTGGCCAGGCCCCAGCAGGGCTCTTACTAGGGAGAGGTGTAAACCCACACCCTGCCTGCAGTCCCAGGCTTTTCTCCACTCACTGCTTAAGGGGCAGAGGTGTTGCCATCCTGAAGCCCTGGGCTAGAACTCTGAGGCAAGGGTAGGTGTGCAGTGCATACATCTGTTGATGATACAGAGCTTTTCACTGTCCCTCCCTGCTTCTATATACTGTCTGGAGCAAACTGACAGGCAAGCAAGCCAGGTGGGAGGGGGAGGGGGTAGCTGATGACAGAGTTTATCACCTTTATCTCAGTGTTTATTGCCCCATTAAGAAAACAGAGAGACGTTACCAGCTATCTGTTAATTCAGCACAGACCCAGCATGTAGTCTGCTGGCTAATACACAGACACCTCTCAAGGCAGAGAGGAGCAAGGAATTCCTGCTTAGCAGGGAGTGGTGAGGGGGAGGGAGGGGAGCAAACCAGTCTTTCCAAACAGCGTTTTTAAGGAAGGACATTAAGCTACCTGTTGATTAGCTCCAAAAAGCCTGTCTTCCTTTGTCTCTTCCACATCACAAACTGTAACTAGCATGTGGTCTACTAGCTAATGCCGAAGTGTCTGCTAAGGCAGAGGGGCCGTAGGGAATAATCTCTGTTTAGCATGGAGAAGCGAGGCAGACATAGAGGAGAGGGGCCAGCCCTGCTGTGAAGCAGAGAGCCCCACCCAGCTCAAGAGCATGCTGGGATTCTGAGAGACTCCAGTTTACCTTAAACCAGCAAGGGATCTGGGACAGACAATGCATAAACTGGTTTGAGCCAAATCAGTTGACTCTGCTGCATGCAACCAGGTTTATCTCAAACTGGTGTCAGCCATTTTCAAACTGGTTTATGTGCACTGAACATCTGTTCTGTTTCAGATTTAAACTGGTTTCTGAACACTTAAATAGGTTTGTGTGTAATGTCTGTCCCTAGCCTAGAAGTAAGCTTGACAAATCTCATGGGCTTTCTTGTGGTTCCAGGCATTAATAAGCACTTGGTTTGAATTTTGGTCTAAACACAAGAAAAGGTGCTTTCTCTAATTAAACTGATTTTATTACAGACAATGTAAAATGTATAAAGCCCAGATATACTTGAGATATTTTCCCAGGCTTTTTGAGACTTTGTGCCTAATCACTAAGTTTGACCTGTAGGATATGCTGTATATTTGCATCTATTTAGCTAAGCATTTGCTTGAATACAAACAAGATATAAAAATTATCTGTAAGCACCTCTCTGTGGGGGAGAGAGTTTCCGAGTGCTGCATTCCATTGTCTTGTTGCTGCAAGTACCAGCTTCTGGGAACGAGGGATTGTCTATAACAATATCTGCTGTTGCCTATTCTTAGAGAATAATTTCTTTGGTTTAATTATATTTTGAGGTAGAAAAAAATGAATCTAGAGGCTACACCCTGTGACATCAAAGGAGATTGGATTCATGCAAACAGAGGGCAGACAAAAAAACCCCAGCAAATATCTGTCTTGACAGAGGCTTATTTTGCTATCTTTATCTAAATGTGACATTTTTCACACATTTAGAAAGATGTTCCCTAAGACAAGGAAATTAAGATAATTACACTATGTGTAGTATTCCTCATCATAAAACATAAATTCTGAAATATGCATAAATCCAATCAGAAGGCATCTTTTCATCATACCTCTAATGTTTTTATACATTTTGGTGATGCAAGGCTCATGAAGCTACAGTCACCTGGTTTCAGTTTAGTCTGAATGATCCAGTCATATTAACATCTGGTGTCTTGAACCCTCCTGTTACATATGGAACAATATTTTTTCCTTTCAATCAGTGGAAAAAAAACTACTTATGTCTTGATGTTACTATTAGTGATTGTTTTTCTTCAACAGGTGAGTGAGCTTACAGGAACTTGAGTGTTTCACCTTTTTTTTACTTTACACTAACATTACCTGGTCCTCGAGCAACTGACATTCAAAAAAGTCAAGTGCAATTACAGCAATTTTAGACACAAACTCGCTATTTGTCCAGCTCTCCAGTTAATTAGCCATGATAACCGCATGTACATAGCAGGTTACCAAATATGTACGTTTTTCTCCATGTCTGATTATTGGGAAAAATCGGGCCCTAAACAAAAAAAGAAAAAAAAAAAGTGTCTCTATTTCACTGGTCCACTGTAGAAAAATAAGGTATGTTCTTAAAAGAATAGCTATATATTTTGTAAAAATCTTTTGCACATACAGACATCCTTTCAGAGTACTTGTTACTAGAATTCTGATTCAGGGCTGTGGATACATTTTAGCCAGCTAGATAATTTAAGTTCTAATAATATGAACTGTAATCTTGGTAATGAGAACTCCTTGTGCTTTCCGGAGCAACTTGATCATCTATAGGGTCATTAAGAATCTCTGTCCTTCCCTCATTTACAGCATAAACACTCTAGGCACTGCTGGAGTCAGGAAGGTGGACTCCATTAAATCCTAATGGTCAGATCTGTTAAAACCAATTCCTCATTTCTATTTGAGTTCTCTGTGCAGTAGCGAAATCATCTCTGCTTTATAACTTGCCAGGGAGGGAGGGAAGAGAGACAGAGAAAAGAAATTTGACTTAGGATATCCCCTTTAACATATTTCATCAAAAGAATGGATGAAATATTTATTTGGCTACTGTCCTTTGCCTTCCCATCAAAGTGAATAGGCAGACATTTAATAACACATGGAAACATTAAAGAAGATTTTTATCAGGATGTATAAGAACCTGCTCAGAACAAACACTTTGGCCTAAGGGAGACTTTTTGATCTGTGGAGTTGAAGCTTTTGGTGTTTTAAACACTCTTGTACTTGGGTCATGTGGTCAATTTGCATGGAATAAGTGATTTGCTTAAAACTTGTAAAAAAAACCCTTATAAAACAGAACTTGACAAGTCATTAGTGGTAAATGGTCTAGCTCTGGGATTATATTAAATAACACTGTAGCAATCATTATAACTCTGTTGGTATAACAAAGGACAGCAAGGTAACAGGGCTGTCCTGTACATTGACCTATAGGTACTAGATCTGTACCCCAGGAGATAGATTTTTATCATGCAGCACAAAATTACCAACCATCCTTCCTAATTACTGACCTACTCAACATGCTGAGCAGTTCCCTTTTATCATCCCTTACAAAAAGCAATTAGTTCAAATTGTATAATTTATCACTTCAAGATAGGCATAGTAGTTCAGTGCAGGGGTAGGGGGGTAGAGGAAGGAGGAAACAGACTTAAACTTCTGTCCAGTACTTTCATTGAACCTTTTTTGAAAGTAGGAAAAATTGAGCTTCTTTTCCCAATTCTGTACTCATTTTTCAACTACTGATACTTTTGGACTTCACCTTGGAGTAGATCTGCAAATCATAAAATCCTGTAGTGTTGGAAACACTAATCTCATGCTATTTCTGACCTGGCTGGAAACTATGTATTTAACTGGTTTGCTTCCTTGATATGACAAGCATGATTACTAAACCCTTGATGTCTACAAAAACGTGGAATTCCTAACCTATGTCCTTCCTTAATGTAACTGGTACAAAGCTAAAGCAACCCTATCTAAGAATATTAATAATATCCTTTTGAGTTTTTACTGAAAGAATAGCATTCTTATGAAACCTACAATGCCATCATTTTGTTAATGGTTTGGGAATAATAACCAAGTTTTGTGCAGTTCCACATGATATTTTCTATAAATTATTATATGAATTAAATTGCATATTTACAAATAACTGGCATTTAGCAACACCACCACCAAAAGAGCATTAAAACACAATGTTGTCTTCAAAGCAGCATGTTTTTTATGCACACTGTCCTTCATCTATGTGGGGGCATTTCGTATAGGGATAACAACAGTAACTCATTCTCCAGTGCTTATGCAGTTTTTAGCTTAGACTTATGAGTCTTCCAACTAGTGTGGTTTGGAGTTTATGATGGGCAGCTGAGAGAAACCAACTTGTCACATCTTAAGTACCAGTGAACATCTAGCTGCTGGAATAACTTTTACCCCCAAGTATACTGGGCTGTGGTTATATGCTGTAGTTTATTAGGCCCTTAAGCTTCCAGTCCACTAGTTACAGCTCCTAAGAACTGAGCTGTAAAATCTGTAACTGCTAAAGTTACAGCACCTTAAGTCATAGCAATGAATGGTTGCTGTTGACTAGTTAAAAGGGGTGTACACCTATTAGGATTATAACTAATTAATTATACCAAATGAAAGACACTAAACCAAAGGTGATTATGCAACATTATAAGTAATATCAAATGAGACAATGGTCAGGGGAACAGACTGCTAACTAGGGGTGTGTGAAGCGGGCTCTATTTGATTTGGATTCGGCCCAAGTCAGAGATAGTGATTCAATCTGTTGATTCAGATCACTGTCCCTGATTCAATTTGGCCAAATCCAAATCTGAAGATTCAGTGCTGATTCAGAGAACCAGTGATTCGGACACAGACACAACTTTAAAAGTTATTTTACATACCTTGGGGTAGCAGGCATGGCTCATGATCGCGCCATGCTGGGGCATATGGAGCATCCCACAGGAGTGCGGGGTACTTCCAGTCCACTTCTGGGTCTGCTGGGGAGCATGGAGGGCCCCCAAACCCATCTCTCAGCTCGGCAATCAGCCCTAGGGGGGCCCTGGGTGCCCCCCCCAGACCAAGGAGGCACCAGTTGCAGAGCCAGGGGGGTGGGCAGCGGGGCCCCCTGCGTGCTCCCCGGCAGACCTGGAAGCAGACCAGAAGTGCTTTTGGTCCACTTCTGGGTCTGCTGGTGTGTGCTGGGGAGCCCCCCGTGCTTTTGTGGAATGCTCCATGTGCCCCAGCATCGCAGTATTCACGAGCCCTTGCTACTTAGAGGTATGTAGAAAAAACATTTAAAGCTGTCTCTATGTCCAAATCTCCAAATCTTTCTGAATCTGTCCAAATTGATTCAGAGGGTTCTGATTCAATCTGGAGAGATTAAAGGGTCCTCTGGTTTGATTTGAATTCGGAGATTTGGCCACTGAGTCGGGCCAAGTCTCCACTGAATCAAATCAGGGACCGAAGCTTTGCGCAGCCCTACTGCTAACCCACAGAACAGAAAATAACTAAAATATAAATAATAGGGAAGGAAAATAGATTGTCTGGTTTATAAATTTGTTGAAAATAAATTAGGTTTGAGAACTAGTCTGAAAGAACATAGTAGCTGCACACAGACAGTAGATTTATACAACATTCAAGTTGTAATCCTATGCTGCCAGTTAGTAAAGCTATTTCAATAGGCAGTAGAGATCAGAATCTAGTTAATGTTTACAGTGTATGACCCACTTGGTGCTGGCTAATTAAGAATACTCCTGGAGGATAAAAAATACAATATTTTTCAAACAACGTTTCAAACAGTTCATAATAAGTGGACTTGAGGGAACAACTGAAGATCATTTGTTTGACAGAAGAAAATATGCTTTTACTATAGATGCAGGGTCATGAATATGTAACCTTTTATTACAGTATTACTCTTCTGAGTTTTTACAGTCTAATGAACTGTGGGAATGTCAAAATGTGTGTTCAACTTGAGTCACCCTGTCTGTCCTACTTTAAAATGTCTGTTTATAATAAATTGTTGCATTTGTTAAGATATGCATTTTGCTCCCATGATGTCTGGAAGATATGCACAAATTTTATGTGAAATGCAATATTTTAGTCAGGAACAATTCTGAATCTGTTTTAAAAACCTGAGTTTAATAGCAGTTTTATATTCCAGTCAATGAGCTTATACTTCAAGCTATGAATAATACAAGTTGTGGGGGAGGGGAAGGCAGCGATTACAAATCAGTGATTAAATAATAAAGAATAATGATAATATTCATTTTCTGCACCATTTAACTCATTGTTTTATGTGCAGGACCTCGTCTACTTCTAGAACAAAGTCCAAGAAAGATACCTGCTGTTGTTGGAGGCAAGTTTGAGTCTTTTTTCATTTACTGAATTCTGTTATAGATTTGATCCTGCTTTCCCACGGGCTTCATGGAGCAAAGCTAGGCCAATAGGTATAAAACCACTGAGATGCTTAAAAGTTTTGCAGATTTGTACAATTGGATCTCAGTGGTTACATTCATGAACAGGACCACTGGATCTCAAGGAGGACAAAACAGTCTTTGTGCATGGCTCAGAATGGCTTTAGATCCAATATACTGTTTGGGTATCACAGTGGGTAAGTATTAAGCTCCTTGTTGTAAAGGTGGATTCAGTTTGACCATGTTATATACCTAGGATCCCAAGTTGGCAATAGAGAGATTTCAGAGATGGACCAGGTGCCATTCAGTTTTCAGTGCTTAAGCATTACACAGATAATAGTGAATAATATTATATATGCCTCTAAGAAAGCTTGGAGGTACCTAGGTGTAGCTAATAAGAAACACTGGGCATGTCTACATGAGATGCTATAGCATGTTAATACACTGCTGCACAGTATTGTTAGGCTACTCTTCAGTAGCATCACCTGAAAGATATTCATCGGCGCTACTGCGCAGTAACTGGTTACTGTGCATTTATTTAGTACTTGCTAATACAAGTATTAAATAAATGTTCAGTAATGACTGTGCAGTACCATCTCCGCTGAACACTTACCCCTCTCAGGAGCTGATGTGCCTGACTCATGCTGACTGACCATATCGGACATGGAAAACTTACTGTGCCTGCCAAGAAGGTCCTCAAGCATGCTGTACTGTTCCTTGTGGGCTGTCTCCTATATCAGAGGTAATAAATCTATGGCCCTTGGGCAAGATCTGGCCATGGAGCTAGTCCATCTCATCTGCTTGGCTGCTACTGAATTAGAGGATTTGGAGGTATGGGTATCATGGTGGGGCCTGCCATGGAAATGGGGTCCCATTGGACATAGGTAGTGGCAACAGGCAAGCAAGCGAGAGCTGTGCTGAAACATCCAACTCACTCCAAAGCCACTCGGCCACAGTCACACCATACCTTCCACTGCAAAAAATAGCCTCTTGGCTTACAGTTGCTTGTCCAGCTGCCTCTGACCCCTGCTGCCACTGGCCCCACCACAGCTGTTGCTTGCCCTGTGCATCCAATGCATAAAGAACCCAAAGGTCCAGATATGATCTGGAGCCTGGCATAAGCTTGTCACCACATCCTATACCATAAGCACAGTGTAGCTTTATCTGGGCTAAGTGGTACTGTTACCACAAAGCTGCACAACTTTCTTAAGAAGACAGCTGTTGGGCACAGGAACTTTCCCACATATACAGAGCTTCTGTTTACTTGTGATTCCTAATGCCTTCCTTGTCTTGTTACTGAGAAAAACTTCCTAATGGCTAATGCTCATCTTTTCTGCAAGACCCTTTGTCCAGGAAGTATGAGACTAGATTATAGGCCTTTTTCAGCCTGAAGGGATTTGCGCCCATATCTTCCACTACCCAGGACACTGCTAAGTAAAGGCACACCCCATTCCTTCTTTTTGAAGGTGGGCCACTGGGCAACCAAACCTGGAAGAGGCATGGGGCCAACAAGAACAGAGACATGCTTGTGTGGCTCAGAGAGGAGCCACTTTCTGGTAGGAGGGAACCCTGGGTTCCTGCCAGATTTCTGACTTTTTGTTTTGTTTTGTTTTTAACCCTAAAAACTCAATAACTGTCTACTATTAAATACATGAAGTAGTCCTGGTAGCAGGGCACTTAAATCTACAGTTCTTGTATTCTTCACTGCCCAGTGGCCTAGCTTCAACAGTAGGGGTGGAGAATGCCCTTATCTAGCATATTCAAGGTGGTTAGGGCATTCTTCTTGGAATGGAAGATGTGGGTTTGAATCTAGTCAAAGTGAAAAGAGCGTAGCACTCAGCTCCCCCATTTCATTGCTAAATCATGTAGCCAGTAGGCCACTAGACAAAACTTAGGAATTCCTATCACCACCTGAAATACAATGCTGCTGATGTGAGTAAATAATGCTTTGTGTTCAACTATTGATGGAGGCCTCTTTGGGCCTTTCTTGGTGTTTAGGTAAGTCAGAGAAACATTTTGATCACTTCTGAGCATGTGCTTTAGCATGGGGAACTCTGCAGTCCAAAAACAGGTTTCTATCAAATTCACTTGCCTTATGATTTTTGCAGCTGTCACTGCAGGCCCAATTTAAATTGTTTTTTGGGACTTAGGCACCTAAACACTTCCTGTCCCATTTTGGTACAACTTTGAACCCTGACCTAAGCGCTTTGGAGATTTCAGAGTACAACGAGTTACATACAGGTGAACTGTAAGCATAATCATTATCACCAGTGTTAAATTGCTCTGGGATGGATTACAATTTCAGGAATACTATTTAGGAATATTACTATATATTTCATTATAACGTAATGGCAAATAATATTTCTGGCTCTACATTAATCAACTACCTCCCCAAAGTACAAAACCCATTAAGTGAAAGATACCAAGTCAGCCCTCCCCTAAAAAGATCTTTAATTGTTCTGTCATTGCCTTATATAATTTACTGGTCCAATAACAATGCTAGTAACATTGCTGTAATATTAATTTTTATTTTAAAACAGGAATGTGTTCAATCATTTTAAACATATTCCTATAGCATATATTTTCTCCCTCCATACCATACAGATCCTTTTTTTCATCCACTTCTAATTATTAGGTATAGCCTATGAAACTAGTAAACTACATGTCATTCTTTTCTGGTGTCTTGCATTGCAGTCTAAAACTGACAAAGCAGCAAAAATATAACAAGATCCATAAAGTACTGTGCAGTCATTCAGTCACAATGTGGCATGTCCTGATAATCTCGCATAGTAGGCTTAGTTTATATCATCTAAAAGATAGTCATAATGTAAGATAAAAATAGATGGGACTGAAATCTCATCACTTACAATGAATGCAGTGGCACTTTCCCTAACTTTGACAAACAGAAAATTAAAAAGGGATTTCTGCAGAGCCTATGGCTAGAACAAAGAGTTAAACTTAATTAGATCGTTATTTATAATGCTATGATTAGTGTCAATCAAAATAATTGGACAAAAAGAGTCAAGAAAAAGGTTATCTTATTCCCCAAATTTGGGTGATGTTTTCTCTATAAATACACTGTTCCATTGTTTGACAAGAGAATAAATCTGTGGTTGAGAGACACACTATAGTATATAAATAAATTGCAGCCCTGCCTGTTTGAACCCTGCTAATCAGCAAAAAGAAGTTTTTACAATGTTAAGCACTGTTATCCACCAATTAACCATAATGGGGAAAAAAAAAGACATAATGGAAAAAGGCTGCTCCATTTGTTAAGCGATGTTTAATCTTAAAATTATAATAGTTGTACAATACAATCTACTGTCAAATTAATGTTCCTGTTATTCAAAATGAAGGAGCATGTCAGAAGCACTGCAATTCCATATGGAAATGACCATTTATGACCAGTTTCCTATATATCATTAGAACATTACTGCATGTAATTGAAGTAGTTGGGAAGGTATATTAGGTAACCATTTGGCAAACACAAATCAGGGTAATTTCTTGGTAAAGTCACCCAACTAAACTTCCAGGCAATGCAGATTCCAGATGTTGAAAACAGAGATCTTGGTGCTCATGGGAATTTACAGAGGAATGTAAATAGTGGCAAATTATCCAGTTGTTACCCATTACCAGGAGAGAGAGAGAGAGAGAGAGAGACTAAAGAGCAGAATGGCAGATTAAAACACAGTGGTGAATTATCTCATAGATTAATTCAGCAGAGTTACTTGTAATATGGAAAGCAGGTATTCACTAATCAGTCACATAAAGAGGAACAACTAGGCAGTTTATTTAGAAAAAAGTACTTGCAATAAAATTCATATATGGATCAGATAAGGAAATGCAATAACCAAATGAGAGGAACATTTCATTTTCCAAGGATGAAAAACTGGTTAACAGAAACAAGAAAGAGCAGGATCAACAGAATCATCTTTAGCACAGAAAGAGGTTAATCAAAGATACGAGTACAATGGTTCAAAAATACTAAAAATCCTGAACCAAAATTAGGTGAGTTGTTGTTCAAGGTTTGAAAATTGTAAATGTTAAGCTAAGGACTGCACCAGAAAAAGGGAATGTATCCATTCTTTATCTGCTGGGAGGAAATTTGTTTTATTTCTTCCCTCCACTGAGGTGTCCCCCTTTCTGCCAGTGACCTTTCATGTGATCTTAGCCAAGCTTTGTCTTCAGCGAGCTCCGGTGACCTTTGTTTTTTGTTTTTAAAAAAGGATGCAGATACCAGTCTTTATGAAGTGCATTGTTGTATTCAGATGAAAAGCTCTACCTGGATTAGATCCAGTGTGCCTTGGGAAAGATGCACCATTTACTTCAATGTACTTTAGAAATCCAAAATATTTTTATTATGTATTAAGCTCTTCCTTCTCCACCTCTCGCTGTCATTCTCTGTCCTTCCATCGTACCTGTTCTTGCAAGTCTTCTTAGGGAATCAGGTTTGATATTGCTGCTCTGTATAGCATCTTTAAGGGTGGGTGCATTAACCTACTCAAGAGGTTCTCAGCTGGGCACCGTGAGGCTCTTTGCATTGCTGGTGCTGTTGCTGTCACTATGACCAAGTGAAACTGGCCTGTTCACTTCTTTTCTGGAGAGGCATGTGATGCTGGATAGGGAAGCACTTGTGGCTGTGGGTATTCCTGCCTACATTAGGTTTTGCTCTCCTTCCTTCCCTATTTTACTCCCCTCCCCTATTGTTTGGCAGTTTGTAAATAAAAAACACAGGCTGCAGCCCACAGGGGAGACTCTTTGGGTGTAGGGCACAGCCATGTTTGGCTTCTACAAAACCTGTATTTCCTGTTTACAAACTACCAGACAATGTGGGAGGGGTATCTGTTCTATCACAACTGCTCCTCTGTCTGGCTTTGCATTCATGCTTCTCCTGGAAACAGGCGCATAAGGCAGTTTCACTTGGTGGTGGCAGCTAAAACTTTATTGGCTCTCCACTGCGGGGTACAAATTCAGGGAAGTTATGGAGGAGTCCCTTGAGTTTAAAATGTTGAGAACCACTGACTTACTTCAACTGACTTGTCCAGGCTGAAGGGAGAAGATCACATAATGGCTCTTTTGGAAAAGTTAATGTTATTCAGGAGCCTATAACCACATGTAATTTTGAAATTGCCAAAGTCAGAACAGTTTTACACAAGCAGAAGAGAAGACAACAGTTGCTTAGACAAACTAATTAAGAACAAAGAAGGAAAAAGAGAGAGAGAATAGATATTAAGGGATGGACAGTGGCACATACTTTAACTAGTGTGATATACTTCAAAGCCACAGCATGAAGTAAAAGTAGCCCATTTTAAATCCTGCATTTTTTCTGATTCTGAATTTCCTTGAAGATTTGGAAACATTGCTGACATTTCCATTAATTCTCCAGTATTGCTGTATCAGGAGGGTGGTGGTGTTAGTTATGATTTGAAAGGCCCATTTTACACTGTTGCCTAAGCTATGACTTTAGTATACTTCCTCCCCCATCTCTCTTAAACTGTGGCTTTACTGTCTTTTCTCATGAATCCTCATTCTAAGTGAAGAGTCTGTAGTATATACCTGGTCCTCTAATGATCTCTTTACTGACCATTTTCTTGTCTCTGCCCATCTGCTAGCTTTGTTTCCTTCTTCCATGTCCCCTTTCATTTGAGAAAAAGTTGTCCCTTCCTGTTTCTTAGAATGTATTTGCTCCCATATTACAATCCCTCATATGATAGGACAGTATAAAAGGAATGCAGTCACTGGATTGCAGTTTAGGTATTAAATAAAAGTTACTCAAAAACACACCTAAAATTACATAAATAATAGGTCTCTATGTTAATGGCTGTGTTTCCCTGCATACCACATAGGTGACCATCTTTTCCAAATTAGAAGGTAAGACACAAGCCCACCTTCTCTCCCCTCAACCCCCGCACTGGTGGCATGGCCAGACCAGAGCTGAGTGAGGTTGGGGCAGACGCAGGCTCCCCACCCTACTGCTCTTCCCTTGGAGCCCCACATTGGCCACATGCCCCCTGCCCACCCGACCCCACCCGACACACAATTCTGGGGTGGGGGGCACATGCCTTCAATGCCTCCCCCCTGGGGGCTGCACACAGCAGTGGGTAGCCATCCCCCAACATGCCGCGCACCCCCTGGATGAGCTGCCTATGGCTATTCCACTCCCTGCCCTGGCCCCATATGCTGCCCTGGCTGGGCAGCACCCCCAGCCTCTGCCCCAATCTCTCTCTCATTGTAAGGGCCTTGATCTGTGCCCCCCATATTCTCTCTACCCCCATAAACTTACTTGCAGGGAGCTGCTCTCCATGCTACCTGGCTGTTTCCCAGCCATTTGCATGTGTGCAGGTGTGCACATGCACACAGCACGTCCTGCATCCCACTCCCAGTAGCCTGGAAATTTGTTTTTGGAGATGGGGGAAGGCACGTGTAGTATGCAAGCAAAGTACAGCATTTCTTCACTATAGACCAGTGTAATCAAAATGCCTTTGTGAGCATCTAGAGATTATCTAAAAGGAATGCACCTTAATGCTGGTCACATTCATATCCAAGAGTCAGTACAGGATAAGGAGTGCTTTGGGCTCTGTTGTGGGAAGTCTAAACTGTGATTTCCAGAGCAACACAGAAGCTGAGAACAGAGGAAGATTCACCCACCTGCCTTGCAAAGAGAGTGTGCCTTACATAAAATTGCTCAGCAATAACCTCTGTGGCTTGTTAATGGGTAGTGGTGGGTCCTGAAAGAAAACCTCCTTCTGGAATGGGAAAGGTGTTGTCTTGTCATCTTCCTTTTGTTTGGGACAGAAGAGGGGGGAAATGGAAAGAACTTCACATCTCTGGAATCTGTGCAAAAGACCTCTGAGGAAGAAAATGAAAATGATTCACTCTGGGTCCCTGTTTGACTACTCTAATTATAGATTTTGAAGAATGCAATGAACTGAATCACTGTGAAATACATTTCTTTAGCTTCAACCAACACTCATGCTGGAGGGTAAATTAAGTTCTTGATAGAAATGTGCATCTAGCTACCATGCTGTATGCAACATAATGTCTGACTATCTCAAGGAAAAAATTCTAGTGTATGGCCTCCGTTCATGAATATAACATTGGAAGACATAACTAAGAGTATCTAAATTACTGAATCAGTATGAATTTTATGGTTTCCTTGATTTATAGAAGAGTCTGAATCTGGTATAAATCAATGAGCTGTTGTCCATGCACCATTTATTGGCTACCTTTTTCTTAGTGTTCTTTATTACATCATTTTTGCCTCTGTGCAGCAAAAACATTTTAAACCAAGTGAATTTGAATGTAAACCAACATTTCAAGATACAACACAAAGACTTCCAAAGCAGAATTTAGTTTTGCTTAAAAAAAAAAATCTACATTTTTGTCTTTTCAATCCAATTGGGATGGAAAAGTATTTTCAAACCAGCTCTAATCTGGGCACATAGATTGGATAGGGGAAAAACAGATCTGTGTCATTGCTGGAAATATAGTAATGCATTAAAATGCATTTTAACCTACATTTCAACAGGAATCCATTAGGAACATCTAGTAATCTTTAGCAGGATATTGTGTATAAATATCCTTTACTAAATACATGGAAAAAAAAATAACCCACATTTGGAGATTTTACAGAATATAAACTAGTTCTTTTACTAAAAGTGGACTCTAAATCCCCATGAGTCTATAATAAAGACAGCAAAACCCTTGAGATAATATGAACAAGGTTTCAAAGCAATATGCTTATTGATTTAGATTATAAGTTTTAGCTACAAACTCTAAAAATGTAGCTACGATGAAGAAAAGCCTAAGTCTTCACTGTTTCAGAAAGCCCTTGACATTTTAGTTAATGAAATGAGGCACTTCTATACTACTTTTATTTTACTGATAAGTTGAAAAAATTAACTAATCACTGGAAATAACTTACTGAAATTTAGAACAGTGGATTTAAACACCCACACACACCCACGTGTGTGTGTGTGTTGAAATCTGCCTAATTTGATGATAAGAACACGCATGCATATATGCATCCTGATCAATACTCTCTGCCCCTGCTCTGCACAGCCAGAATTAAGTCATGACTCTGAAATAAAACTTTTGTCTTCATTCTTCTTTCTCATTACAAGGTGTGAGGTTTATTCTGGGGCACGTGTATGTGTATTTATGCTTCAGTTAGGCAGAGTTTAACATTAATAATTATTTCCGTTCAGATCAGCATAATGGAGGTATTATATGGGAAGAAACCCCACCAAAATTCACCCAACAAAACAAACTCAGGATTACAAATAAATATGAAAAAAGTATACATTTTCTTCACGTACATTTTCTTCATTGTCCATGTTAAAAAATGAAGAAAAAGATCAGCTAGGTAAATATATGTTGGGCTTGGAGATGTAATTATTTCATACTTCCTGGGAGGAAAAAGAATAGCACCCTTGCAGAAGGAGAATGAATCAAGGCCTCCCATTTCCTTATAGGTTTGGGTAGGAACCCCAGACATTCCTTGTCAAATGTATTCACCCTCTGAGGTGCCATGACCCCCCATTACCCTCCAAGGATATGTTCAGTACGTGGTATAGACATTGACTCACCTACCCGGCTCTTAACCCTAATGAGTAGGATTTTCAGCTATAAAAGGTGAATTCTGAGCCAATCAGTACTAGCTGATTAAAAGTGTAGTTTATGATCCTTTCCCAAGAGACCAACACACACAAAGAAACTGCTCTTTGTCAATGTATTCACCACCCCTGAACCCTGGTGATCACTGTCCAATTGGTGGGGCTGTGAGCCGATAGATGGCTGAGGTTAGCATGCTGTCTATCATTTTCTCCTTCGTGGGGAAAGCTTCATTAAACTGGTATTTGTACTCCTTTACTCCCCGCTGTGTTGTTTAGTGAGGGGAGCATATGGCCCCATGTTATTAACAAACAGTTTCTGTGCTTAATTCAACAGAGCCATGAAGTGGGAAGTCTATAATCACCCCAGGAGGAAATCACAAACACTTATGTGGGTCACATGAAAGTGCTAGGAATTTCAGATATGATAGTGCTACTTGCATACTTTCCACAGATCTAGCAAATGTTTTCATGCAGTTCTCTCTAAAGCTGCCAAATAATGTTTCATATTGAAATGTGAATGCAGTAAACTAAATTCACAAGGCAAAATCTGGCTACATAGTTTAGTCTCACAAGGACTTCAGGTTGCTCTGTCATAAGTGCCATGTGTGCTCTATTATTCTTTTGCTTCTCATTTTGAGAAAAAAAATTACATAGTGCAAATCTGCTGAAGTGAAAAAGCCAGGCTTCAAACAAATTTTTAGTGATCACTGTTTTTAATTTTGTTCTGACATATCCATGTAAGTCAAAAAGGACTTACATATAAGAAGTAGCAATTCTGAGAACTTACTGGTAAATCAGTAAGATATAGATTTTCCTGACCGTTATAGACTTTCTAGTAAGTTGGCCAAGCCAATACAGAATTATTCCCTACAGAGGAAATAATTGGAACAAAAGGACAAACTTGTTTAACAAATGCCTTCCAAGAAGACATTTTCAGGTCAATTTTAACCCAAGATTTAGGTTTCATTAAAAAAAAAAAACCAAGCTTCTATGAAACCTAGGGCTAATAGAAATGTTCCCATGAATTTTCTTTGAATTCCCCTATAATGTTTGCAACCAAATCACTGCAGGGCTGTATTAATGCATGTGAAATTGATGAGCCTGAAGAGTGAAACTGACTACTCTAATTTCATTCTCCATGCTAAGACTAATGCAAAAATCTAAGAAATGACAAAGGAGCAAAAATGGAAATAATGTTTTAACATTTAGTGAAATTCTGGCCCCATAATGGCAACATTTTCATTGAGTGTTCCAGTCCCAAGTTAAAACAAACAAAGAAATAATCTGTTCCTAAAAGATAAGAATGTATGGTTCTTATAGGGTATAAGGTATGCATAACACAAGAACATAATTTCACCCATTGAGCCAAACTCAAATGATATTTTCCTTGAAGAAGGAAAAACAAAATTAACTTTAAAAAAAAATTATTTGGTGTTTCCTTTTTTCCTTGCATCTCTGCTCTCCCTTATTTCTGTGACAATCAGAATCAGTTAGCCAGAGAGATTGTTGCAGTATTTCACAAAACCAGACAATATCAAAAGTCTCTCATAAAAGCTCTTCTCCCAGGAATTCTTGACATCAGGAGTTTTGATAAGTGCAGATAAGCTTTGTATAAGCATCTGAACTTTAGGAGGCTTATCTGAACCGAACCATCTCCAAACCTTTTGACATTTATACCCCTAGTTACATTTTTCTTCTGCACATTCCTCTCTGCAAAACTCTATATCAATGGTACTGTTTTGGCACTGTTCTTACCTCCTCTTCTTAGAAGTCATGGATGAGTAGAAAAATCTTTTTTTCAGGATCAGCATGAATGGAGCATTTCTGGAGGATATGGATAAGAGACTCTTAACAGCATTTTCCACCTTCAGACAGACCAGGGCACTTATGTAACACCTTGCTGCCCACTGAAATGCATTCCTAAATTTAGATCTTCCCAGCATTGACACAAAAACATGTTGTTTTTACACTCAAACCTAGTTTGCAGTGGTAGGTTTTTACGTATTAATAACACTGTTACCTCTCCATTCCTATTAAGAAATAGTTGACATCACAGATAGAGAACATGAGGAGGTGAAGAAGCAGATGAAGGGTTTTCAACCCCAAATACATTTTTTGTTTGTTTGCATTAATTCAATGTCTTCCTTTTCCGCTAAACTCTGTCTCCCTCCCTTCAAAATTAATCCAAAAAAGTCTTGAATTTTGCTGTAATTTAGGACTGTCCCCTTGGTATTAATTAGATTCCCAGTAACCTATTCCTTGTGGAATATTTTAGCTTTTTTTTTTCTTTTTTGAGGGTTTCCTGTTTCCTATGTTGCCTCATGCACTTGAGAGTAGCTCTATATTGACATCCACAAAGGTGTTTTATTGTTCTTCTTAAAAGTCTCTTCTGTTATGATGTGTTGAAAACCTTGACAATGGTTAGTCTACTGAAAAGCCCTGGTTGACAAATATTGTCTCCTTTTAGTCACTGTCTATATCCACCTATTATCTCTTGTCTTATACTTAGGGCCAGATCCTTTCCCACCTAATAGACACCTATTTGCAATCTTACTCCATGGTGCTGGCATTCTAGAAAAGCAGTTAATGTATAAAGTCTGTGACACTTCCACCTCTTTGCTGCCTTTTGTGACTCAGTATTTAAGACTAAGCTGACAGTATTTTGCAAAAGCAGATACCTTAATGGATTTTCAGGGACTACAAATAGGACTTTAGGGTGCCCATACATATGTAGAGCTGGCATTTCCAAAAGTGCTGTAATTTTTGTGCTTTACTTAACATGCTTTAAGTACAGAGCCTTAAAGCTTAATAGATGTTTCATGGTTTGGTACAAGTTTCATGCCTTGTAATTCTGTAGAGTAGAAGGCAGGGGGTGCTGCATGCTGCACAATGCAGCTAATTATCACTTTGAAAAGCTCCAGTTGCAATACATGTGCAATAAAAGTGAACAAGGTAGTCTGAAATCCACTACTTCAGTTTTCCTTATGTTTAAAACACATACAATGAGGTTTAATTAAGGCAGCTTCCACCATTTTAAAAAACATTCTGAAGTCATCCACATACATTAAGTGAAGGCTTTAGAAAGCTTTAAGTGGTGAAAATCATCACATGCTTTGGCACCCTTAGATTATAAATTCTTTGGAGCAAAGTATATTATAAAAATGTGTCATGTACTCTACTGTACCAAAAAAATATGGATGAGAGGTTTTTTAACCTGAGGATTTCTGAAGAAGAAAGTGAAATTATAGAAGAAGCTGTGAGTGATGTCAGGCTAAAAAGCCAATAGGTGGTACAACTCAGATCTTACAGCAGTGAGCTAGTTTGTAGTAAAGGAATATGGGGAACCAGATAACTGAACTGGAAAAGATAAATTTGTAATAGACCCTGAGGCCTTTATAGGGCCCAAAGATCTTGGTCTCATCAATATGATGCATTATTTGGAAAACAAGTGGCCAGCCCAGTTGGATGAGAGTCTGGGGAAATCTTACAGGAAACAGGGAAGCTCTTACCAGAGTTAAGAATAGACCTGAAACAGGCAAACCACATCATAATCCATGCTGCTAGGAAAGTTCTTTTTACTATCAGCCAGACATTGAAAGAGAGGCTGAGTAAGTTCATTACTTTGGGAAACTCATATGAAGTAGAAGCGACCAAATGGGTATAGGTGATTACTGAAGAAAAAAAAGATGAAACCCTTGATTTATGTATAAAAATCAAAGCATTAAATAAATTAACATTTTCTGCTACAGATGTATCAGCAGGGTTCTAGCAGGTTTTCTAACCCTACTTTATAGATGTTCAACACCTGCTTTGGAAGACACTGTTTCCACAGTGTCTGTTTGGCTTATGTTTAGCATGTGAAGCCTTTCACAGGGAAATACAACAAATATTTGCTGGTATGAAGGATACCAGGATTCACGCAGATGACATTTTGATCTGGGGAAAACCATTAGCAAAAGATGAACAAGAGCTCTTGGCAGCCCCACAGACAAGAAGAGCTAATGGGCTAAAGCTAAGCTAACAAAAATGTTAGTTTTATGTAACAGAAATAACATAACTATGAGAGAAAGTAACATAGAAAAATGAATAGGTAAACTGTAAAACTGAAATCATCACTAGCATGTTTGGCCCTGCAGACAAAGAATGGATACAAGCGTTCTTGGAAGTGTTAAACTATTGAAGAAAATTTGTTCTTGTTCTAACAACTCAAAACAGAAACTTGAGAGTACTACCGTGAAGAGATAAGACACGGGACATGAGATACTCAAGCAGTAAGCACAATAGTAAATTAATTGATGCATCGGATAAATGTTTTGGCATAGTCTATTTAAAATAGTGTGGGCAAAACTGGAAACTACTGGCTCAAGTGTCATGGGTATTAACAAACTTGAATGGTAATATAAATTTAAAAAAGCATTTAGCCTTTCCAGATGTGTATGTAAAGATTTAAAATATATATATTTGTACTTCTTGGAGGCAAATATTAGCTGCCACTTATTGCCATTGTCAGATAGGGCTTGGCAACTTCCCCTTGATAATACAGCAGTTCCTTCCCTCCCCCTCCCCCCCCTCCCCCACACACCCCCCTCAAATACTA
>NW_005842227.1:1389799-1421764 GCF_000455745.1 Alligator sinensis
CCCCCCCTCCCCCACACACCACCCTCAAATACTAATCTTTTATTTTCAAATCTGGCAGAGCTTTGGTGGCTATAGATATACTCCTTAGTGTACTGACAGAAGTGTGTATGAACAAAATCCAGAGCTAGTCATTGTACATGGATTTTTTTTTTCTTTTTATCAAGCTCTGCTCTTAGATGATGTGTGGACTATGATTGCCAGGGTAATGCCTTCTGATAAGAACCCATGGCAAATGATTAAGGCCATTATCATAGTGTAACTGGGATGGGACATTCTCAAGCTATCATCAGCTCAGGTGTGATCTGTCAATTCTAGATGGGATTTTATTTAAAAACAAAAAAATTCCCCCAAAAATTACAGGAAGTCAGAATAAAAAGGACTGTACCAATGCAACATGCACTGTCACCTTCAGATATTTGTTTAATAGAAAACAGAACTAAAATGCCTGTAATGTTAGGAGTTCATATCAGAGGCACTGGAGATTTGCAGAAAGAAAAAGAAACAAACCTAAAGAAAAATCTTAATATGTGTTAGGGTCCTAGGAACTGAACTCCTGGGAACCTATCTAGGTGCACTTTTAACCTCTGCTTTTGTGCAAGGCAAACTCTTTTAGGAGCATAAACACAAATCAGCATACTTATCCGGTGGAAATCAGTACTCACAATTATCAGTGATATCACATGAGGTTTGCCCCACGGTCTTATAAACTTGTCATCCTTCTCAGACGTTCAGATGGGAGAGATATAAGGGGCATTGTGTTCACCATTTTGCCAGAGAGAGGTCTTAACAGGTTATGAAAAATGAGTCCCAAGACATAGCCAGAACAAATATACTCACCAGCTTATGACAAGGCTAGAGTGATATTTCAAATGAGAATTTAAAGTCCAAGCAGCAGTAGAAATCATATTAGAGCTCAACTAAACATTGTCAGTGAGTTCAGTTAGTAGGCTGGTTATAAGTGTTTGGAATTCTCTATTACATAGATTGTGTTAATGGCTGTTGTTATTAAGCTCTGGCTGGGAAAGGAAGAGGCAACATTAGCGAGTCAATGAAGTGGCTTACTTTCATAGACAAGAAGTGTTTTGGGTAAGGTCTGAAGAAGCTTGTCGTCTGCTATGCAGTTGGAACCGGCTACTGAACAAAGATAACTTTTTTTAGGGACCTTAACACCAAAGTGGTGTTTGGACGTCAAATCCACAGTTATCACTAAATGTTGCAGGTCTGATTAGTTCTCTTTTTGAACTGATTGCCCTTGGGAAGAGTGAATGAAGCATTAATAAGAGACTTTCCAATTCTGCCTGATTTTTTGTGTTGATGAACCTGATTTGTAGCAATACAATGTCATCTTACAAAGGAGAGATGCTATAGTGCCATGCTTGACATTATTTCTTGATGATCTGCCTGTATTCGGTACCAGAATGTTTATTTTAATTCTTGAAAACATTCTGTACTTTCAAAGTGAGCATCACTCATTTAGATAGCGAGCTAAATCTTGAGATCCTAAGCAGCAATCCACAGGCTAAGTTTTCTCAGCTGATGATTCCCACTTACCCATTATTTAGAGCAGCTGAGGCTGGAACTAATGAAGAAACAGCTCCAGGGTACAACTGGGCATATGACCAAGTATGAACATTCCTGTGCTTGTAATTTTGATGTTATGGATACTTACTTTTCCTGAAATTATGCCTACAGTTCCCTTAGCACAAAACATTTGAACTTTAAGGCTACACACAGACATTTAAAAACCTGAATCAATCTAAGTTACAATGTTTTCTGTAAGTGGTGTAGTTTAGATTGGTGAACACACATTCGTTCTTTGGTTGTGGGGGGGAAGGGGAAGAGGGGAATCCTAGACCGGGTTTTGTCATTTTTAAACCAGTCTATATTGCTAAATTTCTGTTCTATTACGGGTACTGGCTGGTTTCTGATCACTTATAGCGGTAAAAGTGTCATGTCTGTACCTGGCCTAAGGGCCTGATAAAGAAATATGTTTATTCTTAAGCACATGAAAAATTGATTTGAAACCAATGGTCCACCTTAAACTTAGCAATGTGCCTAGTGCTTTGATGGACAGGGGACTAAATGGAGGACACCTGATAAACAAACAAATGGGCAAAATATTCTTTAGAGAAATAAGAAGGGGTTTTCCTTTCTATCATCTTGATAAATACAGAAAAGAAACAAGCTAAATGCATTTATTTAAAAAGCAATAAAGCTGGAAACATCAAATCATGGATTTATTATAGCTGTCAGAAAACGTTGGAACCAGTTTGGTTCAGCAAGATTCCTTCACGTCAGCAAATCAGTCCTGCTGCTATGTACAATATACTCTCACTTATGGAGCCAGTGTCTGAAAATCCTGGAGTTGATAACTTTAAGTAAATGTCTAGTTTTCTACCAAGTGCATATGTATCTTTGTTTGTTTTTAATTCTTGAAAACATGCTGTACTGTATTTTAATGAACTTTTTAATTCCCTATTTTAAAGACCACTCTTCTTGTATATATTTTCTCATGTAGAAGAAAAGCCTATTGTGATAGCTAAGGAAGTGAAAAGTAAGTAACTTAATTTTTCTTTTCTCCTGATGTTAATTTATGCAAGGGCTAATAGCATAGTTGTTGCCTGGAGCTACTAATTTCAGAAAAGATTTCCATACCCAGCAACAATTTTCATGTAGAGCAAGATCTCTCACGTTATGACTCATGATAGTTTGTATGTGCTATTCGGTACAATTATAAAGGCTGGCTTCATGTACATACTCGTAAGACCAAAGCATCACAAAATGAAAGCTGGAATTCTCCCAACTCAGCTGATACCTCAGTCTAAACTGCATGACCTGAACGAGCAAAGACAGATGTCTGAGGCGGGGCACAACAAGCATTTACATTTGCCTATATTTTACTAGATTCTTCTGGAGATTCATTTCCAAATGAACGACAGAAAGGAGATCATGAACAATGATTTCTTAATTTCTCATATTAAGTTATGTTTTGCTAATTAATAACACTCATGCAATAATTTATTAAATTGCAGCATTTCAGAGATACAGAAAAAACCATTTTCCACTTTTGCACAATGAATCTACAAAGCAGAAACAAATGCATTCAAAAGACTAGAGTCAAGCTTTTTAATAGACAGTGGCTTAACTGCAATTCAGCATGAATAACAGATGTCCTATAATGACAGTTTTAAAGGTCCAATTCATAAAAATGTTATAGAGGTATATTATTTATTCAGGCTTTTCATGGGATTCTGCACCTATTCCTCTTGCAAGTTTTGCTTTCATTGGAGACAGGTTTTACAGGGGAAGCACTAACTCAGAACAGATGCAGGGCTCCTGTATCACTGTAATAAAATCTTAGTTATACCAGGTTAATGGGTATAATTTATTGAATAAGTGCCTACATCTTAAATAATTATCTGGTGCACACACTGGCTCCATTTCTATCCTTACCTTTACATGCAGCCTCTGAAATATAAGTTTTCTGTTTAAGAGGCTGAGAATAAGCTCCTTAATAAGTTGATTGGTTCAACCTGGGTACTATAGTTATAAAACATGTTTAAGTTGACATATTTTTGCACCTGTGCAGTATTTTTGCCATATGGCTGTCTAAGGATTGGACCCTATTTGAGTCTTGGCACTTACTGCTTTATTAAAAAAAAACATTTTTAGTAAAATATATGGATTTAACTGATTTTCTTTTTTTTTTTCCTTAGAAACTGAAGAAGAAAAGAGAGTAATACATGAAAGGAGAGTTATTCCTGAAACAAAAAAGAAAGGTATGGAACTGGAAAATGTATTAAAGATGATCCAGCTCTCATTTCAAGTCAATGGCCCAAAATATCATGAATACAGTGTTGGCAGATGAAATCTTAAGTGCATAATACCATATTGCTATTCTATTTCACAGTTCTTCCTTGCCTCTTTCAGAGAAGAGTTCCATATTTTTACTACTGTTTTAGTGTTTGGTATCAAATTCTTAAAAGTCTTCCTGTGTGACAAGGCAGAGAACAAATGCTAGCCATTGTGGTTTGCTCATTCTATTGTGAGGCTGTTCATGAGCTCATTAAACAATTATAATAGTTCACTCTGATGTATCAGCACATGATTATATATTGCCATATATGAAAATGGGTGGGGAGATGGTTTTTTACTCTGCCTGACACTTTCAGCAGCATCAGTACCATGCAGTTTGTTCGAATCTCAGTTAAGATTTGTAATGACTATGTGCCAAAGACTTGGCACCCATCAGAACAAAATGTTAGTCTACAAATTCCCAGTAAACATTTGAAATGTACTAAGGGTTTCCTTTTCATGAGGAAATATTTATGTCATTTATGAATCTATTAATGATTTCTTAGCCACTAGAAATTTAAAATAAAAGGTTCCACATCCATCCACTGATGATTCTCGCCTAGCCTTTGATGAATTAGAAAGGGTCCAAACTCTCTCTAGTGGACGCTAACTAATTTTCATGATCATGGCTAAGTACAGATATTCAAAAAGCCTGAGCCTGATTTGATTCAGTTTTTCCTCCTCACCCCATAGTGGCTGATTTCCCGCCCCCCCCACCCCCAATGGGGCCCAGTGCTGTGCCTTCCAGCCCTGAGCTCCGAGGCAACCCTGCACAGAACATCCCCCAGCCCTGTGGCAGGGGAGGAGGAGGGGGAGAGTCCTCTGTGACAGCTTGGCAGAGCCTGGGCAATGGGAGCCAGGAGCAATGTGATCATACAGCTCCCATGGCCCCAGTCTGAGCTCCACCTCTGGCTGGGAAGGGCCCTGCCCCCATAGCCTGGTCCAGCCCAGCCCTGCCATCCACCCGCCTTGCCTAGGGCTGTGGGGCTGAGCCAGGCTAGCACACAGGCACTGCTGAGGGCAGGTGCAGAGGGGCTGGGCCGAGCTGGGCTGGGCTGTGGGGCAGGGCCCTTCCTAGTCGGCTGCAGCTAAGACTGGGGCCATGGGAGCTGTGCGCCTAGATTGCTCCTGGTTCTCCATGCCCAGGCCAGGCTGGGCTGTCACAGAGCTGATGAATTAGCACTGCACAGAGACAGCCCCCTGACCCATGGCAGAGAGGCCTGCCCACTGCAGTGGCTCCCTGACAGCCTGGTCTGGCCTGGGTGTGGGTAGCCAGGAGCGATCTGAGCGCACAGTTCATGCAGTCCCAGATGGCTGGGAAGGGTGCCCTTCTGTGACTGCCCTCAGCAGCACCTAGGGGTTGGCTCAGCTCAGCCCTACAGCTCCAGCCCCAGCCCTGGGCAATGTGAGCAGATGGCTGTGGCTAGGGTTGCGTTATTGAGCTGGGGTAAGCAGCGGCAGTGGCAGGGCTGGGAGGGGTGGCTATGGGGTCTAAGTGGTGGTGGCACTGGAGGGTTATGGGGGGAGGCTATGGCCACCCCAAAATTTGCCTTATCCCCCATAGTCACCCCTTTCAGTTCCACTGCTGGGAAGAGGCTTGCACTTCTCGAGCAGAGAGTACAGCCCAGGCTAGGGCTGCAGAGTATGCTGGGATGCTAGGGGACTCTGATTTAACTTAAACCCGGAAGGGGTCTGAGACAGAAGTTCCATAAATCAGTTTGACCTCAATCAGTTAAGTCTGATACTACATTCAGCCAGGTTTATCTTAAACTGGTTTTGGCTATTTTGAAACTGGTTTATTTGCATTGAACCTTTCTTTTGTTATAGGTTTAAACCAGTTTCTGATTACTTAAACCAGTTTATGTGTAATTTCTGTCCTTGGCCCATGTGATTGCTCTGTGTCTGGTTGGGTACAAGGGCCACGCAGGAATCATTCTATCTAAACTCAAAATTAAGTCACATTGTTCTTTTGTATGTCCATGAGAACTGCATATTTGGGTATGCGCTTCTTAGTTCTAGTATATCAGATGACTTTCTTTAATTAAATCTTAGAAAAAGAAGAAAAAAAAGAGAGAACTCCTGAGAAGCCAGCTGTTCTTGAAAAAAGAAAAGCAGGTAGGAAATGGAGATCTGTCTGTTTCCACAATAGACATCTGATTATTTAATATATGCATTTTCAGTTTTTAAATATTTAAAAATGTGCATATGTAAATTACTATTATATCAGACTCCAAAGTGCTTTGTTTTGGGGTTTTTTCTCCCTAGGTCTGTGGATTCAGGATTTTGACAGAAGCAAATTTTCCCTGTCATACATAAAGTCATGCTGTAGCATAAATAACTTCACTCAGTGTATATAGTGTTCAGTATTGGTATAGCCTTGAATTCTGCAAGGACAGTTTTTCATGTTCAAATAATTTTAGCTACAAATAGTAATACCTGATTCAGTGGGAGAAAATACATTGTTAGCTATTCTATTTCCTAGTACAGATTTTTCACCTGTACTAGAAAAAAGACTGTACTGTACTGTTCAAAAAGACCCTAGGAGAGGCACTCTAATTACCACACTTCATTTTATTTTTCTCCCTTCCCCCCTACCGCCCCACCCTTGCCTCAGTTCCTGGCATGGGAAAAAGATGATCCAGGCACCACCATGCTGTAGCTTCTGGCTGCCATTGCCAGGAGGTTTGGGTGGGGTGGGAGGTGGTAATGGAGCCCCCCTGTTGCATGGACCTGGCCTGGTCCCCTACCTAAAGCCCAGCCAGCAAGCTGTGGTGGGGGCCCTCACAGCAGGGGAGCTCCCTTTCCTCCTGTCTGAGCCTCCTGACAAAAGCAGCCAGAAGTTGCAGTGTGGGGCTGCCTGGCCCAGCTTGTCACTGTACCAGGAACTGAGGCTGGGCAGTGTGGGGGTGGTGGAATGGAGCCTGTCTGATGCATGGACTCAGCACAGCCCCCACCAATACCCAAGCCTGGAAGCTTGGCAGGGATCCATGCAGCAGACTGGCTCTGTTTCCATCCCCGCTATGCCTCTCCCCACTCAGCCACACAGGGAGGAAACAGAGCTTTTTTTGTCTCCTATCTGTGACAACCTAAGGCTGGGATTGGGCTGGTGCTCACCCAGAGCAGATGAGCACAGGCTGAGGCTAGCAAGCTGCTCAGCGAGGGCCCCTGGGATGGCAGCAGAATGCGACCTATACTGAAGTGCAATAGACGTGGTACAGACATTCAAAAAACTGCTCTAACCTAAGATGCTTTAGTCTAATGTCACATCCATTGAAGGTTAACGTAGAGTAGGATCTGACATTTTTAAAGCACTTTAAGTGCTGTGAATGTCTGTTTTGTTGTGTCTTTAAAGCACTTGCAGTGCACTCAATGTGCATTATGTATGATATGTGTACCTAGCCATAACTGTTGTGTTAGAAATTATACCAGCAAATATGTTTTAAGTAACCTGGTACTGAACATTACCTATTGTAGAGAAAGACAGTTGCTTTTTTAAATGATGAGTCAGAACCAACAGTTGTGTCCTGACTACACTAAAATGTATAATCATTTTAATTGACATATCATTTAGTTAATTAACATGTATTCAACACAATTAACTTTCAAATGTAGACAAATCACAAGTGTAGACAACTGCACTCACAGTTCTTTGCCAGGTTGATCTCAAGATCACTGAAATCAATTAAAGAGGAAGTATGGTTCAGTGGTTAGGCATTAACCTGGGATATGAGAGACCCAAGTTCAATTTTCTGTTCTGTCATAGATATTTGTAAAATCTGGTGCAAATTACTCAGTTCCCCATTGCTGTGCCTCAATTCTCCATCTGCAAAAGAGGAAAAATAGCATTTGCCAAACTTAGAGGGAACTTATGAGGAGACATTCATTAACAGTTATGAAATGCTTGCTAAATGTAATGGGCATAAGATGAGTCTCTAGGGGTGTGGACAGACAATGTAAGCACATCAAATGCTTTTGAAGTGTTTCAAAATGAGAGCTAGAGAGGTGTACATGCCATCTGAAGCACTCCAAGAATGGCAAACATGCCCCCAAAGTAACCCTGTTATATATATGGATGCTTCATGGAGCATGACAGAGGTCCCCTGGGTTCTCCAGCATCTCACAGTGCAATCCTCCCACACTCCAAAGGGATGGTGGTGGAAAGAAAGTTTGGGGCAGTGTGTCAGTAAGCAGTCTGCTGTTTGTTCAGCTTGTACTCTCCTCACTGCTCTCAGCTTCTACTTCCATTCTCCTTCCCCTCTTGCCAAAACCAAGAGACTGGGTCCCCATACTTCCTTGCCAGAACTGAGATTCCTGCTCTCCAGCTCCCAACCCCCATGTACGACTGCATATATTTTCTTGTTACAGCCTTAGGATTGGGGAGAAGACTCAAGCATCAGAAGTCAAATGAAAGGGCCCATAATTTATTCCTTTTAAAAGGCTTGTAAATTTTAAGTGAATGTTATAATTTTTCAGGTCCTGATTCTTAATTCTTGGATGTTAGGGTTTGTCAGTCTTGTAAACAATTCTTGCAGTGTTGTTTTGGTGTATGCCTGAAGACTGTCTATGCTCTGCAGCTTGTAGAGGTATCTCATGCCCTTACAACAGGAAGGGAATTTGTACTGATTAGGCTCCTGCACTCCAAAAGGCAAAAGATTAAAGCCACAAAGATAGGGCCTTTTTTTTTTTACTAATTGTAATGCCATTTCTTCTCAGAAAATTACAGTAGAATCTACAATCACATCTCTACTAGGCATGTATACAAATAGGGCTCATTATATTCAGGCAAAACATTCAGTAGCTGCCTCAGAAATATATTTTTAAAAATGTGTTTACTGATGTCCGTCTTGAGATAAGAAGAGCTGTTTCCCTCTCTCCCCCTACAGCCTCAGAAGTGATGGATGCATAAGTGTTAATAGGCACATAGATGCCATTCTGAAGGCACAGTGCTAGAACAGAATAGAAAAGAATAAATGCCTAACAACATAAAGAAGTATCAGAGTGCATGTTACCAATCCTGTTATCTTTCTTTGTTCAAATCTGATGTTAAAATGTATGAGAAGTTGAGACTATTAATATTCCATAGAATTTACTGATGTTTAGACTAGCTACTGAATATGAAAGTCACTTCTATGCTGCCCTGAGTCATGTATGCCTGATATACAGTTTTCTCTCAACATGTTTATGGGGAAAAATATTCACTTAGAAGGGAACAATACAGAACATCTTGGGATATTACTTTTATGGTCATACATTTTTAATATTTCACAGTATCATTGTTCAGATATTTGGGGGGGGAACTTAATTTCCAAACTTAAATTGCATTTTTAAATCTATAAATATAGATTTGCAAATAAAATACAACATTTAAGATGACAATGCAGAATGTACCTTACCATTTTATTCAAGATTTAAGATGGTATTCTGTGTGTGAAAAAACAAAATTTTAAAATGTTGCATTTTATGGCTAGGCTACACTGTAAAGTTATTAATATGTTCATCTTCACAAGCTGTTACTAAACCCAGTGAGTCATTCTACTGAGGCTGGAAAGACACAAATTAGACAAACCAAGACATCTCCTCATTTCTGTTCCTTTTATTAGCTCTGTAGGTTGCTGCATTTTTGAATAGTTTACTAGCCTTTGTGTTAGATGATGGTAATCCATAATATATTCTAGTTACACATGTTGCTGTTATTTCTCATTCAGCTTGCTCTTTGAATATGTGTTCTCTTTCTTGCGTTGACTGGCAGCATCTATTGTTATCCTTAAAAGGTTTTAAGCCTGCAGTAATTGCCACATTTGATCAACAGGATAACACTGCGTAGCCCAAAGTTTTAAAACGAGGAGTCTCGGTGTGTGATTCTATTTACAGGCTTTGGATAAATGAACCTTGGAAGGCTTGGGCTCGCAGTTTGGATAAGCATCCAAAAGCAGCACTGTGGGGGTGTTTTCCTATTTAATTCTCTTACCTTTTTCAATTAAAGGGCCAAGACATAGCTGCTGCATTAAATATAGACTCCTTTCCCTCATCTTTAAAGCCCAACATAACCTCTCTACTGCCTATTTTTTATTATTATTATGGCTGTCTCTTTCTGGTTCCCATTAATGTTTTCAGTTCCCTTAAACTGACAAATAATCAAGTCCCTCTCCCCTCTTCTTGTCTGTATATCTTCTTTTATATAGTTTCCTTGTGTGTGAAACTTGCTGCATGAAATCATATCCCCATCCCCATGCTTTATCCTTTCATTCAAATCCCTCCACCATAAACCTCATCTCTTCTACAAGGCCTGTTTACTCAGTCCCTTGCAATGAACTGTGGTTAGTATTTCTGACTGACAGAGGGAGAGATACCATAGAAATAGTAAACAATAAGAATAGCCTCAAAATAATGCTCTGAGAGAAGCTTTCTGCCTCCCACACACCTTTTCCTAGTCTAAGAAGCAACCCTTTATCTTCTCACTGAAAATCCTTGATATTTGCTGATTCATGTTTTAGATTAATGCCAATTAGCAAACTAAAGCTTTTTTTTCTTTTTGATTGGTACAATTTTATCACTTGACTTACCACAATGTTGTTGGGGTTTTTTTTTGCATGGCCCTGTGCTAACTGCCTTTCTATGGTGTATTTATTTAGTTGCATGCAGATTCTTTCCCTTTCTGAATCTTTCCTCCCGTATCTCCCTCTCTTCACTGCAGGGTTGACTAGCACAGGACGTTCTCAGTCCTCAGTACAAACTGGAGGATTCTTAATTAGCTTTTAAAAATGTATTGTAGATAAAGCACATTAATCCACTGACCTTCAGTCACTACAAAAACATTGTTCTAATTGTTCTGAAAAATAGATAATTCTGTTGTTATAAACTCCCAGGTCTTGCTTAAACAAACATAATTGGCAGAAATCAGGGCCTGGCACAATCCCATTTAAAACCATTTAAAAACCATCTACCGCTACTCTGGACAAATATAGAATCATCTCTGTAAACATTAATGAGTCCCAAGTTTGCATAGGGAAACAAAACAAAAAAGCCAAGATTTTCAAAGGTAAATAGTGACTTTGAGTGCCTCCGTTTTGAGTGTCCAGCCTTAAGATCTGATTGAAAAGGGGGCTTGATTTTTCCAAGAGAAGCACTTTGTGAGAAACAGGCCATTTAATAAAGTGTGAAAAGTGAAGCCTCTGGAATCTTGAAAATCTTGGCTTATGACTTATATTGAATCTTGAAATGTCATAGATGTTACCATTGAAGGGAGGATGTAGTTCAATTGTACAGCTGAAATACAATTCTAAGCACCAACCAGGAGAAAAATAGATGAGAAAGAACTCTTCTAGGCCTTTCAATTCTTAATTTGTCCTACTTATATTGTAAAATGGTATTCTGTACTTGTCATAACTTAAATCTGAATATGACATATATATGAAAAATATTATCTATATATAATTATATGAATACATATATTTATTATTTAAGTGGACACAAAAATCCTTTATTCAGATATTGCTGATCACAAACATGCATAATTTGTCTTCAGGGTTTCTGGTGGTATAATATCTCGTAGCAGGATTAAAATGAGTCCCTTTCCCTGTCCCTTTCTCCAACTCACTGCTCTAATGTACTGGTATGCATCTTCCTGAACATTCCCTGAATATTTAGGATCTTCATATGCAGTCTTAGTCTTTTTAGTCTGATCACTGCCAACCTTCTTCCCACATTTAGTTCATTTTAGTTCTCACAGAAAATAGAACTGAGCTCATAGAAGGCTGAAAGTGGCAGTTTAAGGCTAGGTACAGACATTCAAAAAGCCCAGGCCTAAATTGATTCAGTCTTTGCAGGTTAGTCTAACCTGCAGTGATTGAATCAACAAGCAAGTGAATAGTCATTCATATTTGACTCTGGAAATGCAGGCACATATCTGCAGTGCCTCAGGCCAGAAGCTGGGGGGCGCTAGAGTGAGCCCTCAGCTGGAGGGAAACTAAGCTGAGGGAAGGGGCATGGCCAGGCCTGGGCAGGCCTGAGTATGATTGGAGAGGGGTTTAAACCCCTACCTGTCGCTTGCCACCAGCTTGCAGCAGTGCTGGCTGCTCGGGGCAGGCTGCTGTGGGCCAGGGGTGTGGGCAGTGGCAGGGGGAGGCAATGGACTGCTGCATCCTGGTCCAGCCCAGCCCTCTGGCCCAGGAATGCAGCCTGGTCTGGACTGGCCCTGTGGCCCAGGAACATAGGCACTGACTAGCCCATAGCAGCCTGCTCTAAGTGCCATGAGCAGCTGCTGGGAGGGATAGGCTGCTGCAGGCCAGTCACTGCCTATGCCCCTGGGCTGCAGGGCTGGGTCAGACCAGGCTGTGGCAGTCCATTGCCTCCCCCAACCACTGCCCATGCCCCTGGCCCACAGAAGCTTGCCCCAAGCACCCAGTGCCACCGCAAGCAGGGCTGGGGGTGGGAGGTGGCGGGTGCTGACCCCTGCCCCCCAGGGCCACCACAGCTCAGGCTGCACTGCCACAGTGGGAGACAGTGGTGAATTGAGCTCCAAAACTAGTCCCCACTTCTCCCCCCATGCAGCCAGGTCACATCCCCTCCCCTGCAGCCGACTGGCCACTCCTCTGAAGGACTTGGCCCAGGTGCTGTGGTGCAGGCCCTGCCTAAGGGGATCTTCAGCGTGGGATAAAGCCAATGCCAGGTTGGTGCCCCCATTGCTGCTGTGTGCAATGAGGGGGATTATATCCCACTCTTCCCCTCACACTACTGGCATTTGGCTGCCATGGGTGGCCTGGGTGCATGAGTGGAGCCTATTGCTCTATTGGTGCCCATGCTGCTCCCCCTGCAATGGGCGGATTAAACCCCACTTCCCCTCAGGCTACTGGGGTCTGGCCACACCCCTGCTCCTGCTGCTGAAGCAGTGGGGGGGGGGAGGGGGGCTGGTGATGCTTAGCAAGGGCTGCTACCCCCCTGCCAGGCAGACCTGGCAGCACTTTATTGCACATACTCCCACCCCTTTCTCAGCCAGCTGGAGCAGTGATAGTGCTCTAGGGAGGAGAGGGGTGAAGCCAACCCTGCTTGGCTGGAACAGACAGCCCTGCCCAGCCAAACCCAGGGCTGCAGAGCATACTGAGATGCTGGAGAACTCTGATTTAACTGACACCAGGAAAGGGTCTGGGAAAAAAGTTCCATAAACTGGTTTGACCTCAATTGGTTACGTCTGATACTACATTCAACAAGGTTTATCTCAAACCAGCTTCAGCCACTTTGAAACTGATTTATGTGCACTGAACTTCTGTTCTGTTACAGGTTTAAGCCAGTTTCTGATGATTTAAACCAGTTTATATGTAACTTCTGACCCTAGTCTAAATGGTCACACCCGTTCCTGTGTTCTTTTGTCGCAGATCTTACCTCCTTCTAGTGCTTGCTGCATAATTTCAGCTAATAATAATATTGCCTATTTGTTATACAGCACTTTCTCCAGAGCACTTTACCAAAGAGAGACTTTAATCCCCATTTACCACATCAGGAACTGAGCCACAGACAGATTAAATGACTTGTTTGGGGCTACTCAGCTAGTCAGTGGCATACCTGTACAAATTCATGCCCGCTAAGTACAAGCTTAGTGATATGTTCTCCTGATATACTGTCTCCCAGCTGAAGATTTTATAAATTTCGCTCCCATCTTCAGGGACTCCATGGTAAAGAACCTCTCACACGGAATATTCAAATATTGCTTAACAAATATAAGTCCTGCTTAAAAATGCAGGCCCTGACCCAATCAGTACGTGTTTAGGACATGGTAAGGTCCAGTCTACTGCTCCTCCAAGGATCCAAGACAAATTCTTTGCATGTGTATCATGCACAGGTTCCCCCAGAAAAATGAATTGATATATTCAATAACAAGTAGGATGACCACCTTTTTAAAACGTAAAGCGGGGACAAGTGTCTACCTCATCCCTTTGTCCCCCCCCTCTGCCTCCACCTCCACCTCTACCGGCGGCACTGTCAGAGCAGAGCCAAGCAGAGCGGGGGCAGATGCAAGCTGCCCACTGCTGGCTTGGGGCTCCCCACCCTGCTGCCCTTCCCCTGGGAGCCTTGTACCTGCTATGTATTCCCTGCCTGTCTGGCAGCAACGGGAGACACAACTCCATGCTGCCATGACCCCCACTGCTGCTGGGTGAGCAGGGAGTGTGCAGCTGGCATAGGGATCCCAGAGGAGGGCAGCAGGGTGGGGAGCCCCAGCTCATAGTGGGCAGCCCATATCCATCCCTATCCCGCACACAAATTTGTGGGGGCTTGGGGTGTGTGCAGCTGGGAGCCATCCCTCCCCCATGCCCTGTGCCCCCCTGCACAAGCAACCCGTGGCTCTGTCACGCTCTATGCCCTAGCCCCATGCACACACCCCACTTCTCCACTCCCCTGTTCACCAAAGGGGCCTCAAGCTGCACTACACAGACTTACCTGCAGGGAGCTCCTCTCCATACTGACTGGCTGTATTCCCGGCCACTTGCTTGTGTGAAAGTGTGCACATACACACGGTGCTCCCTGTGTGCCACTTTTGGCAGGCCGAAATAGCCCCTTGCAGGCTGAAAAGCTGCTAGTTTATAAGGGGAAATCTGTCATTTACCACAGATCCCTGCATGACACTGCAAATCTGGGACAAACGATGTCTCGGAGTCATGCAGCCCAGGACCAGGACTTGATGTTCCCATTCTGAGACTGTCTCACCCAATTAGGGATGGGTGGTCACCCTAATAACAAGACCAGTAAGTTTGATTTGCATGTTGCACATGCCTCCTAACAAGGCAATGGCTCCTCTGCAGTCATATCATGAGGATTATTCCTGTGCTTGGCAGGAATAATCTGTGCAGGGTCACTGAGGTCAGAATTCAGATGTATTTTTACACTGCTTTTGCAGTATTGCAGTGAATTTACTTGGGGGGGGGCAGGGGCAGTAAAGGAGTTAGTTAGAATTTTCCTTCAATTGTAAAGGTTAAAATGATTAAGGTACCAGATTACCTACCTATGTGGATTCAGGGAGACACCTGCAAAGCTGGATTTGATGGGTCTAGTAGTCACAAGGACAAATGGCTCTCTTCTCTCTGTATGGAGCAAGGATTTTATAATTGTGTGGCAGGGAGCAGAGCTGAGGTGCTGAGGGAAGAATGAACAAGGCCTCTTAGCTGTTTTTTGTGGGGGGTTGTTTGTGGGATGATGACAGACATGGCCATCCTCTCTGTACTCCTTAAAAGCCAGTCAGTCTTTGCCAATTGTAAAGGGCACAGATTCATGGAAACTGAGGCACAAAGGCCGTTTCAGTCTCCAGTTTTTGGAGACCCATTCATTCTCTCAACTTTTGTTACGCTTATAGGGAGAGAGAAAAAAGGATCCCTATTACCATTTACTAAATTCCAGTTCTGTATAAAAAAGCTACCTCCTCACTTAATTTATGTGGTTTCCCTGCTCACATTTACCTGGTGCATTTCTCATATAAATAGTTCTTTCCTGGTGATAAGAGAAATAGTGGTGACACCTGGTGGCCACTAATCTCAAGTCCTTTCTTTTGTCTGTCCAGGCTTTTCTGTTAAAATTTACTGTTTTAAGGATTTTTGTTTGAAAGCAATGAATTAGAGCTGTGTGAGTATTATTTATTTCTATTCATCCCTCAGTCTACCATGCTCTGATAGTAGTTTCAGCAGTGCCAGGAAGGTAACAGTGAATAGACTGAATGGTATAATGCTGTACCTGAAAGAAACAGTCTTGGCCTACTCCACTGATGTAGGCAAGTAGACAAAAGGCACAGCACTTAAAAGACTGAAATGATATGACTCCAAACCCATTCAGAAAAAATAAACAGAGAAAAACTTGCACATGCTTGAAAGAAGAGGTCTGATTAACATCTAACCCCATGCTACTCGGGGAAAATAATGGCATATTATTCACTGATTCATGACTGCTTAGTGGAGATAAGCTCAGAGTTAAGGGGTTCTAAGAGCAATGGTGAGGAGAAAAGGGTATGCATATGTTGCTGTATCATTGTGGGTATCAGGGGCTATTTCTAGAGCAGCACAATCTATTAGTGAAAGTGATGGCTATAATGTCTGGCAAGCATGCTGTGTTTTAAATAAGGAGCATTAATTGGACACTTGCTTGTTTTTAGAGTCTGTAAAGGAAGCTAATGTTTTATGCTTAGGGGAGATGGAAGTGAAAGGATATAAATACATAAATAAATAAACAGAAATAATAGGCAGTTTTCTAGGAATTCCTTATCCAAAGAAGTGCATGTGAAGGGTCAAAAGTTAAGAAGGTCTGTGAAATTATGAATTTAACAGGGATTTTAGCATTGTAATTTTAAAGTTAAAAACTGTTTTTGATTTGAGAACATCACATTATGCATGTTGTAGTAGTATGTACCTGAATTTGCTTCTTATTTTACCCTAGTACTATCTCAGTATCTCTACTCTGTTTGCTACCCTGGTCACACTCCCTCATGTCTTGTCCTGTTCCTGGATACTTATTACAGAAAGGGATAAGATTCTCTCATTCTCTCTCTCTCTCTCTCTCTCTCTCTCTCTCTCTCTCTCTCTCTCTCTCTCTCTCTCTCTCTCTCTCTCTCTCTCTCTCTCTCTCTCTCTCTCTCTCTCTCTCTCTCTCTCTCTCTCTCTCTCTCTCTCTCTCTCTCTCTCTCTCTCTCTCTCTCTCTCTCTCTCTCTCTCTCTCTCTCTCACGCTCTCACTCTCTCTCTCTGTGTGTGTGTGTAAGCAACAAGGGTGCAGGCAGAAATTACATTTTTTGCATGTTCAGGCCCCTGAAAGTGCTCTACAGCCATGCCACAACACATGTGCATGGCTGCAGAGCACTTTTAAAGTAAACAATCGAGTGACAAATTAACCCTCATCAAATGAGGTATCAAATGAAGATGCTCCACTTTAGAGCACCTTAGGGAACTTGTGGTCCCGAGAGTTAATTTGTTGTGTGATCGGGGCTGGGCTGCCACCAGATCTGTCAGTAGGAAGGGAGCGGGGAGACGGAGTGAGCTGCAGGCAGGTAGATCAGAGCCCCCCTGCCTCAACCCTCCCAGGCCCCTCCCCTCCAGCTCAGACCAGGCAAACCCCAGCCGGGAGGTCACTTGCCCTCCTCTCTCCCCCCATCCCCTCTTGCTGACAGCCCCTGAGCTGGGAGGGGTGGGGCAAGCTAGGGGAGAGAGGTGGCTCCTCAGCTGCAGACAGGCTTCCCAGGCTCCTGCAGGCAGGCTCCATGGCACCTGAAAGAAAAGGTGAACATCTGTTGAGTCAGGGGAGTGCTCTAACTCATGGCACTTTACATAAAGCACCATGTGTTAAAGCACGGGCGTGCACATCTGCCAGTGCCCCAAACAATCACAGACCACGGGCCAAATTTGGGCACCAGGTCATCTGGCTTGTGGGGCTCCCCACAGGTCACAAAATTTGGCAGTGGTAGAATGGTGGCACTAGATTGGATACACAAAGTGGCATGGGGCCAGGAGGAGGCAGTGCCAGGCCCCAGGGCCCCCATCCCAGTGCATGGGGGTGGAGCAGGGCCTGATCCAGTCTCATGGGGCCAGAGAGGTGTGAAACAGTCAGCCAGCACTAATTCTGGTGTGTGGGTCTCCAGAGCCCAAAACAGGTGCACAGGGCCAGTGTACAGCCTGATCTTGGCACACAGGTATCAGCAGACGCTGCATGGGGCCCTATCTGGGCACATGGTGCCAGATGGAGACAGTGCAGGGCCTGATCCTGGCACATAAGGCTCAATCTAGCCCACTCACAGGCCACATGCCACTTACCAGGCTCACAGAACTAGAAGCTTGAGCTCCACTGTTGCAGACCAAACCCCAGAAATCTCATTTTGCATATTTGGGGGTAGGCCTACACTTCCCTGGGAAGTGCCTTTTCTAACCAGTAGGAGCCAACTTTTTTGGCAGGCATGCCACAAATTAACCCCAATGCCCTTCCCAAGTGCCATTTCAATCCCCTTCCATTATCTGATCTGCTGCTCAGCTTTCTGCTCCCTGCCCTAGCTACCTGTTCAATCTGCTGCTCTGCTTTCTTCTTCCTGTCTTTTCTGCTACTGTGCTGCCTGCCCCCTTCCCAGTCTGCTGCGTGTCACACACACAGGTTGCCCATGCTGCTTCTGGCACTTGTGCAGCAGGTTGGCCACTCCTGCTTTGAGTCACCTGCTCTGCCTAATTGCCAAACTCAGTTGTAAAGGGATTGTGACCAAGTAGGTAGGGTTTGTTCCTTGGCAGTGGTCCCGGACTTGGCAGAGTAGGGAAATAAACATGGCCTGGGTTTCATCTCATGTGTTGCAAGCTGATTTATTTCTGGCTAATAGTTTGTTTCTGGCATTATTAAGCATTTTAGCCCCATCCTAACTTTTTTTCCCCTTGATCTATTCCTCCTCCCCTGGGTCACATTCATGACTCACCTGCTGTTTCCTGGCATTTTCCATTAATGGTTGCTTTTTTTCCTTCAGAAATCAGCCGCACAGACTACCTAAAGGACTGGCTATACTTTCTAACCAACACAAATTCTGAATTAAGATTCCTTTGTCGTTGCCAGTTGGGGATGTTATTTGCTAATGCTCCTCTAACACAGATAGCTTTCTGTGGTATCTCTTAACTTTGCCAAAGAATTCCTGTTTGTGAGGCTTTATATAATAAAATCATAGAAAGAAGAGATGGAAATGACCTATTAGGTCACTTAATCCAACCCTCTGGCAATGTAGGATAATTCCTTACAGTATACTGTGAGTGCTTATCCAGTTTAGTTTTAAATATCTGAAGTAACTGGGCTTCCATCAATTCCCATAGAAGATTATTCTACACACTAATAGATCTCACAGTTAAGATGTATTTCATGTTATCTTGCCTACATTTTCTCTTGCTTAATTTTATCCCATTTCTCATAGTTACATCCCCTTGTGGCACCAATTTGGCACCCATTCCCCACTGCCTTGAAGACTGCCATTAACACTTATTTATGTAAAGTAGATTTAAACCTGATTAAGTGAAGACAGAATTCAGTTTAGAATATTTTTAGACAAAGGCAAAATGATGTGTCTAGGAATGCAGGCAGTTCTCATAGCATGTAGGACTCTATCACAGACTGGTAATTTTCTTCATGTATTCAGAGATCATAATAGACAAGCAACTGAAAATCAGCTCTGATGGCCAGGTCTGAGGGTAACCCAGAGTCTGAAGAAGCAACAGAGATCCAAGGGGAGTGTGCAGAGTCTGAGTGTATGGGAGCCAGGAAGCCAGAAGCCAGGAGATCCATCTGAGGAACTGAGTCAGAGAGTTAGAGAGCTGGGCAGACCATGAGGTCAGGAGGCCAGCTGGGTCAGGTATCCAGGAGATCTGCCAGAGCAGGGTTAGGGAGTCAAACAATCCATCGTTTCATAGTTTCTAGGGTCAGAAGGAACCTGAACAGATCAAGTCCGACCCCCTGCCCTGGGCAGGAATAAGTGCTGGGATCATAATACCCCAGCCAGATATCTATCCAACCTCCTCTTGAAGAACCCAAGGTAGGGGAGAGCACCATTCCAGAGCCTGGCAGACCTAGTTGTAAAGTAATGCCTCCTGATATCAAGTCTGAACCTGCTCTCAATCAACTTGTAGCTGTTATTCCTTGTTATCCCAGGTGGTGCCTGGGAGAACAGAGCCTCACCTATTTTCCATTGGTCCCCCTGGTGAGTTTATAAATGGCCACCAGATCCCCTCTCAGTCTTCTCTTGTGGAGGTTGAATAGATTCAGGCCTTTTAGTCTATCTTTGTAGGGCCTGGCCTGCTGCCCCCTGACCATGTGAGTGGCCCTCCTCTGGACTCTCTCAAGGTTAGCCACATCCCTCTTGAAGTACGGCACCTAGAACTGGACACAGTACTCCAACTGCAGCCTAACCAGTGCCACATAGAGGGGAAGGATCACCTCCCTGGACCTGCTTCTGATGCACCTATAGATGCACGACAAGGTGTAATTAGCCTTACTGACCGCTTCCTCGCACTGGCAGTTCATGTCCATCCTGGAGTCACCAATGACTCCAAGATCCGTTTCAGCCACTGTGTTGTTGAGAAGGGTGTTCCCCAGATCTGGCTGACTGATTCTCCCAGCAGATGTCTAGGTAGTTTAGATCACCTATGACAACCACATCCCTTGTTCCTACAGCTTCCATGAGCTGACCTGAAATTTTAGGTCCAGCTCATCCTCCAGGTGAGGCGGTCTATAGTAGACGCCCACTATCAAGTCTGTTTCTCCATGAACCCCTTGTATTCTAACCCAGAGCACCTCAGTTTGCCCCTCTTCTGAACCCATTCTGATCATCGAGGACATGTACTACTCTTTAACGTAGAGCACTACACCCCACTGCCTTTTTTCCCTACTCCATCCTGTCTATACAACCTATAGCCCTCGATGTCTACTGCCCAGTCATGGGTGGAATCCCACCAGGTTTCTGTAAGCCCAACCAGGTCTGGGTTTTTGCTAGTTAGCAGGAGGGCGAGTTCCTCCAGCTTACTCTCCATACTTCTGGCATTCCATAAGTAAGCAAGGCTGAGTAGCTAGGGAATCCATCAGAAAGCCAGTAGGGACACAAGCTAAGGGCAAGGCAGCCCAGGTGCATGATTAAACCCTGTTGCCCAGACACATCTTCTTTTGGGTTAGGGTTTTTTATAGAAAGGGTTAAACATTTATTTCATCCTGGCTGGCCACTCTGGTTACAGGGAGTGGCTGGGTAACTAGGCCTAGATAATAGGTTTTGACCCGTGTCTACCCCAGTTCTCAGCTGAGGAGGTAGCAGACTGGAATGAGTGGCTGCCCAGTCAAGCTGAGGCCGCAATTCAAGGACATGGCCTGACTGATACATAGAGAAGAGAATAGCGAATGGTACAGGAAAAACTAGATTATTTGTATCCAAAGCACTAAATTTGCAGCATATTGCTGAGTGAAGGATGATACATCTTTTTTACTTCAGAGTGTTGCTTTTCCACTCAGTTGGAGCACCGAAGTGGTCCCATGCAACTGTTTTCTGCACTGTTTTCTGCACTTGTTGGTTCACCTATTCTCTTTTTCCTGGGTCTAAGGAACCTACCCCTTAAAATTATCTAGGTTCTACTGTATTAAGGGTGAGAAGCTGTTTTTACTTTCACAGTGGAGAGATTGCTATTGGAATACCGCATACGATCTGGGCTTCCACATTAAAAAAAAATGCTATAAAATTGGAGGGAGTATAAAAAAGAGCCAAAAAATACAAGTCAAGAGCTAGAGAAGATGGTTTAAGAGAGACTGAAAGACACAGGTCTGGCTAGTTTCTTCAAAATAAGATCAAGAGATGACTTGATAACAATCTGTAAGTACCTTTACAGAAAGAAAATATGGGGAGAAAAGCTTAAAAATGACCAGTAGCTGGAAGCTGAAAGCAGACAAATTCAAATTAAAAACTAGGCACACTTTTTTACCACTGAGAATGTTTAACAATCAGAACTAACAACCAAGAGGAACAATGGCTTTCCCATCAAACAAGGGCTGGATGTCGTTCTGGAAGAAATGTTTTGGCCAAATTGGAGTGCCTGAGAGAAATTGAAAAAGGCTGGTGATAACAAGAATGTCTGATTAGCTGTCCCAATTATTTTTTTTCAGGGGCATGCGCGCGTGCGTGCGTGCGTGCGCGCGCGCACACACACACACACACACACACACGCGCACACACACAGGTGGAGGAGGGCTTCTATTCTCTAAGTCTCTGAATTCATTAATTTCCATGGGTATAAACAACAATGTAAGAAAAATGGTAACAGAGAATCCAGGCCCTTGGTAACAGATGTCATGAACTACAATAAATGGCATCAAATATAACATTTTCTTTTGGTTTCACTTCAAATCAAATATATTCTGGGCTTAGGCCTCTACCTATGTACTTGCTTCCTGTGCTCAAAGAAAAAGGAAATAGAAGCTTGCTTATATAACTGGTGCTTCCAAAAACAGCAAGAGGCAAATATGACTAGATATGCTAAAAATCAGGTTGCATCTCTCTGAATAGATGAAAACAGGAGGATAATAGTGGAGTCATGCAAACAACAAAACAAGATAGGCATCATAAAAAATCCTGCAGTTTCTATCCAGCTGGACATTAAAGACCTTAGCTCATCAGAGAGAAAAAATTTAAGCTGTTTCATTTTTTTTAGCAGTGCCCTTGTTGCTGCTGACTTTTGCAGGAGTAGCTGAATACAAGCTTATGTTACTGTTATGGTTTCTTTATGTATTGCTTAGTCCAACATATATTTGATTTCTTTTGAGCCTTTCTTGTAAATCAATCACTGGGCATATAGATCAAGGAGTGATGGTAGGAGCAGAGGGGGTAAACAGGATGATCTACACTTTGTTTCTTCTGTTGAATCCCTCTAGGATAATATGACTTGTCATCTAGTCAAAGTTAAAACAAAAGAAACTCATGGTCTAAATGCTCATTATTTTGGCTAAGAACCAGAAATGCTAACCCTGAGAGAATCTCCTTGAACAAAGTATAATAAATTCATTTTATAATAACATCACACTGCCTCTCCTTCTGTCTCTTCTGATGCTATATTATAGTTTTTTAAAATCCCCTTTTAAGAAAACATGGTAATATTAGGAACTTTAGGCTTGATTATTTCTACAAATTTAATGTCAGATACCACAGAGGTAAATAAACACTCATTTTGCCTCCGGACCTTCACATGTTGATTGAGGTATCTAGACTTTTCTACTGGGTGGGTGGTCCCTCCTTTATTAAAGACTCTATTTTATGTACCAACATTGTTGGTCTGGGGATTATTGTGGTGTTTATTTTTCTAGTAACATCCAGAAATAACAGGATTAGTTGTATATGCTTAGACATTGAAAAATGCAAAATTAACCTTTTTAATGAAGGCAAACAATTTTATTCTCTGAAAATAAGATGTACATCCAAATTAGAAGACCTGATATGTGAAATGTCCATTCACAGGTGTATCAGTCATGTTGAAATGGTACTGTAGTCATGCTGTCTCTTTTCTGGTGTAACTCTATAGACAAACTGTAGGCTTGAACTGATGTCAGTGGAAATGTTTTCATTGATTCCAAAGAGCTTTAGACCCCATATAAAAGCTTTTCTTTTTACCGTGAAAAAAATGACTCTATTCCTGGAAGTCCTTATGCCAATGTAAATGTGACCATTCAGCAGCTTTTAATTATTTTAGAATGGTAAGCCATACGTGTGAATGACCTTCTGCTCCTAGTGACATTTTATTGAATTTCAAATCTGATACAATTGCACCACCAATGGCATGAACAATATTCCAGAACAGAATACAACATTAAGTCTGTATGCACATGCATATTAGAATCAGTATTTAAATAAAACAACAACTTTGCATCAGAATACATAAAATAAATGCCCGTTGTTACATTTCTTACAATGTCAAAAATATAATTTTATTTATATTAAGGGTTTCCCATTTTAAAGTGGTGTTTTCTGCATAGGCATGTGCAGTATAATGAATTCACATATTTCTTACTCTTGAGCTATTCATTGTCTATAGTAATTGTTCAAGCCACTGATAGACACAAAATAAATGAAATAGGTATTCATTCAAGATACTAGATTCTTCATTCTGGTAGGATAGCAAGGTGACCCTACTATTGGTAAATTTACAGGTCTGAGCTTATAGTATGCTGCATCACTTCTTGAGACCTTGCACACAAAGCTGATAAAATCTGCTTTCATAAGTTAAGTGGCCTCATTTTCATGTGCACCAGCTCAAAATGCTGCCTTAAAAAACTTTTTATTGGGTCATAATAATCCCCTTTTCGGTCTTTACTTGTATGCTGCACACTCAGGATTCCACTGGAGAATCTCCTGGCTGCCTTTCTCCTACAGAGAGTCATGGCAGAGGTCACTGCTATTCTTGTTTAGAAAATGAACGTGGAAAATCAAAGGGCTTGGTGAGCAACTGTTCACCAGGGCACCCGAGGGGAAAACCAGGAGTAATGGCCACAAACTCCTGGAAGATCGATTTAGGCTCAACATTAGGAAAAACTTCTTCACAGTCAGGGTGTCCAGACTGTGGAATAAGCTCCCTCCAGAGGTGGTGCAATCACCTACCCTGAAAATCTTCAAGAGGAGACTGGACAGTCACCTTGCTGGGGTCACCTGACCCCCATATATCTTTCCTGCTTGGTGCAGAGGGCTGGACTCGATGATCTTCTGAGGTCCCTTCCAGCCTTACAATCTATGAATCTATGAAAAAAAGACTTTTCGTAGTTATGATTGTTTAATTTTTTGATAAAATCTACTTTCTTTCAGTTCTTGCTTTGCTTTTTCAACAAGTTCAGCTAGCTTTGTGGCTTTGCTATATGTAACTGTGAGACACTACGCTGGATGAAGTATTATTGAATGATTAGGATAATAGAATGGGCAGATGTTCTTGAGAGGAAGAGCCATACATAGCTGTGATTATAAGTGCATTGATTTTTATCTTGATTGCAGTGGGTTCTGCATGAGGTTGCTTCCTCATAGATTTTACTGCACTTATGAGAGTGTAATTAGAGTACTGTATGTCACCTATAAAGATGAATAGGCAGACATTGCATTATTCAGATTTCTCTTTTCGCACACAGTGAGAATGCTGACTGTGTACATGTTCTGAAGTACAAATAAAATGTACATCCTGGCAGTCTTTCCGCTTAGAGTTTACATCTGTATTTGCATAAAGGAAGAAATGGAAATGTGATAAAGGGTATGTAAAAGAGAAGTATTGGGCACAACATACTTGTAGAATTAACAGAATCTAGTCTGATTTTAAAAAAATCTAATTTCTAGCAAATAAGTTAGAATGTATTTGTGCTCAACTTGTTCATAGGAATATAGAGAGGAAGTACTTTCCCCCCTTTCTTTAGACAATCCAGAAATACCCCAGACATATTTACAATCTCCCAGCTGTTGTCAATAGAGCTACAACAAGGAAAAGATCTGGGGCTATAATTTTAAAAAGTAAAGTTATTATCTACATGCATGTTAAAAAAAGGCCTTTTCTTCTCCCTAATGACTGCTGCCTGTGAAACTGTGTAATTACTATGTACACCCCTAATTACTACGTATATACTTGTATGAGTATGATCTCATATTGTTCTTCATAGCCTTTTTGAGCATCCTTAAGAAATGTAGGCATACATATTCTAACTACTATTTAGCAGGAAAGCTAAATGACATCATTTCAGCAAGCCCTAAGTAGAAAAGATTTAAGTATGTTAAAAAAATGAAGACATTAGTTATTAGTATATCCTCAGTTGGACATCCCCGAAGTGCCGAGTGTTTTTCTAAAAGTAGCTGAATCATTTGGCTGCTCCTGTCTCTCTCTACTTGTTTTATGTCTGCTTCATTTGGTGGAACTTTTGGAATTGTCATGGGGAATCTGCTTTCTTTGAAGTGGCATTTACTGTGGCTAGGATGCACTCATAAACATTTCAGTCTGACACTTTGAAATGTTCTATAGGCTTGAGGCATTGCACAGATCAGGATAGTCAAGCCTCATTCTTGTTGAGTTAAAATGTAGAGCTCATTTACCAAAAAGATAGTTTAAGAAGGCTTAGGCTGCTCGAATGCTCTGATTCATTGAAGTATATTTTTGTTGTATTTTAAATTTGCTTGAGCCTGTTTAGGTGGAAAAACACCTGCTTTTAGGAATCGAAGATGGACACCAATCTACAGAGTTAACTTGGCATTGCCTTTTTCGGGTATCTAGTCTAATCCCTGTTTTTTTCCAGTGATTTGATCTGATATAGCAAGAGGTGAAATGGACTTGAGATTCAGGTCCTAAATGATATATATCAACGTATTCTTTTACTAGCTAAAGAATATTGGTATTGCAAGCAATTGTTTGGGAGTGAGGGAATTATTTATTATTCATAGTGGCCATGTCTACATGTAAATTAATGTATTCTTCCTAATGCACATTAAATGTAGTACCTTCAATATGAGGTACTAAATACATGTGCACTAGGCTGCACTAATGCACAGTAGCACAAGTGCATGCTTTTTAGGTAACACCTAATGTGCACTAGCCTATTCTGCTGTGCATTAGTGTAATAACACGTTCTTTTATGGTCACTTTAGTGCACAGCGGAATAGGCTACTGTGCATTAAAGTGCATGTGTAGACACTCCTAGTATCATTAATCCCCACCAGTTACCTGCTGTCTAAATCTAGGAGCACGTGAACAGAGGTGAAGCTCAAGATGTAAACCTGTAGCAAATCACTTTGAAAGGTAGGTCTTTGAAGGTGTGAGAAAATTTGCCCTTAATTAATCGAGTAGATAAATCTGCCACTGCTGACAGAGCAATGGTTGGAAAGGGGGAGGGCTGAACAACTTTAAGTGGATATATCATGTGCTCTCTTTTTTAAAACTGGAGCAGCTTGATGTGCTCTGGGTTAAACCATTAGTGTGTCCACAGCTGCAATATTATTGATATATTATCAACATTTTAGCAATGCTTCATCAAAAATCTTCTACCTTTGTCAATTATATATGGGCTATTTCCTGATTCATGTTACCCCATAGTCCTAAAAACAAATCAACTCATATTGCATCTCCTAGCCTCTTCACCTCCCAGATTCCGCAGCTTCATACGCCTCATAATCAGTCTAGTACTTCATATCTAGCCTTTAAGAAGAAATAGTCAGCTCCATTGGGAGATCCCAGCTGTGGGACATTTGGATAAGCAGGGAGTAGGGCTGTACGAAATTTTGCTGGGTATTTCATTTTGATGCTGTTTTGATGTGTTTCAAGATTGAAACAGTGAAATAGAACCAAAAGAAAAGGCTTTGAAATAGCTTTGAAATGAAATGAGGGCACTTGAAATGTTTCAAAAGTTTTGAAACGTTTCAAGTTTTGAAGCCTGGCTTGCTTGCGTTCAGCGCCAGTCCCACAGCAGCAGCAGTCTCCTGTCATCCTGCGTGCAGATCTGGGGGCCCACAACCCCTGGAGGGATGCAGGGCTGAGCTGGACTTCTCCTGGGGCTGCAGGCCCCCAGATCTGGCCACGGGATGACAGGAGGTTGCCACTGCTATCTGGGGCCAGCGGCAGCAGCAGTCTTCCCAGCTTGGGTGCAGGCTGTGCCCAGCACAGGTCCCAGGCGGCAGCAGCAGCCTCCTGTCATCCTGCACGCAGATCTGGGGGCCCACACCCCCAGAAGGAGTCCAGCAAAGCCCCACAGCCCTTCCTGGGGTGCAGGTCCCCAGATATGTGTGGGGTGACAGGAGGCTGCCACAGCTAGCAAGTGATACGAGTTTTCCTTTCAACTGTTTGAGGTGCAGTTTCCCAGACACCCCTGCACCTGTCTCCTTGACACTTGGCAGGTTTCATGCCCTCAGAAGGGGCTACCATCTCTGCAATTTTTATCCTAATCAGGCAATAAATTACAAAGATTTAATTTAGGCATTTTCATGATTCTCTGTTATAGCCTATGGTCAAAATGTCGGAACGCATCAAAACAGCAAAACAGTCTGACGAAACAAAACGGAACACTGCTTTGAAATTAAAACAATGAAATGAAACACTGTCCCCTTGAAATGGCAAAACAGAAGTTGAAATGAAACACTGCTGTTTCGCACAGCCCTAGCAGGTAGTGTCCCACTAGGAGCTTTAAAAAGTTCCTAGAAGAGTAATCGGGAGAGGAGGAAATAGAGCAGATTCCTACAAGGAGGGGGCCAGGCCGCTGTGTTGGGGCCAGAGCCAAAGAATCTCGCCTCCTAGTATCTGGGGCAGAGCAGAAGTGTTTGCTTCTGTTTATTTATTGTTTTGCCTATTTGTTGCGTTGAGATTGTCTTATTTGGGAGGACTGGCTAACGGGCTTCTCTGGGAGCACAACCTGCCAGCAGAAGGCAGCAAGCTAGGCAACCAGCTTATACCATGGTGTCACCTAGTCCGCACCACATTATAGCTCTCCTGGATCTTAGTCCTACCGGTGTTATCACAGCAAGAATAATGGCAGTTATCCTGAACTTCTATTTTTTGGAATAATTTATTGCTCAGAACCTTTCCAGTTTATGAAGAGTTCAGAATTTCTATTTTAAGGGAAGCTCTGACATTTAAAAAATTATTTTCCATTCCAGACTAACCTTTTAAGATTGTAGGAAAGTATGTTAACCAGGGAATCACATGCATTGCTAGCTAAGGTGAAATGTTTTGATGGAGCCTTAGTACATTTTAAATTAATCTTAAATCAGAGCAAAAAAATTTTTCTTTTTAAGTTTCCCATTAAATGAAATTTTGGAAATAGTTTGTGTCAAACTGTTTCATTACAATGCAAACACTAGAAAATACAATCAAGAAAAAATGTTTCAGTGGGCACATCTACATGAGACACTATGCTGCCGTAGCAATGAGCTATGGCAATGTAGCATCTAAAAATATGTGTGCAGGACATAGTGTCTACAAATAACTGTGCATTGCTGGGTCTACATAGTATTGGCAGGTACTGTGCAGTCGTTTCTTACTTGCTTTAACTGGCACTGTGCTGCACATTTGGTACTGCTTAGTCATTTAGTCTTGCTATAGTACTTGCTAAATGACTGCACCGTACCAAATGTGCAGTCTGGGGCACAAGTAGATGAGCCCAGTTAGTGTTAACTAGTAACCACTCAAAATATATTAAAATAGAATATTTCCTCCGGTATATTCTCTGCTATTATATGTCAGTAGTGCGCTGGTATTATCTATCTATCTATCTATCTGTAATGAAATAATGTAAACATGATATAATGCGTATAATGTAATATACGTACATTATTTATTTATGTGCATATTATAACAGGACTGTCTGATTTCTGAGTGGCCAGGCCACATGCAGTGTGGGTCTCTCACTCCTCTGCTGCACAATGTACTTGTGATGCATCATGTGTCCCCACCGCTGTGCTGCACTGCTCCACATTATGTGCCCTACCCCTTTGATGCATCACGCTGTGGGTGTCCTGATGCTGTGAAGCACTGGTGCCCTCAAGTTCCCCAGCCACAAGTGCCCTCAGCCCCATGGGCCATGCTGCCCTATCTCTCAGGTCGGGGCAGGAAGAAAAAGGAGCGCAATGAGACTGGGAGTCCAGGGGCCTCAGGTTAATCCCTCAGGAGCTCCATGCAGCCCACAGGCCTTCAACTTCACAGCCCTGTGTTATAACATAGAATACATATTATAGAAATATTACTATATATTGTGTTGTTGAATAATGTACACCTAATATTAAAAATATAATGAGATTATGTATAATTTAAATTATATTTGAAGTGAAAATTCAGAAGTCAAATAATCATTTTTTTTATAAATAACAAACAATTGTGTATGTTATTTATAAAACAATAAAAAAACAAATTTTTGTTTCAAAATATTATTGTGTGGGAATATTCATCTAAATTGATAACATTTAATAAAAACACATGTATTGTGTCAAAATATTCCTTTTCAGCCAAAAAAGCTTACTCTGACATTTTTATGACCAGCTAGAGAAAACTGGATCGAAACATAGGTGGCCATTTAGGAGACCGAGAAATATCATGTTTAATTATCACATGTTTCATTATGGTTCATTTGTAACTTCATATTGCTCACTGTATAGGGTGTTTTACTTGTCTACTCTTTTCATTCACATTAACTAGGAAATCTTGCTACTCTACAATAAATGTTTTTTAAATTCCAGTACATCTGCTAACTTGAGTGCAGACTGTACTAATATTGGTCTCTCAGTGACTTTAATTATGTTTTTTGTTCAGATGGTGAAAATTATCAGACTTCAGATGCCACCTGCTAACCCCCTCTTTTCCACCCATTTGAACTCTTGCTAGGGGTTAGAAATGGAATATGAACTGTCACCCTTACAAGACGTATTAGGTTAAAAACTATGCTGCTATGTCACATATGTAAGACTTATGTGGACCAGCCAACTGGTGTGCTCAGTTACAATTTGGTGAAAAATGTGATCAGTAGTTTACTTCCTGTAAAGCAAATACTTTTCTGAATTTAAATAAATAACCGGGGGAAGGGAGATGGGGAAAGGAGTTGCCTGACCATTTTTAGTATGCTTCTTTCTAAAATCTGACATGTTCATTTCTTTCTCTGCTCTCTTAGTCCTTCATTTTATCATATTCTTTATGGAAAAGCTAATTGAAAGCTTCAACAAGGATAAGATATAAGACATGCAAACAGTGGCTTACTTTTGGGACAATTTTTATACATCCTCCCTCTACAGTTTGGGACAGAAGGGAGGGCTCTTTTTTGGTTCACTTGCTGATCAGGTAGCATGGGATGCCTGATACCCCTAGGGTTATGTACTGTACCCTTATAGCTTAGTCTAATCATGGAAGTTAATTAGATTCACTCTAGTGTCTGCTGACCAGCTAAAAGAGAAAAAATATATTAAATAAGTTTTATTCTGGTTTCAAGATTGACATCTATTCTGGAATATTCATATTATTTTAGATTTCTCTTTACATGTTCACACTGTCATTGAAAGGATCCCATTGAATCATCTAGATATTTTAGTGGGTCTTGCTGAATTAATACCTGTCTTGTCAACCAGTGCAGATAAGAAGCCCAATATTTATCTTATAATTTAACATCCTCAATTTCTGTCATTAGATTGGTGCAATGTGTGGTTAGCATATCATATAGTTCAGACAATGGATGTACCAACTGATGTTGAAACTATAATCTGTGTTCATAACCTCAAAATTAATTTATTGTAATCTTTTATTTTATGGCCTTCCTGACAAAAGATTCGATCAATACAGTTTATAAAATGATGCCTCTCCAAGTAAAACTGATTATGTCAAAATTGAGGTGGCTTTGGTATATCAGTGGATTTTAGATGAACCACAGTATTCACTGCTGAACTGAGTTTAAAGCTTTAACTTGGGGGAGTTCTTTCTTCTTCAGGATATGTGCTTAGTTCATATTGAAACTAATGAGAAGTTTTTTAACCAATAAGGTAACTAAGAGTGGGGGGCTGAGGGGGAGATGGGGTCTCAACCTCTAGGTGCCACCTTTTGGGGGCCAGGTGTAAAAATAGATACTGGTGGTGTCGTGTGTGCTGCCTCATGTACCACTGCTGCCACAGGCACAAAACTGCCATTCTGCTTCTACTAGTCACATGATCTATATACAAAGCATCCTCTTAAGAGGATGGTTAGCAATTGAAGAATGATGTATTTAACTGAATTGCTATCTGTATTTTAATCTATAGGCTTTGTGGCATCTAAACCTAACTTGTTATTCCCAGAGATACTGGGCATGTCTACAAATGTTATTAAGGGGAAGCAATAAACTCCAGTCTGAGTTCATTGCTCCCAAGCACCACCTCTACACATGTGCCTGTTGTGCCACATGTGCGCAACATGTTGAGCTAGGTCAGACCAGTCCCAGTTGGTAGAGGGCCCAAGGTGTCAGTTTGCCAGCCTGGGGCTGCTCTGCCTCAGCTCACTGTGTTTCAGAAGGGCTGGCTGGGGCATGAGGGTGCTCTAGTGTGGGGCTAGCCAGCAGGCAGCCCCTGCACTGAAACACCATTGTGCCCCAGCAAGCTGTGTCAGTGTCTACACATGTGCTGCTGTGAAATAAAAAACTCCACAGCAAGATAGTTCTTGTATTTACAAGTACTACCTGCTGTGGAGTTAATTAGTTTACTCCAGCCTATTAGGACTGCATGTATAGATGTGAGATGTTTACTGTGGAGCTAATTAGTCTACTCCTCAGTAAAGGTTTTGTGTAGATATGCTCACACTATGCTAAAAAGATATTGAGAAAATGTGTAAAGTTTTTTTGTGAACCCTGAATCTAGAATTCACTCCAGAGCAAGGTTTAAAATATTCAGTCATGGAATTCATTTAAACTCCAACTTATCACACTCTGAGAGAGAAGGCATTGAGGCATTGCTGTGTAGTGATTTATTATAAACCTCCTATGGATAGTTGCATAAAAGGCAATATACGAGCTTAGGGATTTTTTTTAATGCCCTGTATGTAGTTTAGATGTCATTTGCAGCTACTGCATACTACTGGTTTACTTCAAAAGAATGCTGATGGAGGCCTGAGGAAAAGATTGAGCTACCCATAGTAGAAAGAGGCAA
>NW_005842227.1:1422001-1445223 GCF_000455745.1 Alligator sinensis
TATTTTATATATATATATATATATAGATGTGCTGTTTGCCAGATGGTGCACATTTTAGGTATAAATTCAAAGTTGATCCTTTTAGCCAGTACAGATTAAAAAAAAAAACAAGTTCAGATAGTGTTTGCTAAAATATTTGAGGTATATTTAAAAATAAAAAAGAAATGTTTAACTGTATTTTAATTCTTTTCAAGAGCCAGTAAAAAAAAAACCTGTACATCCAGCTGAAAAGAAAGAAGGTGAGTTGTATTCTTATTACACAATACCTTATACTCTTCTACAGAGAACACAGGGTAGTGCATATATCTCCTAATAAATACTGTAAAATGAATGGGTATTTCATAATCCTCCAAAGCTGACATATGATTCTACTAGGACTGTTTTATAGATTATAAAATTTTATGGCACTTTGAAGAAAGGCTATGGTCAAAGTTGTCACAAATATTTACAGTAGTGATTTTAGATGCCTTAGTGTTTTGGTGGTCTAACTGAGATACTTTAAGGGGTTCTCAGCACTTTCTAAAAAATATAGGTGTCTTTAGGGTGCCTCAACATGTACATCTAAAAGCTGCAATCGATGCTGAAAATTGTAATTTACCTTATTAACTGCTTTACAGTATTCTACCAAAGTTTTTACTATATTCCTTAAGGCATTGTAATAAGTCCCCTAAAAAGAAAAACAAACAGACTACTTTCCATAGGTTGTAGCTGGATAGCAAATAGCCTCCACAGCTGATGTCAAAGACAGTATGAGCATGTTAAGTCTGTTGTCATTCTGACTGACAAGTTATGTCAGTCTATTCTACTGACGTAATACTCCCTCTTCTTGTCCGGAGGTGGTTAATATTATATGGCGTACATGAAATATGCTGAAAAAGAAATATGCTGCTGTTCTTCATATAAGGAACATGGAATGAAAGCGTTCTAAAGAAACCAAATTCCAAAGTTCTGAGCATATGTATTTCTGGACAGATAGCCAAAGAGGGCCTGCAAAGGAAATGTATATAAATTGATGCCTCTATAATGTAACTTCCTATGATCCTGAAGTTGAGGAGAAGAATGTAACTTATGTAATGTGTTAATTGCACCATAAATTACAACATGCTCCACATTTGGCCAATTTATGGTGCCAAAAATGACAAACCACTGCAAAAATATTCCACACACAATGTAGACCATCGTTGTGGTTGGTTTGTATGACACCTTAAATTAAATGTGGCTTGTGTTGTGTTCCAGACCAGAGCTGCCCCAATCCATGCTAACAATCAGCTGACAGCATCGGCTGGGGCAGCTCTGGGTTGGCAATTAGACCCAGGAATGTCTGGGGCCAGTCCTGACTATTAGCTGATTGTCAGCACAGGACACAGACAACCTTATGTCTTGGTGCTGGGCTTTCCAGGGCCAATGTTGGTACTGACTTCAGAGAGGCCTTGGTCCCAAGGCTAGCCCAGACTGTTCCCTGGTATTGGGCTGGGGCAACTCTGAGTTTTGAACTGTGACCCGGGACTGTCTGTGCATGATCCTGATGCTCAGCTGAGCATTTTGGGGCAGGGCTGCCATGTGCCTAATCTGTAGGATCAGGCTGGGAGTAGCCCTGCAGTGGCACAGTTAGCATAGGAAGAATTTTATTCTTCATTCCAAGCACCATACATTCTGCTATGGATGTCTGGCATAGCAGGATATGCAGTGTGTTGGATAGAGCATAACTTTTCTTAGATCCCAATGGCACCATTATTTTAATGTCTGCCAGGAGCCTGTGTGTATGTGTGTACGTGTGCACCTTTTTGTGCCTAAGCAGAAAACTGAAGGTTCATCAGCCAGAGAAGCCGAGTTAACAAACTGATTAAGAAAAAAAGGCAGTTATGATTGTAAGGGCCAAATATAATGGAAATATCTTTCCCCCCCCACAATAAAATACTTTAAATCCGGGGTCCATTAAAGACAATGACAAAACTCTTATTAACTTCAGTGACACCAACTCTAACTTACGGCTTGTGTTTCTCCTCCACAGCTTTCCTTTCTGACCTCATTCATTCTGTCATTTGTGGTTTTAGAGGAGAATTATATTTGCTTAAAAGCAGTAAAAGGTCATTACATTTTCTGTAGCTGAGATTTTTAACAAATGGGTCCTTCAAATGAGAGTCTAAAATCAATATTTGGATACCTAAATCGGCAGTGTAACTAGAGGTGGGTAACCAAAGCATCAGCCCTGAATACCAACTTAGAGGGAGCACAAGATTTTTGCCTTGCAGCTCTCCCAGCTGCTCCTGCCAGTGGCCTGGCCACTGCCACCGCCCCACTCATGGGTGGATTCAGGATTTTGTAAAGTGGGATATGGAAGCACTAAACAGAGCTGCAGGTGCAGCTTCATCTCTGCTCCCAGTTCCCCTCCCCGATACCAGGGTGAGCAGACTATGTGGCAGAAGCAGCATCTGGGAACTTTTTTAAAATCTTCAAATCAGACAAGAATCCTAACCCCCAACACCACCATTTCCTGCCCCCTCGCCCCCTGCTTAGCAGCACATTTCCTCTCCTCCCATTCTCCATCTTCCCTGCTCATTGCTGCTGCTATCTGCAGCTGACTGAGGGCTGGGGGGAGCTCTAGAGCCACTCTGCCCTGCTCCAGCTAGGGTGTGTGGGGAACCAGGATCAGCAAGGGACAATGGTAGCAGCAGGCAGCTCCCCCCTTCCTGAGCTTGCTTCCAGACTGGCAGGAAATACCTGGGGGCATGGGTTAGGGATGAGCAACTCGCCTGCTGTCACTGCTGCCGCTGTGCCTGGTTCCCTCTGCAGTCCAGCTGGAGCAGGGCAGGAGTAGGAGGTCTGAAACTCCCTCAGACTGGGGGAAGGTGAAGGGATGGGAGGGAACATGCTGGTGAGCATAGAGAGGAAAGGAGGGGAGGAATTCTTACCTGCATCAGGGACTTAAAAAGTCCCCAGCTGCTGCTCCTGTGGCATGGTCTGAAAGGGGACTGGAAGCACATCATTGCACCCCTGGCCTCAGGCACCACCAGTGCCCAAGGTGCAAAGATGGCTTGCAGTGCTTCTGAAGTAAGTGCTAAGCACGTTCATCTCCTTCTGTGGGTTCTGCTGTGTATTTTGCACTTTTGAAGACTACAACATTTATTTAGGACTTGGATTCTGAACAGGACCTCAGGGGCCCAGGTGCTAGAGTAAAATTTTCAAAAGCATGTAAGTGACATGGACATTTCACCTCCTGCTTTGAAAAATGTCGCCTTCAGAGTAAAAAGGTGTGTATTACCACTTGTTGTATAAAATCAGTTGTCTGTAGTTTTGCTGTAGAAAAAATAAGAAGAACAAATGGTAACACTTTCATAATAAAAAACACTTCAGATATTTGCTTAGATATTACTGTTTGCTATATGTTTAAGCTGAAAAAACACATTGATGCCTTAACATAACTTGCTGTTCTAAAACATATTAAGGAATGTTGTCCTGATAAGTGGTTACATCCACGGTGGCAGACAGACAGAAGGAAGAAGAAAGAAAGGAAGAAAGAAAGAAAGAGGCCCAGCAAGCAAGCGAGCTTGAGGGCTTTATTTAGATCACGTCTGTTATTGTAAATGATACTGCCAGTTTATTTATTTTTTTATAACCTCCAGCAGTAGCAGATTATTGTGATAAATGATTCATATCGTTGCAATATACACCTTTTAAAATTTCCATATCTAGCAACTAATAGGCACTTTGTGAAGGCTTCAATAGGCCCCTTAGCCAGATAACGTGGCTAAAAGCTGTTTCATGATTAATGTCATCTAAATGTGGTAATTATCATACTTTGAAGTAATGCCTGCAAAACATGCTTTCACAGAGGGTTAGTGGAAGTAGAGGATTAACCCAGAAACACTTTAGTTCAGCTCAGTATATCACCCAAATATAAATGTTATTTTCCCCTGAATTTTTCAGGCTTTTCTATTAGTGCTTGGCAGTCATTTATGTTACCTTATCTCATATCACATTTTCCATGACAGTTTAAACAGCAACTTAAACTGAAGCAACTCAATATTGTTATCAGTAATGGTCTAGTCTTAGTTTTGCAGCTGGAAGTCAATCTTATTTTAGTGGATTTTTTGCTGGCCTAGTCTTTCTACTAGAAATTAAGGAAGTTAGTTAAGGAAGCAATGAATACAGATTATATATATATTTTAAAGACCTTAAATATTAGACCCCTCCCTTTTATTTTCTGCACTCCAGTACCATTAATTAAAACATGCCACCATCATTCTAATAAGTCCTTTTCTTGTTTCGGGATCGAAGATTATCACAGTTAACACATACAGACAACACTAGCAGAGTATGCTGTGCCCATTAACAGTAATCCAAGGAATGTAGCTGCCTCAGTCAGGCCGCATCCAGATGTGCGTGGATATTTGGGTTCCTGGGGACAACTTGTGGCAGTGTACCTTGTGCCACTGCTAGTTGTTCACAGGAAATGCCTGTGCCAGGGGTGCTCAGGCATGCAACAGGTTACCCTGGATGGGGTAGGAGAGGCTGGGGCCAGCACTGGGCTGGCCCCAGCAGCCTTGCCTGGGATCCTGGGGGCCTCCTGAGGCTGCAGCAGCAGTGATCCTGCCAAGCAGAGCCTGGCCGGCAGAAGAGTGCTGGTCCAGCCATCCAGGCTCCGGCTTTGGGCGGTGCACACTGCCACCGTGTGCGCTGCTCTGCTTTCTTTTTCCATGGTTTTTTTTTCCACAAGTTCTCTGTGCTGCTCCCTTGAAGTGCGGAAAACAACTGAATGTGTGGCACTACAGATGTGTCTGCAGTGCCACATATTGTATGACCACACTCATCTGAACACAGCCACGAGTGCCTGTTAAAACCCCTGTGGCAGATAGTAAAAATTATTTTCATTGACATGCCACCAATTCCAGAATACGTTTGTTCAGCCTCCTCCTATTCTGTAAAGCTCAGTACATCGCACTCTCACCTAACTCATTCATCAGAAATAGCATCTTGTTTATATGCAGAATTGCACTTTATCCACTTTAACTGAAAGTGTGATAATCTTGTGCAACAGCCTATTTCAGTGGACTATTTCAGGAATATTTCAGTGTAAACCAAGCATAGTTTTAACTACTTTAAACAGACTACAAACCCCGCCCCCCTAAGAAGTTCAGCCATTTAGACTTCTGTACCTCAAATTAAACTAATGTAACCTTCCAGTCTAGGTACAGACAGTCAAAAAACCTGAGGCTGAGTTGATTCAATCTTCACAGTTTAGTCTAAGCTTCATAGATTGAACTAATAAGCAAGTGAACAGACGTTCATATTTGATTCCAGAAATGCAACCACATGCCTGCAATGGCTCAGGCCAGAAACTGGGGAGTGCTAGAGCAGACCTCCCTGCTCAGCTGGAGCAGACAACTAGGATGGGCCAAGGCCAGCCAACCCACTTGCGGTGGAGGAGAGGGCAAGGATTGCAGAGGAGGTGCAAATCATCCTGGGATGCTGGGGAACTGAGTTAACTTACATCTGGAAGGGCTCTTGGACAGCAATTCAATATACTGATTTAACCCAAATCAGTTAAGTCTGATACTACATCTATGCAGGTTTATCTTAAACCAGTTTCAGCCATTTTGAAGGAAGTTTATGTGCACCAAACTTTTGTTGATTTGAACTGGTTTCTAATTGCTATACCGGTTTATGTGTAATTTCTGTCCCTAGCCCCAGTGAATTAAGTAACTTGTTTCAATGCACATCCAAAACATGCAGTGTCCTCTCCTCAAAGCAGTGACTTTTGTTATTAATGTCTGTCTAAATTTATTTGTACATGCTAATTTATACATTCATTTATTTTTTATATTGCAGAAAAAAAAGACGCTGTTATGGTCAAAGAACCTAGAAGTAAGCATCTGCTGGCTACTTTGCATTGATTTTTGATTTTTTTATTTGTTTTGCATAAGAAGCAGTTTTAAACAATGTGTATCAATACCCCCAAATAACAGTTATTTAAATTGCTGAAGGAGTGAAAAAGAAAGTTGCTGCACCATTTATAATTGAAAAATGACATGTTTAGACTTTAGCTGCCTCCCTCTATCTAAATCTATTCTCATGCTATTTCTAATTCCACACTCTACTTTGTGACTGACAGTTTTGCCTTCCCCATTTCTTTATCACATGTCTTCAAAAGCAGAGGGTTTCACAGGGACAGAAATGTCAAATGTCTTCTCAGTTGCATGTGTTCTCAGTGGTTGCGATCTTGGTGATTTAACTGGGAAGGCTTGTGTGCTGGCAGGTTTCTAGAGCAATGCCCAAAGACTCTCACACTGTCATGTAAACAAAGCCTAGTCACAAACATGTAGATCATGACCCTGACTTGCTTGTGTACCAAAAAAACTCTCACTGAGGGAGTTCTGAATTAGTAAAGATTTCAGCAGTTGGCTCTTATACCAATCTCTTAAAATACTGTTTTAAGAGTCAACAAAGTAGCTAGCCCTAGTACCTCTATTTCTATAGACTTTTAATTAGCAATGCTTCACCATAATTAATACACCTAATACACATTCTTTTTGTGACCAAGCTTCAATTAATTAAATTACTTTGTGTGATGATGTCTGTGGAAACTGGTTTATCTTAACCATGCTAACTTGATGGGCCATTTGGCTTCAGTCCATCTTTGACTATGACTTGGGTATCTGAAGATACTGTTCACTCTCACTGATCCAGAGCTAATTTTCTCTAGGTTGTGTAGAAGGGGTTTCACTCATCTCTGAACTACTCTCTAACACCTCCTCCTGAGAACTTTGGAGCTCAGAGTATATGCTTCCATTATGTTTCCAGCTTTCTCTTGGGTAAAAACTTAACAAAAGATACCACAGGCCAAGAGTCTAGTTCTACAACTAGGTGTGGGTAACATTATTAATAGAAGGTGCCCAGTTGAGTCAAAGGGATGATACAGGCCTGTTTGCAAATTGGCTGCCTCTAAGTGAAGAATCACCTTAGTCAATAGTTCCAGAGGTAGTTACTTGTTGGCAACAGTGCCCAAGAATAATTTGGGGGATATTTTCAGCCAAAACATTTTAAATGATAACAGCAAGCATTATTCATGAATGGATATCGGCTTCAACATTTTTTTACATTAAAAACAACTCCTGAAATGTTTAAACATTTTGTTTTGACATATCTGGATCAAAACATTGCATATTTTCTATTACATATTTTTGAAATGTTAATGTTATTTTTTTAAAATTTAAAATGTTTAAAAATGCTCAAAATTAAAACATTTAATTTCAGGTTAAACAAAACATTTTGTTTTACCCCCAAGTTCCACACAGTCCCTGAGGTCTGTGGGCTTGTGGGTTGGACCACCTGTTTCTTTTGGAGGAATGAAGACTTAGGAGGGAATTGTAAAGGGACCCATTCTACAATGTCTCCTCCTACAGATCATTCTGCAGGAGTGGAAAGTGCCTTGAGTAATTACAGGTTTAGTAATAATTAAGACCTGAACTAGTAAGGATATAATTATCTACTGCATACTTTTAAATGGATGGAAACAGAACAATCCTGTACTTGTTAACTATATTTTTTCATTACATTTTGCATGACAATCTGATGCATCTTTCATGAACTTGTCAATATACCAGAGGGGAAGATTTCAAAATTGCTTTTCTAATTTAACCATATTTTTTTCCCTTTTTTAATATCATTGTAACAGATGTGATGGATTAACTAACTTTTTGGCATTCTGTAATTCAGATTGTGATTAAAATGATTAATGATTTCTTCTTACAATATGAGAATGTGAAATTTATGGTAGAGAATGTTTTTGCTGATAAGAAAAGCAAACGCCATTACACAAACCAGTGATGTTTGGCTTCAAACTGTTTCAAATTATACCTTGGTTTAGGCACAATCTGTCCCATAAGGTACTGAAGATGTAAAGGCTTAACCTAAACTCTAATGAAAAATAAACTAGTCCAGTGGATTCAATCAGATTGTTCTGTGAAGGGTTGAGAGCAGGTTCCCTGAGTTCCTTTTGGGGTTAGACACCATTTTTGTTTTTTTGAATTCTTCTATTTTTCTCTATGGAAGCTTCCTTTACTCCAGCACAGCAAGAATTTTATATCTGTGTTATGAAAGATCAATGGAACTGCTGTTCCATGAATTAGTTGGCTGTGTCCCTCTATATATGGGATCAGTAGCAACTACGAAGTGACTATGATCTTTCTTCAAACTGGTGAAAGGAATGCCTCCAGACCCTAGCGGATCTCTACTCCATATTGACTAGTATTACTGGTGAATGAGGATTCAGTACTTGTAAAAATTAAATTTTGGGGGAAAAAGGCCAATACCTAAATACAGCAATTAATGGGTTAGTCTAAATAACCCTTCTTGCCCCTTATTTTTCCATGCTTTGAATTAGTAGAATGTGACTGAGCACTTCTCTTGTTCAGATAATTTTTTTCTTTCTTCACTCAGAAATGAAATCTGTTTTTTTCTAAAAAGATTTGAAAAACAATCTTTTTTTCTTTCTTTCTCATTAATGTGTGCTCCAATTGTGGCTCAACCCAATGATCTTGCGAGGTCCCTTCCAGCCCTGATGTCTGTGAAGTCTATGAAAATATGCCAAGGGCTATGTTTTTCCTTTGGTGCTTTCCCTTTTATTTCTGTATTTCATGATATAACACTTTATAATAATTGGTTTAATTTTATTTTTCTCTTTAAGAGCCAGCAAAAGCTCCTGTGGCTAAACCTGTCGCTGTAAAAGTAACAGCACCAGGTAAAGAATTAAGAATAACCTTCTGCTATGTATCTTAGATTTCATGTATATATGCCTGTTTATTGCATCACAGCACCATCTACTGGATTATACAAAAAAGCCACTCTTTTAATGTCTCTTTTATCTGAAGGGTGTAACTGTACTTTGTTGCTGAGGTACCTTATATGTGAACTCCCTGAAGAAAACCCTGGCCTTTTGTACAGATCCCCATGACTTCTGTATCTAGTGGCCTCTGAGGCTTGCTTTAGGAATGCTATTCAACTGGTTGCATTGCCTTGAGCTTCACACTCTACACTCTTTTGGAACCTTGCAAACTAACGGAGTGCATTTTCTTCAGTGTATCTTTTGCTTAGTGTTAAGATGCGGAGTTAAGCCTAAGAAATGGATCTGAACCAAAATACAGGCGTTAAAAATTTGGAGCCCAGGCATATTTGAATGTAAGTCTTTGGAGCAGTTTCTCATAATATGAAAGCTAATTGCAAAGGCCAGTATTTTCAATAACAGGTGCTACATTTGAAGTTTTAAGTCGGTATACAAGAATCTAAGTGGTCTGACTTTGAAAAATGTTGAACTCACTGCAATTTCCATGTTAGTTTCCAAAAAAGTCAACAGGGAGCCTTGGATGCTTGGTATTTTCAAAAACCAAGCATTTATTTAGGTATTCAACCCTGAACTTAGGAACGCAAAGTTAGACATATGTTCTTGAAAATATTGGCCAAACTTCAAATCTGAATCTAGTCTGAATTTTAAAAACCAGTCCAAATTGATCCGTTTGCTTTTTAAATTAATGTCTAGCCCCAACACTTGGATTTTCAGTTTTCCACTTAAATGACTAAAATTTTATAAAATTATCACCAAATATGAAGACATATTGTGGGGGAGGGGGTTGGAGGGAAAGAAGGGTAGTTGAATAATCACCACAACAAAATTAAAGCTTTTCAAGAGACAGACTACCATGGCCGGAAGAGATAGCTTATCTAGTTGCAAAAGAGCTAGCTCACGTACCAAAAGTAATCTACTCCAGCCATGGCAGCATAGAGTTTACTGAAGGCTAAGGTGTACTGCTTCTCTTCAATTTGCACTGTAGATACCCTTACATTTTTATCTATTTCACTTTAAACATTGTGACCCAACTTGTTCTCATTTTTCATGTACCTTCTGGCAAATGAGTTTACTGGTAGGAATAAATTAATGTGTGTTAAGGCTGGATTGTATCCTACTGGTTACACACAAAAAGGAACTCAAGTCACTGAGTGCAGTTCTGTCCCCCCCTGCTTGAGTCCCTGAATATCTATGAATGCCATTTTTCTTTTAAGACTGAGAAACAAAAAAAAAGCAGCCATGAGGAGGAGGAGGAGGACCTATCCAACTTTGGTATTAACAGGTTTGAGTGGAATAGAATTATCCTTAGGCTCCTAAGTCCACTTAGATACCTAACTGATGGAATGGATTCTAGCCTTAAATGCATTCATTTCACAAACATTCGAAGAAACGTATTCACTAGAATGAGTAGGTAAAGTAAATGCTTGACGGGGACAAATATGTTGGATAATAAAACTAGCTTTTTAGTTCAGTACCATTTCTAGGACTCTATTATTTTGTTTTCTTTTTGTGTTACAGGCTAATTGTATTTGTTTCTCAAACATTATGCCTCTTCCCCAAAACAAAATGATTCTCTGAATTTTAATTTTTGATTACCCCAAAAGTAAGTCACCATAAAAATATTAAACATATTTGCACAACACTTATCATACACAAATTGCTGCATATTAGCACAGTACATTACATTCATTATTCATACTTCGTCCTCCTCCTGCATCTTTTACTATATTGTAGTCTCCACACCAGGAATCCCTAACACTTAAGATTTATACCTGTGAACAGACTAAACAGACTGAGACCACAGTTGGTCATCCTCTAGGCTAGGGACAGACATTCAAAAAGCCTGAGCCTGAATTGATTCAGTCTTTCCAGGTTAGTCTAACCTGACTAGGCTGAACCAGTTTCCAACCATACAGACAATCCCTCTGGACTGAGGAAATTCAGGCATATGACTGCAGTGGCTCAGGCTGGAAGCCAGAGGGCACTAGAGCAGCCCTCCCTGCCCTTGCAGAGCTGAGCTGAGGGGGGTGCTGGCCAGGCTTCTGCAGGGCTCTGATTAGGGAGGGGTGTAAACCCCCACCCTGCCTGATGTCCCAGGTTTCTCTCTGCTTGCAGCTCAAGGGGCAGGAGTGTTGCCAGCCTGCAGCCCCAGGCTAGCACTCTGAGGCAAGGGTGGGTGTGCAGTGCATGCATCTGTTGATGATACAGAGTTTTTTACTCTCCCTCCCTGCTTCTATATACTGTCTGCAGCAAACTGACAGGCAAACAAGCTAGGGGGGGGGGGGCTGATAACCAGGTTTATCATCCTTTTCTTAATGTTTATTGCCTCAATAAGATTGTTTATTCTACCTATTGATTCAGCATGGACCCAGCATGTGGTCTGCTAGCTAATATACAGACACCTCTTCAGCAAGGCAGAAGGGGAAAGGTGGAATTCCTGCTTAGCAGGGAATGGTTGGGGGAGGAGGGGAGCAAACAGCTCTTAAACAGCATTTCCAAGGAAGGACATTAAGCTACCTGTTAATTAGCTCCAAAAAATCTGTCTGCCTCTGTCCTCTCCCACAGCAGGGACTGTAGCCAGCACGTGGTCTGCTAGCTAATGCTGAAGTGTCTTTGAGGGACGGAGGAATTCCTGCTCAGCACAGAGTTGGGAGGGAGGGGAGGGGGGAGCAGAAGCCAGGCAGATGCCTGCAGAGACTGCCGAGTTCCCGTGAGGCAGCAGAGGGGAGGGGCCAGCCCTGCTGTGGAGCAGAGAGCCCCGCCCAGCCAGAGAGCATGCCAGGATACTGGAGGACTCTTATCTCCAACCAGCAAGGGGTCTGGGACAGACATTGCATAAACCGTTCTGAGCCAAGTCAGTTAAGTCTGATGCTACATTCAACCAGGTTTATCTCAAACCAGTTTCAGTCATTTTCAAACTGGTTTATGTGCACTGAACATCTGTTCTGTTACAGGTTTAAACCAGTTTCTGATCACTTAAACTGGTTCACGTGTAATGTCTGTCCCTAGTCCATGTGTATGTAAATCACACCTAGACTTGGCCTTATTGTCACTGGTAAAGAAGTACCTGCCTAGTACTTACCCATGTGCACATGATTAAAAGTAGATTATTTGTTTCTATGTAACTCTTTACTTGTTCAAGTGGAGAGAGTAAAGAATGCTGAGATGGAATAATAGGTTCTGAGTCAGGAAATTGGTAGCAGTGGGAAAGGGGCCATCCTCAGCAAATGTATCTTCCTTGATTTTCAAAGCAGGCATTACCAAGTTTGCTTAGAGTTCTTTCTATAGAAGAAATTACCATTTCTGTTTCACACTGTACATTTTGTATAGCATAGTAAAGCATTTAATTTCAGACAGAAAATGAGAAGTACTTTGGTACATACAAGTAAGAGTCATTATTGTGAAGGGAGAAACAGTTCAGGCAGAGATATGGCTCAAAAACTGCAGTAAAAATGCAGTTCCTCCAAACTCTCTTATGTGTTTATTAGGGGTGTGTGAAACGGGCCATAATCAATTCCCTGAATCAGGGACAGTGATTTGATTTGGCCGAATCCAAATCTGAAGATTAGATGCTGATTCGGAGAATCAGTGATTCAGCCATAGACACAGCTTTAAATATTTTTTCTATGTACCGCGAGGTACCAGGTGTGGCTTGTGAATGCTGTGATGTTGGGGTGGATGGAGTGTCCCATGGGAGCATGGGGGAGCTTCCTGTGTGCTCGGCGGTGAACCCAGAAGTGAACCAGAAGTACTTCTGGTCCACTTCCAGGTCCACTAGGGCCCCCCTGTATCCCCTGAAGGGAGCTCCCTGCACCCCCAGCTTGGCAATTGGCCATAGAGGGACCCCATGTGCCCCCCCAGACCCAGGAGGCACCAGTTGCTAAGCCAGCGGGATGCGGGGGGGGGCAGCACGCTCCCCAGTGCACCCGGAAGTGGACCAGAAGTGCTTCTGGTCCACTTCTGGGTCTGCTGCTGAGCACATTGGGGAGCCCCCTGCACTCCTGTGGGACACTCCATCTGCCCCACCATTGCAGCGTTCACAAGCCGCCTGATACCTTGAGGTATGTAGAAAAAACATTTAAAGCTGTGTCTATATCTGAATTGTCGAATCTTTCTGAATCTCTGTGAATAGATTTGGAGGGTTCCGATTAAATTTGGAGAGTTTAAAGCATCTCCTGATTTGATTCAGATTCAAAGATTCGGCCACCGAATCGGGCCAAATCTCTGCTGAATTGAATCAGGGACCGAAGCTTCACATAGCCCTAGTGTTTATGTCACCTTAGAGTATGAAAATTCTTCTCTGCCTTGCAGATAATAAGTATATTTCTTTTACAAGAATTCATTCATTCAGTAGAAATTTAATAATGGAGGACAGGTAGCCCTCCTCAAAACACACTCAAAACATGGTGTCAGAGCAAGTTGCGCTTGTATCAATATCTGAACCAGTTAGATTCCACCACTTCAGTATTTTGACTCAACCCTGAAGCAATAAGCAACTGATCAGGACATGAGACAGATATGATCAGCGAGATCAAAAGGAAAATAAAAAGAAAGAGAGAGGGGGGCAGAACTTAAGCTCTTAATTCCAAGTAAATGGTCCACAGGAACTTCATTTGAGCATTTAGGCCCTTGAGAACCTATAAGCAACTAGGTTTTACCAATTAGGGCAAAATTAGCTACCTTAAGCTAAACTGTTACACATGTCTAGAATTGCTGGCATCTTGGTAGAGCTGAGTCTTAGTGCCTAGCTCACAGCTGACATTCCTGTGTCTCAATACTGAGAGGGGCCCAATCTATCAGGGCCCCTCTCAGCACAACTAGCACTATCTAAAATAATTGAGTTTAGCACAGCACATGGACATTGCAGATACTTCTAGCACCTAAAAGTTAGGCATGGCAATGTTAAGCACTGCTTACACTTAAGTCCTTTTGGGAATCTGAGCCTGAGGTTTTTGCTATTGCCTGGAATGCTCTTTCTTATTTTAGAGTAGAATTCAATGCATGTTATAAACCTACTGCAATCTTTAACCAAAACCAGTATCTATGTGTCATTTTAAATTAAATGACAATATAATTAATGATGTATGGGTTGATGCCCATTTTATAAATTAGCGATAGCCCGGAACCAAAATCCTGGATCCCGGCATTTCTGAAATTTGGGGAACTGGATCCAAATATTCAGGCAAAACCATCTCTGGTAGGACAGTGCTTCCATATTTCTCCTCAACATCTGTGCTCTCTCTCTCTCCTTTTCAACAATACATTTTTGAGGCTTGGTGGCTCATACCACCTATTCTAAACCATACTTTAGTCTTTGATCACTCTTGAAAGTAGAGAGTACATTTAAACTTGGAATAAGACAATTCCAAGTTCTTATTAACTACCCATCATGGATGATATTTTAGGAACACTTCCTAAGTCTCATAGTTCCCTGAGTACAGATAATAACTGGTTTAGACCTTCAAAACAATAAAATAAATAAGGTGCAGAATAAGGGCTTATATTAAATGTTTAAATATGCAAAGTTAGTTGCATTGCTCATTATTTTGCAATGAAATCTGTTATGTAATTGTTTTGAAATTCTCCCCTCCCCCCTCTTTTGCGCACACCCCTTTCTCCAGATTTTGGTCAAAATAGATGAAAAAATGATGGCATTTGATAAAAGAGACTGTTTTTCAATTGTTTGGAGTTTAATAGGAATGTAGTGAGAGTTTAACCAGATTCCCAGTTCCATTCCTTTGGCTTAAAGAAGTTCAAATTATTCCCAGGTTTTGAGTACTCATCAGAAATGAAAATGCTTTCTCTTAAAAAAAAAAATGGCCCTATCTTTATATGCATTTAGCTCCTTGCAAGCTGATGAGGAAATTAGATTCTCTCTCTTAAACCTGATTATGATAGTCTTTTGATAGCACTGCATGTCAACAGAGTCAACACAGCAGCAGGCTTGTTTACACAAGCACTTCCTCTATTCATTCAGTAGTGTTAAATCACGTTGTTCCAGTAATGTTGCCCCTGTCTTTGGAACATTATCTTACCTTAGGAAATATAAAATCAGCACTTGCAACATGTTCAGAAAGATTTAATTAGTTTTTGCAAGAATTATTGAGATGTACAACAGCTGAGCATATCTACATACTAAAAGCAACTGTTGTCTAAACTGTAAAAGTTCCACCTTTTGATAGATTATATCTACATAATGAACAAATGTTTTTTATTATAGTTCCCAAGACACTACCAGCAGGTAGAACAGCAGAAGGTAAGAAAAGATGTCTTTGTACTTGTCATTTTCACCTATAAAAGCAATTGTAACATTTTCCACTTTAAGAAAAGAAATATAGCAAATAAAGTTTATGGGACTTCTACAAAATATGCTTTGAAGGAGGAAAAAGGGTGCTTTAAAGATCCAATCTCTAGCAAACATCTTCTGCTGGTTAAAGTTAAGAATGTTCTATGAGGTATAGGGAATGCTTCAAAAGGTGGTTAATGCCCTAGACAAACTTTAAAAGTTATGATTTTTTTCTTATATCACATAAATTGCTTAAGTGTATATATGCAAGATAAATATTTTAGGTTCTTTTTCAAGTTACTCATTAGCTGGTAACTCTGTAGACCCATATGTCAAGGTTATAGTTTAATGTTAATATTTCTTCCAACATCTAGCCAAAATCTTGCCCAGGATCTTTTTCTCTCCTTGGGTGTGTCTACTTGAGATGCTAACTGTGTACTAGCTGAAAAATACTGCACAATAATGTGTCACAGCATGGACAGTGCTAATATGCTACTGCATTATTACATCACCTAAAAGACATTTGCCAGTGCCAGTGCCACTGCGCAGTAGCATCTCATGTAGATGCGTCCCTTGAGTAGCTATTCCATCCCAGTAGCAGGACATGAAAGAAACTGTTTTAACTAGTGCATTGTTGGATGGATCCAGAGCTCTACACATACTCTGTATGGTTTCTGTGACTAAGTACAGATGGTCAAAAAGGCCAAGGGTGAATTGATTCAGTCTTTGCAGTTTAGTCTAAGCTGCAAACATTGAACCAATAAGCAAATCAACAGACATTCACTTTTGATTCAGCAATTGCAGCCACATGCCTGTAGTGACTCAAGCCCGAAGCCAGGGGGGGCTAGAGCATGGCTCTCTTTCACATAGCCAATATGGGCTATGTGTTCGCTTCCTCTTCCTGCTGCCCCTGAGGTCTCTGGGATTTGCAGTCCACAATCACAACAACAGGACTCTCCAGGAGTGCTCATCAGTTCCTCTTCCTGCTTCCAGGTACTTCTGGGATTTGTAGTCCATAATCACAGACAGCACTAAGTAAGCAGGGAGGGGGTGCTCTGTACTTAGGGGAAAGGAAGTTTAACCCCCCTCCCTGGCCCCAGACCCCAGCCAGGGTTTGCCCGGGGGGGAGGGGGTGCAGTGAGCCAGCCAGTGAGGCAGTGAGACAGTCCTCACTGCTCCAGCTAAGGAGCAAATGGGCAGGACCAGCCCTGTTCTCAGGAGCAGACAGCCCCAGCGCAGCCCAGGGCTGCAAAATGCTGGGATGCTGGGAGACTCTGATTTAACTTGAACAAGGAAGGGGTCTGGGACAGAAGTTTTTTAAAAAAGTTTGAGCCAAATCTAAAGACTAGGGAAGCAGTAGTCATGGGGGACCTAAACTACCCTGACATCTGCTGGGACACACAGATAGCAAATTCCCTCCATTCACGCAGGTTCCTATCCTGTGTACAGGACCTCCACCTGACACAGGAGGTACATGGTCCCACTAGGGGGAATGTTTTGCTGGACCTGGTATTGGCAACGGGGGATGACATGGTAGAGGACCTACAGATCAGTGGTCACCTGCAGGACAGTGACCACCAAATAATAGAATTCACCATAAGGTGTGGAGTGGGAAAGGTAACTAGTAGGGTGGAAGTGCTAGACTTTAGGAAGGCTGACTTCAGTGAGCTCAGACATTTAGTCAATGACGCACCACAGAATAAGAGATTGGGTGAGATGGGAGCCCAGGAAGGGTGGCTGTGCGATCCTTCGGGCACAGAGGGAGACGATCCCGATGCAGGGGGAAAGGGGCCAAGAGGCTTCCTTGGCTGACCAGAGAAATCCAGAGCAGCCTAAGGGCAAAAAGGGGTGGCACAGAAGCAGTGGAAACAGGGAGAAATTACTAAAGAGGAGTATGCCTCCTCAGCTCGCAGTTGTAGGGAGGCAGTTAGAAAGGCCAAAGCTACCATGGAGCTGAGGATGGCATCCCAAGTTAAGGATAACAAAAAACTGTTTTTCAGATATATAGGGAGTAAAAGGAAGGTCCAGGGCGGTATAGAACCACTACTGAACAGGCAAAAACAATTGGTGACAGACAGGGAGGACAAGGCTGAACTCCTCAATGAGTTCTTTGCCTCAGTGTTCCTAAACGAGGGGCAAAACAAGTCTCACAATGGGATCATAGAGAGACAACAGCAGGGTGCCAGACTACTAAGCATTGACCCTGAGATGGTGCAGAGTCACTTGGAGGAACTGGATGCGTTTAAGTTGGCAGGCCCGGATAAGCTCCATCTGAGGGTACTGAAGGCACTGGCTGTTGTCATTGCATAGCCACTGGCAAGAATATTTGAACACTCTTGGCGCACAGGCCAGGTCCCGGAGGACTGGAAAAGGGCCAATGTGGTCCCCATTTTCAAGAAGGGGAGGAAGGAGGATCCAGGCAACTACAGGCCAGTCAGTCTCACCTCCATCCTTAGTAAAGTCTTTGAAAAGATTATTAAGGCTCATATATGTGAAAGTGCATCAGGAAAAATTATGCTGAGGGGAAACCAGCACAGGATCGTAGCAGGTAGATCATGCCTGACTAATCTAGTCTTTTTATGACCAGGTTACAAAACACCTGGACCCAGGAGTAGGGGTAGATATTGTTTACTTAGACTTCAGGAAGGCCTTTGATACAGTATCCCACCCCATACTGGTGAACAAATTAAGAGGCTGTGACTTGGCTGATTGCACAGTCTGGTGGGTGGCAAAAGGGTCATACCCAGAGAGTGGTGGTGGATGGGTTGGTATCAACCTGGAAAGACGTGGGCAGTGAGGTCCTGCAGGGCTCACTCCTTGGACCGATACTCTTCGGTATCTGCATCAGTGGCTTTGATGAGGGAGTGAAGTGTACTCTGTCCAAATTTGTGGATGATACAAAACTGTGGGGAGAAGTGGACACACTGGAGGGCAGGGAACAACTACAAGCAGACCTGGACAGGTTGGACAAATGGGCAGAAAACAATAGAATGCAATTTAACAAGGAGAAATGCAAAGTGCTGCACCTAGGGAGGAAAAATGTCCGGCACACCTACTGCCTAGGAAATGACCTGCTCGGCAGCACGGAAGCAGAAAGAGATCTTGTTGTCCTAGTGGACTCCAAGATGAACATGAGTCGTCAATGTGATGAAGCCATCAGCAAAGCTAACTGCACTTTATCGTGCATTAGTAGATGCATGACAAACAGAACCAAGGAGGTGATACTTCCCATCTATCGGGCACTGGTCAGACCGCAGTTGGAATACTGTATGTAGTTTTGGGCGCCACACTAAGTGGGATGTGGATAACCTGGAGAGGGTCCAGAGAAGGGCCACTCATATAGCTAAGGGCTTGCAGGCCAAGCCCTATGATGAGAGACTAGGGCACCTGGACCTCTTCAGCCTCTGCAAGAGAAGGTTGAGAGGCGACCTTGTGGCTGCCTATAAATTCATCATGGGGGTGCAGAAGGGAATTGGTGAGGCTCTACTCACCAAGGCACCCCTGGGGGTTACAAGAAATAATGGCCATAAGCTAGCAGAGAGCAGATTTAGATTGGACATTAGGAAGAACTTCTTCACAGTTAGAGTGGCCAAAGTCTGGAATGGGCTCCCAAGGGAGGTGGTGCTGTCCCCTACCCTGGGGGTCTTCAAGAGGAGGTTAGATAGGCATCTGACTGGGGTCATCTGAACCCAGCACACTTTCCTGACTATGCAGGGGGTCAGACTCGATGATCTATTGAGGTCCCTTCCGACCCTAACATCTATGAATCTATGACTCTATGAAATCAGTTAAATCTGATACTACATTCAACCAGATTTATCTTAAACCAATTTTAGCCATGTTAAAACTGGTTTATATGCACAGAACATGTATTCTGTTAAAGGTTTAAACCAGTTTCTGCTCACTTAAACCAGTTTATGTAAAACTTCTGTCCCTAGCCTGTGGGAGGAGAAAGAGTAGGTGAATAGCACCAGTCTTGCACATGAATGCACAGCCCTGGCTAGATCCTAACCAGGCTTTTATGTTTGTGCCTACTTCCTTGGATCCTGTGTGCTTTGAAGCTTCCCTGAATCTGAAGAGACTCTGACCCCTGTGAACTGACTAGAGCTTATACATACACTTTCATGATGCAGGTATTCTGTCTAATAGTCTCTTCTGACAGCTCATAGCTTGCAGTCCAATTTCCCTAGCCCCACAGTTAATGTTAGTTATTCAGATGTCTCTATGGAATGAAACCATGCTTGTCTCATCCTTCTCTTTGACACTGACACCTTGAGGCAGGGGCCCCTGGGGGTTAGACCCAGGTCCCAACATTGAAAGGGCCTCAAGACACATCAGCCAGGGCTATAACAAGACATGTTTGATGTATGGTGCTACAGAGGGCACAAGTATTTTGAGTGCAGAAAATGAAGAGAAAACTAAAGCATGAGCACACAAATGTGCCAGAATTCAAATATGTAAACTGACATCCACAGCATTCAAGCATAATCACCATGATAATTGTTACATGATTCATGCACGGAGGCTCCCGAAATCTCTATGATGTCTCTGCTGCTTGTGTGTAGCTCTACTTTTCCGTGTAGCTCTGAGTCTTTTCTGACACTCCCAGACTCTTCCTTTTAAAAGAAGTCAGCATCAGCATCTTGATTTCCTCATTCTGGCTTGGAGAATGTTACTGTCTCAAAACCACTGCATCCTGATTCTCCTAGCTTCAGCCATCCCATTCCTCAGAGTGCTTCCACCCGAAAATGTCACCATTATAGTTTAACACCAGCCTAGTTGGGTTATACCACACCTTTGGCACCAAATGGTTGATCTTCTTTCTATTTAGTCTATGGTTCAACATTTTCACAAGATCAACCAGAATTCTTAATTTGTACATGAATTTTCCAGGACATGACAGCTTCCTGACAAAATGAGCCAAGACCTAAGGTTTGAGAAGCTCTGAACAGACTCTTTCTGCAGGGTTGTATAGGCTGAGCCACAATGCACAGGATGGGAAAAATTAACATGTAATCTATACAGACACAAAGGGGCAGAATTAAGGTGGACTCTTTTTATTTTCATTTTCCCTTTTTTAAGTGCTTCATGTTACAACTTCAAATTATTTAAAAGGATAATTTATTTAAATTAAGTGAAAATATTGCGTATGTTAATGCAGACTGACTGTCTCATCTGAAACCCATTCTACTTTTTAAAGATCTTCAACATAGTATGCAGGAAGTTATAACCACCTTTGCTATGATTCTGGAACATTCAGTCTGTTATCCTGGCATACTATAAAGTGAGCCACAAGCAGTGTCTTGCTTACATTAAATTATAACACATTTCATCACAGTACATGTTAAATACATTTTCAATTTTTTCTTGTATGGTGCAGCTGACTCTTAAAGTGTCTGTGCTAAATTAGAATCCTATCTTTCTATATTCCATTTATGTTTTCCATCCTTGCATGCATTTCACAGTTCAGGATTTGTTATTTTACTATTCAATACAGCAGCAGTATTGCTGGGTTACAGAGACTTCTGACATTACTTCAAGAACAAGGCAGGGGGAGCAAGCTTACTGTAAAAAAATGGTGGCTACTCATGTTTTTCTAATAGCAAGGAGCAATGATGAGAGTAGAATTATATCAAAGCTAAATGAGAATTAAATCATTTGATTAAAAATAATTTTTACACTATCTGCTGTATATGGCAGCTGTTTTTTACAGGGCTTGCTAAGTAGCTGACAAACTTCAAAAGCCCTGAAAATATTTCTGTTGCTGTGGAAGGAACTGGGCCCTGAATCTGCAAAGCAATTTAAATCCATCCCTGTTCAGCTAGGTATGTGCATAATCATGGGTATACCTGCTGTGTGGTTGACCTCCCAGGCATACATCTGCTGTTAACGCCATATCCTTCTGTTGGGGTGTATAGTCTCATCATAACAGACTAAGTAGGCCTAATTCTACCCAACTGAGGTCATTGGTAAATTTTGTTTGAATTCACTCAAAGCAATAACAGGCCCCAGAATGGGAAGGGCGGAGTAGATTTTTCTGTAAGATATCACAGTAATGTTATGAAATGAACATTATAAACTTATTCTGGTATCAGACATTTTAGGGTCAGCTGGTAACCCTTCTTATTCTCTCTTATAAGAGTCCACTTGTTCTGTGAAACTACTTAAACATGACTTTCTTTGGTTTACTGTATGCCAGTACTTTTCTTTATGTTTAAAATCTAGTATTTGAAAACCAAAAGGTGTGTAAAAAGTCGAACCCAATAACATGCGTCAGGCAAGCTGTTTTTCATACTCTGTGCCAGGATCTACCACTTCCTTCTGCAGAGCATTCACAAATAATGCACAGCTGCTTGTTCATGCATAACAATTACTGCATAAGTTTAGGGCTTTAAATATTTCAAAACCAGCTGATACTGTGTTTCCTTGCACACATCAGAGTGCTTCTAGCATTTTGTTGACTGTCAGAGTAGGACACATCTCTTGATGCCTTTATGTTGATGTTCTCCTTCATGACATTGCCTCTGCAGATACCCTCTTAGGAACTGTATGCCACAGAACACTTCCAAAATATATAATCATTTGAATCTAGAGATCTAGAAGCAAAGGAATAAAATGTTTTACCTTGCCCTTCATTGCAACCCATTTTAAGTGGTAGTAATGCCTAATACTCTCCTGTATTTTTTAATTAAATCTGTTAAACTTCTACATGTATTTATTCTTCTAAAACATAGGGCACTGGTTTCAAGCATTTGTTGTTGTTCAGATATTGATAATTAATCCAGATAACATTTCAGTGACGTATGAGGTACAGAAATGAGGCTTCAAGAGGTATTCCTCTTAAATGATTAAAAATGGCTATTTCAAACCTAATGCATGAAATGTTAGGGTGTAGAAGTCACTTGTTCTCAAAGAGACATACTGTTTATTCAGAGGTTATATCAATAGCCTTAAAGAAGTTATAGACAATAGGGGTGCATTCACACAGGCAGGCACATGTGCTTGCAGCGACTCAAATAGAATTGGTGCAGAATTGACCTAGGGATTTTTGCCTCAGTGAACGTGCCCAGACATGCACTTTGGTGTGGGGAAAATTGTGCCACTTGGGGCAAAATAACCTGCTTGGCTCTGACCAGATCTGCAGCCAAGGGGAGCTAGAGGCTTGGACCAACAACTGTGCTGGCCACAGCAGTATAAAAACCTGCCCTGTGCTGGCCCCATCAGTACAAGAAGCTGCCCTGGCTAGTAACTCAGGGCTACTCACTCTCAGGAGCTTCTGGGGCCCAGCCAATTGGTACCTGGGGACACTACCCCTTGTACCAGCTGGACTGCTGCAGCAGCCCTGAGAGTTCCCTGCACACTTTACCCACTGCAGGGGTCTGGCAGTGGGGGCTGCTGCCTGGCTGTGACCTGCTGCCATTTCCAACAGCATGTGGCCCCAAGGCTGCACACCTGCCAGACCTGGATGGGGACTGCATGGCCATTAGAGGCATCTGTACCTCTGGGCCAACTGTCAGTGGGCTATAGCAGCACAGTTTGCCTTTGTGCGGCACTACTGCCATGAAGAGGAACATAGGGACATATAGAAATCTATTTTGTTTATTAATCTTTGTGTGATAATTCTGCCCTGATTTCCCCAACTTCTTGAAAGCATTTTAGTCACACAGAATAGCTGCATTCTTTTGCCTTCAGTGGGCACGTCTACACAAGATGCTACGGCTTCGTAGGAACAAGCTCATTGTTATGATGCGATAGCATTGCTAGGAATGAACTTTGACAGAACACTACTGCGCAGTAGCTCATTGCTACTGCATAGTAGCATCTCAGAATAACTGTGCAGCAATGGGACTGAACAGTAATGCTGTTAGTCATTTAGTACTTATAGATTCATAGATGTTAGGGTCGGAGAAAGAGTGCTGGGTCTAGATGACCCCAGCTAGATACTCATCTAACCTCTTCTTGAAGACCCCCAGGGTAGGGGAGAGCACCACCTCGCTTGGGAGCCCGTTCCAGACTTTGGCCACTCTAACTGTGAAGAAGTTCTTCCTAATGTCCAATCTAAATCTGCTCTCTGCTAGCTTGTGGTCATTATTT
>NW_005842227.1:1445311-1473937 GCF_000455745.1 Alligator sinensis
AGGTCCAGGTTCTCTAGTCTCTCCTCGTAGGGCTTGGCCTGCAGGCACTTAACCATACGAGTGGCCCTTCTCTGGACCCTCTCCAGGTTATCCGCATCCCTCTTGAAGTGCGGTGCCCAGAATTGCACGCAGTACTCCAACTGCGGTCTCACCAGCGCCCGACAGAGGGGAAGTATCACTTCCTTGGACCTATTCGTCATGCATCTGCTGATGCACGATAAAGTGCCGTTGGCTTTTTCGATGGCTTCGTCACACTGGCAACTCATGTTCATCTTGGAGTCCACTAGGACTCCAAGATCCCTTTCCACTTCCGTGCCACCCAGCAGGTCATTCCCTAGGCTGTAGGTGTGCTGGACATTTTTCCTCCCTAGGTGCAGCACTTTGCATTTCTCCTTGTTGAACTGCATTCTGTTGTTTTCTGCCCACTTGTCCAACCTGTCCAGGTCCATATCTTATGTGCACAAACTGATCCCTAGATTTACCATCCTTCTCGCTTCTGGTTAGGCCAAATAGATGATGAGATTAACACACACCCCGCAATAAAGTACCACAGCACTTCTACTTCCTACCCGGACTGGAACCCAGAAACGCAGAAGTATTCCCCAGATGGAAAAATGTTCAGGCTAAATAATTGCATTGAGGGATTTGCTTTTATTATGTATTGGGAAGTCCTTCCTAGGCTGATTCAGCCATCCCTGGCCTTCAAGGATGGACATGGGCATTGGATGGGCTTGAAGGAATGCTCTTGGTGCTTTGCACCTCTTAATCTGTTGACTACACTTTGAACTTAAGGCAATACATGATGCAAAAGCACTAATGACATAATTAATACACTAAATGTTGCTTTCCAACGTCTGGGTCTAATTCTAATCTCAGTTATGTTGAAGCAAATCTAGATTAATTCCAATTCCTTCTCCAAAGGAACTAGTGATGATGCTATAAACCAGAAAGAGAGAGCGATAAATGGATCTAGTCCTTTATTTTTAAAGGAGGTCCACATCTACTGTCAATATAAATCACATAATTTTATATACTCCAAAGCACAAGAGTGCCCTCCAGAGGCCAAAACATGCACCTGTAGACATTCCCAAGGGATGTAACCAGTAGACAAAGTTCCCCCTTTAAAGCCTGTAATTAAAACTAATCTGGTTATCAAGGGAAGTGATTGTTCCACTCTGGTCAGCACTGAGGAGGCCTACCTGGGGTATTGCTTTTAGTTTGTGTTCTGTACTTCAAGGAAAAAGAAAGAAAAATTGGAAATAGTCCAGTGAAGAGCAACAAAAATTATTAGAAGTCCAAGAAACGTGATTTACAAGGAAAGTTTGGAAGAACTGGGACTATTTGGTGCAGAGAAAAGACAACAGGGGTGGGATTTGATGAAAGCCTTCTAACACCTGAAGGGTGGTTATAAAGAAGATGGTGACTGACTGTTCTCTTTGGCTCCAGGAGACAGGACAAAAAATAATGGTCTTAAACTGCAGTAAAGCAGATTAAGATCAGACATTAGGAAGAACTTCCAAACAATGTGGGTGGTTAATCATTGTCTCCCTGTTTCCACTTTTTATGTGCTCCCCTTTTGTCCCTTAGGCTGACCTGGATTTCTCTGGTCAGCCAGGGAAGCCTCCTGGCCCCTTTCCCCCTTTTGCCTCGCTCGGGGATCGCCTTGCTTTGTGCCCAAAGGATCATTTCCTTAAGACACAGCCACCCTTCTTGGGCTCCCATCACTTCAAAACTCCTACTCTGCAGTGCGTCCTTGACTAATCACCTGAGTTCATTGAAATCAGCTTTCCTAAAGTCTAGCACTTTCACCCTACTAGTTACCTTACCCACTCGATGTCTTATGGTGAATTCTATTATTAGGTGATCACTGTCCCCCAGATGGCTACCAATCTGTAGGTCCCCAACCATGTCATCCCCCGTTGCCAATACCAGATCCAGTATGGCATTCCCCCTAGTGGGACTGTGTACCTCCTGTGTCAGGTGGAGGTCCTGTACACAGGTTAGAAACCTGCATGAGCAGAGGGACTTTGCTGTCTGTGACTCCCAGCAGATGTCCGGGTAGTTTAGGTCCCCCATGACTACTGCCTCTTTAGCTTTTATGGTCTCTGAGAGTTGCCTCAGGAGCCCCGAATCCCTTTCTTCCCCTTGATGTGGGGGTCTGTAGCAGACCCCTACCACTTACTTGGTTAAGCAAGTACTAAATGACTGCACAGTATCAACTGCACAGTCAGCTGCTTGTGTAGACATGGCCATTATAGTCTAAGTTTTATAATTGTTCATTATATTAAAACAATATGAAAAGGAGATGAATATGTCTTGAAGATCATAGGGAGACATGAAACCTAGCTGATTTCTGCTCATTCATGTCTGGTAAACTAAAGTCCACCAAACAGGTTTCCAAGGGATTATTTGAATTACTCTTTTTGGGAACTTTCAATACATTTTAATTAGAAAACACTTCTTATCTGACACTGATAGAGTAAAAGGGAAAAAAAAAGACTTAACTGTCATTGTAGGAAGGTTATCATCTGTCTTTAAGAGTGACTGAATGCCAGAGGGTGATGCTGAGTGCCAGAAGGAAGAAGATGTCCTTCTGATTATATCACCTTCCAGAGATGAAGCTAGAGTGTCTTTAATCCATTACATTTACAAAATATAATTTTAGGACTTCTACCTCAGAAGAAATTGCTGTGAGTCCAAGACAGGTTTCATTTCTATTGGGAACTATTAAGCTGGTGCCAAAACTTTACTAGGGGACAGGTTTTATTCCTGGTGTTCCAGCAATGGGACCTATTCGTGAACTGTTTAGAAAATGAAATGTATAGCTATAAGCAGGTCCTTTATCTTGCTGACTTTTGCAATCGAATTAGTTCTCCTATTAATTCATCAGACAGATTAATTCCTACCAAACACACTTCGGTCTGTCACAGCACAAACAAACCAAATCCTCCGCCCCCTCTGGACCTTAGGAGAAGAGCCAGTTTCTCCTCTGGCTGTTTTCCAGCACAGCAGCCTGGATTCTCCTTCTTTCAAGCAGTTCCTTCATAGGTAGCTTCCTTTTGCTCTCTCCCTTGGGATTTTAAAGCTCCCAGGGGGACACTTCATTAGCAGAATGCCCCACAGCTGGACATACTTAAACGTGCTGCCCTTTCTTAAGAGGACAGACTACCCTGTAAAAATTATGATAGCAGATATGGTAATGAACCTTTCTTCCTTGAACCAGTAAATGAGAAAATGACAGGCAAATAAAACTGAAAGGCATTTGATGCTATTGGCTTCCCTCATTAGGAGCTGCAGCGTACAAATATAAAGGATAGGTTTGGGTTTTAGAGAGTAACATTAATTAAATATCATGTGTCAGGTCAGAATGATTAATTTTTTTCCTAAAATATAGAAACTGTTTTCTCTGGTTAAAACACGCTTGGCTATAGTTGTGTATATGACATACTAGTGAATAAACTGAAGGTGGAAGGCTATTTAATGGAAGTTAAACTTTGTCATACTGTGATTATAGGGTTTTTGTCTGTAGCTGTGTTGGTTTAAAGACATAGACAGGCAAGATTCTTTGTGTAGATGTGATATCTTTTATTAGACCAATTAAATGGATGGAAAAAAAAGTTTTTTGCAAGCTTTTGGGCACAAACACCCTTCTTCAGCCATTGGGAGACTGCTACTGTTCTGTGTTCTCCAAGAACACAGAAAAGCAGCAGCATCTCCCAGTTCCTGCTTTAGGATTAAAGAAAACATGTGAAAATTAGGTACTGATAAGATATAACTAATGATGTCAGATTTTTTTTAAGGTACCTTGGAGAAGTACCTCTTCCTCTGTACAGGACATGCAGCTCAAACATTCCTGAATTTAAAGCAAGTCCCTTTTGTGGAACCAAACCTATACATAAACACTGTTGTTCATACTTTTAACCATAATTATTTCATTTGCAAATTAATTCATCTCTTTTTTTTAAATATGCATTTTAGTTCATACTAATAAGAAACATTATAATTTCAAATTGGTATTTATTTTCCTCCTCCCTTGTTAGTCATATCCATTGTGTTAAATTTTTGTTGAGTTATGAATAGTGGTCATAAGGAGGTGAGTCCTGGCTAGATAAAGTGATATACTGAGAAAATCTTAGCATGGAGAAGGTTGGGAGTCATAGTCCTAGTTTGTCAAAGGATATAGAGTGTTTTCCTTTTGCTTTTAGCATATCCTTTTAGCATCAAACAATATGACTTTTAAATGATGTTTTAGGTACTGGATATTAGTTTTTCATCTAACTCAATTTGCTTAAAAAACACTAAGAGAAATAAATATATCAGCAATGCACAAAGTAATATTTTGTTTTTCCCTTACCCAGAACATCACAAGAAGGAACAGTTGTAATTAGAATCACCAGTTTCTAACATTTTCTTCTCTTATTTTTCAGTTAAACTGCATTGAAATGTTTGGCACATGTAATAAACTAACCATTCACTCTTTTCTTGTTTGTTATAGCCAAACCATCAAAAAAGGAAGTACCTGTAGTACCTGCCATACTGTCAAAAAAGGAAGTATCTGTAGTATCAGCCATACCATCAAAAAAGGAAGTACCTGTAGTCCCAGCCAAACCGTCAAAAAAGGAAGTACCTGTAGTACTTGACAAACCATCAAAAAAGGAAGTTCCTGTAGTACCAGCCATATCATCAAAAAAGGAAGTTCCTGTAGTACCAGCCAAACCATCAAAAAAGGAAGTACCTGTAGTACATGACAAACTGTCAAAAAAGGAAGTACCTGTAGTACCTGCCAAACCATCACAAAAGGAAGTACCTGTAGTACCTGACAAACCGTCAAAAAAGGAAGTACCTATAGTACCAGCCAAACCATCACAAAAGGAAGTACCTGTAGTACCTGACAAACTGTCAAAAAAGGAAGTACCTGTAGTACCAGCCAAATCATCACAAAAGGAAGTACCTGTAGTACCAGTTAAACCATCAAAAAAGGAAGTACCTGTAGTACCAGCCAAACCATCAAAAAAGGAAGTACCTGTAGTACCTGCCAAACCATCAAAAAAGGAAGTACCTGTAGTACCAGTGAAACCACCTAGTAAGACCTATGAAAAAAAATATATTTTTAGTCTTGTTTAAAACTAATCTTAACTTAAACATAACCAGCTTGCATTCACTTAGGGGCAGGCATAGAAAAAGTACAGCACTAGACAGGTACAGACTTGCCAATGTAGTCACATTTATTTGAAAAATCAGAATGGTTATGGAACATGAGCTCACCATACTTCCATGTTCTTGTACTTCAGATCCAGTTAAGTACAGCTAAGTAGGACACATATCTTTTAAAAAATTGAGAAAGCTGAAATAAAAATGTACATGATTATTTGTTCAAGAGGGAAAGGGATTCTGAAGGGAGAGCGGGGTAGAGGGGAAGGTTCAGATGAGCTGAGAATGAATAAAAAAGAAAAGCATACTTCAGTTTGGGCTTTTTGTCCGAACAAATTATGGGTCTTGTCTCATGTTACACTTTGAACATGTTAACTGCACTTAAAACGTGAGAATCTCTGTGTTCAACCAGAACAATACCTGCTATTGTATGGGTAAAATTAGGACTTTTCAAGTGAGGAATATCTCCAGATTGTGTTAAATAATATGCATTAGGCTATCATGAGACTGCTCAAAGGAGATAATACCAGCACTCCTCACCAGCTCTGGCACAGCTGATAGTTGATCCCAGCCTTTCCACCTAAACAGCCAATTCTAGAGTCCAGTATGGTAGGGGACCAGGATTGACAATCAGCTGTTTAACAACTGTGCAACAGGCTCCAGCCCTGTCCTGCTCAGAAACCTTTCTATCTCATAAAAATATTTATTACAATCTAAATAAAACATGTCCTAAGTGCAATATGTGATTTCCTTTAACTAGATTTAATTTAAATAGAGAAGACAAAAGAGGCCTCTTGCAGGTCATGGTCTTTTGATTCTAGCTTGGATCCATTTCTTAGGGCCTTGTCACGTGTTCACTTGCAAGAGTTGCAAATCTTTGGGATCTAGTGACCTATATAAAATTTAGGATGTATTAAGGAGAGAATCTTCACCTCAGAGGGAGTAATTTTGCAATGCTAAGAGGTCATCTAACACTTGCTAAACTGCTTAAATATACAGCTGCTTGACTATTAACTATTTACTAAGTATTAAGTTGAAAGTGTGACACCACCCTTAGGGTGCTTTTACATCCACTCCATGCACCTGTGCTCCCTGCGCTCCAGAGCCCAGTGGTAGGCACCTGCCAGGCCGGGCCACCCCCCTGGGAGTGATGCATCCTGGGATACTGGAGGGCCACAAATTGCTGGTATTTGGCCCTGTGGAGCAGACTGACATTACTGCAACACATATTAACACCATCTGGAGATAATCTTTGCCCAAAGATGCGTAACTTTAAGATGCTCAGAGGGCATTTTTCCTCTCTTAATGATTTCCTGTCTTAATATTCAAACACTCAAGTCTTATGGGCATTTAACACATGGGAAAGGTTATGCCTAACAAGATTCTTAAATTCATCCAAATAAGGAGAGCATATAAGCTTTAATTTTTCCTTTTGGTTTTACTTGGGAGCATATTTTCTGCAACGACATCTAGTACCTCCAGATGAGTTTCCAGGACAATCTCTACAATGAAAATAAACATCTTCAATAGATAGCTCTCTAAGTAGGTCATTATCATTTCTGCCAAGCAGATGATAGGGCATATGAAGCATATAAACCTACTTCAGCAGATAATAAGTATGAAGAACCTGTGAATGAGGAAATAAGATGTATGACATAGATCAATTTTTTTACTTAGGAAAAAAGACAATTTAGTAATTAAGAAGAAAACACTGGTAGGACAATTAGACTGAAATATGTGACACGTTCCACAGAGTTTTGAATTTAGACTGTATTATGTTTGTCAACACTTGAGTGCTCCTTATTTATAATCTATATGCTGAGTCTTAAATTGAATTGAGACAAATGTTCTCAACTGCCAACATTTTTTTTAGTTTTTTAAATGGTATCTCAGTAATCACCTACTTTGTGTGTTAGCTTATGTCTCTATAGATACTGAATCTGTATTTCTATTCCTGCTTCATTTTTCGCTAGCTGAAAATGTGTATTTTTTTTAGCTCCACACATATCTTACTTGCTAAATTTGTTTTCTTTAGCTTTTTAATCAAGTTAAATTAGTTCAAGTTAAACATCTGCAGTGAAAACATTTAAATCTGGGACAAATATTGTGTTCCTTCCGGTAAGAAACTGAGGAGTTCTCAGATTGGCTTGCTGGAAATATGTAGCATCTTGTCCAATGGGACAGCCATTGAGTTATTGTTTTATATTGTATGGATTTTGCAATTTGTTTCTTAGAACATTTTCATTTGTTTTACAGTATCTTTGGAAACCCACATGGCAAAAGGTAGGTGGGATCTGCATGTTTTTATACAGTAAATTAGAACATGAAAGAATGCTGATGTAGCTATCTCTTGTTAATACAAAAGCATTGCTTTCTTTGTCATATATAAAGGTTTGATTTACCTACAGTTAAGGGGGTTTTTTGAAATAGCTCCTCCAGGAATCTCAGTGTGGGTTTAGGGCATCAAGAGGCACAACTGAAATGATCTTCACAACTCACCAGCTCCAGGAGAAATGCTGGGAACAACATAAGTCTTTTTACATGGCCTTCTTTGACCTCATAAAAGCTTTCAACTCTATCAGCCAAGAAGTGTTGTGAAGGACCCTTCCAAAGTATGGACACCCACCAAAATTTGTCACTATTCTCTGCCTGCTCCATGACAGCATGTGGGCAATGGTTCTCAGTTATGGATCTACCACAGATCCCTTTGAGGTTAAAACAGGAGTTAAGCAAGGCTGCATCATCACTCCAACACTCTTCTTAAAATTCCTTGCCACAATCCTACATCTGACCACCAACAAGCTTTCAGTCAGAGTGGAGCTAAACTACTGAGTGGATGATTCTAAGCCAAAACCAAGACCACACTGACCTTAATCATTGAGCTCCAGTATACAGAAGGTGCTATAGTGAGTGCTCATTTGGAAGCAGACCTTCAGGCAATTGTCAATGTCTTTACCGAAGCATACACGAAAATGGAACTGACATTTAATGATCCTAATAAACAGTCCAGATCCACAGTGAGACACTGGAGAATGTTGAGTATTTCCCATACCTTGGAAGCCATCTCTTGCAGACAGCTGAAACTGATGAAGAAACCCAACATCGCCTCAAATGTGCAAGTGCAGCCTTTGGATTCCTGAAGAAATGGGTGTTCAAAGATTGTGACATCAGATCACAGACCAAGTTCATGGTTTATCAAGCAGTTGTGATCCCCATCTTTCTATATGGAGCTGAGACACAGACAACGTACAGGAGACATCTAAAGTTGTTGCAGAAATACCATTAATGCTGCCTGCAGAAGATCCTCCAAATCCAGTGGGAAGACAGATGCACCAATATTAGCATCCTCCTGCAAGCAAACACCATGGGTATTGAGGTGATGACCATCCTACATTAAATTCATTGGGCCAGCCATGTCAGCTTGGATGTTTGACTTCAGACTCCTGAAGCAAGTTTTATTCTCCTAGGTTAGCCAAGGTGTATAGAGGAGGGCAGGGAAAGTGCTTCAGGGACGTCCTCAAGGCCAACTTAAAAAATTCAACTTCAGTATCAACTTGTGGGAGACTATTGCCCAGGACCACTCCAAATGGAGGAAGAGTCTGCTGCAGGGATCTCAGTATTTTGAAACCTCATGACAACAACAGGAGATGGAAAAGTGAGAGCAGCAGAAACTACATGTCACAGACCAAATAAAAAATCCAGCACCACCCACCCCATGTGGAAACACATGTCTGAGCTGCAGTAGAGTCTGTTGATCCTGAATAGGTCACATCAGCCATCTTCAGACACAGATAAGGCAACCATGGAAGATTATTATTCTTGAGTACAAGGGATTGCCAAAGAAGACGACAAGCCCTCTAGCTCTAATTAAATGACTGTTCCTATCCTGGGCTTAAATCCTTTGCTAGCCCTTGGCTCTCTGGTTGACTGAAGGCCTAGCGTATTCAGTGGCTCCTGCTACCTCACAGGCACCTTTGCAGAGATCCCTCTTGCTCAGTCCCAGCCAGACTGCCAAGTCATCTTCTGGAGCTGCCTAATATTCCTCAGGCCCTGCCGCTTTTCCAGTCAGCTGACTTTCTTGGGGCTGCTTGCAGGTGCCTCCAAATTAATCCCATTAGATGGTTACTATGGCAATCCAGCCTCAGCTCTACCTGCTTGCCCTGCAAGGCTATGGCTGGCTCTCTGAATGTGACAGAGCATCTGACAGTTCTGTTTTACAAATGGGGAAATCAGAGCATGCTGGACCAGAAGCTTCTTAAGGTATTACCTAGCTTTGTAAGTAATCCCATTGTAGTGGCTAGGGCTGCTTGTGATAATAACTGCTCTCCAGAGTGAATAATAGGTTCACAGTCTGGCTGAAGTGCCAGACCATGGTCGCACAGCATGTCAATAGTAGAGAAGGAGCTAGAACCCAGATGTCCTAATTGCTATTGCCCTGCTCTCACCATTAGATCATGTTTCCTTAACAGATATACTCGTTGATGTTAAACAGTGGGTACATCTACATGTGAAGTTAAGGTGACACGATAAACTTCAGAGCAGTTTCAGCTGAAGAACACTGCTCCCAGGCACAGCATCTACACGTGTACCTAGGATATCAGCACTTTCAGCCAAGGCAGAACAGCCCCGGCTGGCACAGGGAATGGGGGGTCAGCCCCGGGCTCTGTGTGGTGGCTTCAGAGCTGGCTAGGACACAAGGGTGCTGAGACTGCAGAGTCATATGGCTAGGTGGCAGACAGCCCCCATGCCTTAGCATCCTCATATCCCAGCCAGCCCCTGTCACCGTCCAAATGTGCATTTCATTACACTTAATTACTCTGCCATAAGATTGTACTGTTCCTGACAGTACGATCTTATGGTGGAGTTAATTTATTTACTGTGCCCTAATACCAGCACACGTGTAAATTGTGACACTTTCCTGCAGACCTAATTAGTCTACTCCACAGTAAAACACATATGTAGATGCACCCAGTACATCCAAGAGCAGCTCTACTGAACTGAATGGAATTACTTAGAAATAAATAGTATGAAGTGTGGCATAGCATTAGTGCATGTCTGAGAAATGTAAAGACAACCCAAGTTGTCACAGTATTCTCTTTATTGAGTATGTTTAAATTTACAGGGCTAAATTCATAATGCATCTACTGCACTGTAGTTGACTCATGTATATTAAATCAAACCAAAACTGCACTAATTTAGACATTGTTCTCTTTATGTCTCCAGCAGCCAAAAGAGAGGAACTAAAAGAAACAAGTATGTTAAATAAAACTTTTGCATTTTGGCAAGCTTCAGAAAGCCAAAGCTGGAAATCAATATAGTTGTTTCAATGAATGATTGAAAAAGCTATTCCGCATTGCTTTGAGCTGTTGAGAATATTTCTTTATGATCAAGTCTCCTTTAATGCTGTACTCTGTTATCTTTGTGAACTCATTTTTATGTGAAACATACCAACATGTTTGGGGAAAAGTCTACCTAGTCCTGAACACCCTCAAATCCCATCAATTTAATAGGGAGATAAAAGTGTTCAACATCTGGAACTCACAGGTTTGGCCCCATTTACAGAAATAAGTTTTCCTTTGTCCCCTTTAAGAATTGTTATCACAGACCTTTCACTGAGTGCTATGCCAACTGCTTATGCAGTATTTTGTATTTTATTGCCCATTTTTCCTTTAGTTATATGGCAAGAGGATATCCATAAGCATCAGGGCTTTGGAAGTAATAAAGCTGTTGCTGCAGTGCTTTGCTATTGTAGATATTCTAAGTCTGAGTACCAAAACCTACAATGAACATTGTTTCAGTGTTATATAAGAAGCTCATAAAACTATCTCTACCTTTAGTTTGCTCTTGCAAATGACACCGCAATACAAACCACACTTTCGACAGCAGATTCATAGTTCAATAAACATAAATATGCAATGACTGAAAGCCTGTGTTATGTCTAATAAAACCAATAACTGAGCCATATGTGCTACAAAAAGGGTATTTCACAAGTTAGACTATTTAGTGAAATTTGCGAAGGTGCCTGATATCAGCCACTGTACTCTGAAATAGCTTATTTATGTTATCTCATAGCTGGGCAATGACAAAGAACAGTGGTTCTTAAAAGACAGGAAGTGAAAGGCTTGTAGGACTCTGACTTCCACTTAATACATTGGTCTTTAACAGTAATGCGACTAGAGCAAGACAAATGGGGCACCAGGTCCAGGTGCCAACTTAGAGGATGCATGGGAGCTTAATACAAGTGACAGTGAGGCGATGCTGAAGCAGTCTAATTAGAACGGGAACAACCATGTGTATAGGCAGCCTATAATATTGTTTAGGATCACTTCGATCTTAGAGCCCGATTTTCAAAAGAACTTAAATTTCATTTTGTCGTACAAATGAAATGGCCATATTTTTAAAAGTGCTTAGCTGAAAAGAAAGCTATGGTGTGCTGTGCTCCTTAGAAAATCTGTCGTTTCACTAAAAAGCGATACTAACAAAAAATTGAAGACTTTCCAGAGCCTCATGCTGATAGTGAGGCTCTTGTTTTTAATTTATCTAGATTTTTTAAATTACATTTAGTAGTCTGGTATATGAGGGCTTTGCAGTGAACCCCTGAGCTAATATATTCTGTACATAAGTTTTTAGCTCCTTGTTAATGTCTGCAAGATTCTGTCATCCTCCAGATATTGGTTAATCAAGGATGGATTGCAGCTTAGAACAGTACCAAGGGCTTCAGAATCTCTCTTTAGTAAACACTTGTTCCCCAAAATTTTGTAAATTCATTAAATATTATTCTAGTAGTAGCTGTTGTTATTAGTGGCTGGTGGCTTCAAAGAGGACCATGGAAAACGAGGGCTGGAGGAGATCTCCAGAGGTCATCTAGTCCAACCCTCTGCCAAAGGCAGGAACATCCCTATCCAAACCATCCTACACAAAACCATTGTCTAACCTATTATCAAAACTACATAGTCAACCCTGACACAATCACAAGACATAACAACCTAATGTGCCACAGGTAAAGCAGGGGGAACACGGTGGCCAATGTCATATTGTTGTGAAGGTTGTTAAAATATCCTAGAGATATTAAAGGAAGAATAGCCCTTGCTTCTCCCTCTCCCTCTGCCCTCCCCTCCCCTCCCCCCCAGCCCCTATTTTATAACTCCATTTATATTATTTATGATGAAAATGTTGTTATACCTGCATGAGCCTACTAGAATGTGTATGTTTTTACAAAAAAAAATCCCAAAACCTTTGTTATGACCAAAACAAAATTGATTAAACAGGCCCAGGGAATTTTATGCAACACTCTCTTCCCTGGGCGCACACCTTCCCTGTCCCAGAGGAAGATAGCTATATATAGTACACTAATTGGGTTTTTTCTTTATCTCTGATCTACAGTTTGCAGAACTTTTTTTTATATTACAGAACAACAACAGTGCTGACTTTGAAAGTTAAAAAATTGTACCTTACACCCAATTAGTCTAGATATCAGAATGTAGAATGCAGCAACTTTCAAAACTCGTTAGCTGTTAGTGATGGTTAGTCATCTTGATGAGGTTTCCCTGTGGACAAGAAATCCTGAAATGAAAATTATGACAAAACAAAAAGTGTTATCTATTTTATTTTAGTCAGTTATTTTAAAGTCTTCTGCAGCCACTGAGTCTGAATACTTTCATACATTTTTGGTAGTGGGAAGAATGTGGGAATGTATGGTTTTATCTTGATTGGGTTTCATGACTCTATTTTTTAAACCTTAATTCAAACACCTGCGAAATTTAGGGATTTCTTACACATGAATTTTAGGCAGTGCCTGGAGCTGTTAACATATGGTTTGACCGTACATTAACATGCAACTAGTTTTAAACACATTTTAGGTGGCTTAAAGTTAAACCACTCCCAGGCAGGTTCATCTCTGATCTGTTACCTAGCCTGTGTTCCACTAATATCTGGCCACTCCTAACAGATGAGTCACTCCAGTTGCAGTCCTCCAGGATCCCAGGGTTTAGTGTCCCCTTGCCCACCCTCCTGTTCTGTGTGGACAGACTTTCCACCCCATGAACTCTACTACCCAAGTGGCAGTTCTGGCACCAAGTCATCTCCCTCTCCTGCCTCTGGGGGTGGGACCTTCCCACCCCAGGTGTGCAACCCCATGCAAACTGCCTGCAGAGCAAGTGCCAGCTAGCCAGGTCACAGGACATGGATGGGTCTAGGAGTGGGGTCTAGGGAGGGTGAGGGGGAACCAGGCAGAGGGCCAGATCAGGTCCCCATGAGCTAGGGCTTCCTTCCTAGGGCAGGGGCAGTAGTTCCCCCAAAAGCACCTTGCCTCACCACTCCCACCTTTCAGCTTCCCTGGGAAGTGTGACTAGCACCCCCACACCTCAAATCAAAATCCCAATTTATTAAAACATAAGAACTGTTTAAATTTATTCCCTCTTTATTTCTTTTTAAATTCTTGGGGGTTTTTTTCTAATTTTATCCTTCAGTGAATGATTTACTTCATTTCAGTACCCTTCCTCCAGCTTCCACCTCCCATTTCATTACCCACCCCTCCTATTAACTCTCTGTCTCCCAGCTTTATATTCCTGCCCCCCCCAGACCAATCTCTCACACACCCCCATCCTGAGGTGGGATAGAAGCCTGCCCTGACTCATCAGCCCTGTATTGGCAAGTCAGAGTTGTAGCTCCTAGTCAGGCTTCTGCTTGCAAACCCTCTAGTGACAAGTTACAGCTGTGCGGTTGGGGGATAGTCAGAGAAGATTTTTAGTCTTGAGGTGTGACTGCTCCACACTTGACCTAGCAGTAACATCGATCAACATTTGAGCAGCTCAAAGTGCAATGTGTAACAAAGCCATTAGAAATCTGGGTCTGAATTTTGCAGTTCAGTTCATATTTTTCTTAATACCTGAAGAACATTGGTACATCATATCCAGCTTCATCTCCTTTGGGATTCATTTAACAATATATCAGAATTTCCTCCTACACAAATCTGTGATCTTCCTGAAAAAAGTTAACCCTGTGTCTAGTCTGTTATACACCTGCTCAGTGAATTGAGTTAGTCAGGTCCATTTATTTTCAAAAGCTGTATTTTTCTGCCAACTTCTGAGACCTTCAGGCAGAGATTAGATAGATTAAAATGTCCTCGCCTTTTTCTTTTCTTTCATTTTTATAGTTTGTCATCATTTTTATCTTGGCCATGTGTTACCCCTGATTCAATAACTGCAAGACCATCTGAAAGATTGTTTTCATTAATGGAAAAGTTCTTTATACTGCAGTACATTTTAGGCCTACCTTTGCTGTCCAGGGCTATTTTAATTTTGTTCAGAGCACAGCTCCGCTGCTTTTTAAGCTTTCTGTCTGGTATCTGAGGTATTTTTGCTGACTGTTTTTCATTTTATTATTTTCCTGAATTTTCAGAAACTGAACAACCCAAAGAAGTAGTAGCTGTGGTTTCAGCTAAAAAAGGTAAATATAATTTGGGGAAACCAAGAGTTTTTAAATTAATTTAATCCTTATCATAGTAGCTTTGTACATATGTGTATACCTTAAAATTCATTTGGGACCAGATTCTAGCAACCTTTTTAACATCCATTTCCCTTACTCACACTAAAACTTTATATTGGTCTTCACTCTGCAAGTGCTGAGCACACTGTTCAGATTTTTAAAATATTAGTTTATTCATCATTGCAGACCTTAACAACCAGCTCTAGACAAGACTTTTAGGTATCTAAACAACCCAGGAGCAATTATGGGGCACCTATATACAAGCAGCGAGGCTGATCCGAAATGCTATCATTACAGCACGTGGGAGCAGACTCGATTAATTGAGCATGCTGAAGCATGGTACTTACTGTGCTCCAGCAGCCTCCAGCATCTTGTGCATCAGCATTCCTGTGTTTAAAAATGGTGGCTTTATCTAAAGCACCCCCACCACCATTTTTATGTGTGGGGATGCTGATACATGAGACACTCCTGGCACTTTAATTAGAGTGGCTCTCACAGTCACTCTAATTAAAGTCCTCCCTCCCTCCCCGCCACTCCTGGGCCAGGTCTATAAATGCTGCCTAAATTCCAGAATAACTTAGTATAGCTCCCACCTCCTAGAGCAGTGCCCTAAACATACAGCTATAGAATAGTTTGGGTAGAAGAAACTTCAAGCCCTCCTTTTGAAGAACCTGGGCCATTAAGCGGTCAGGAATGGAAGTCATTTGTAGTCATGTCAGCCTTGTGTAATAGGATTGTCCTCTGGAGGTATGTAAGGCTGCCCATTGCCAGAATAGGAGAGTTACATATCTGTGCAGAATTGATATGGCTTCTGGTGGCATGTTTGGTTGCCTATTGAAAGAACAGGGGACCTATATAAATAAGAAGTGGAATAGGATTGCTTCCCCGAACCTTGACTCAGTATGTTTCACCTCAGACACGAAGTAGAATAGAATAGAATAGAAACAGGATAAATCATTGAAATGAACTGACATTACTTATATTCTAAAAGTCAAGCATGTGCTCTAAGTGCTTCAGGGTACTCAGCCACTCTGAGTTCAACAAGCTCTACTCAGGGTAAGTAAAGATGGAAGAATATGGGCCTTAGAATATGGACCTAATCCTATATTGTTGCTATTATTTTTTCAGTGAGCAATCATATAATGCATAAAAACTGATTTTCTGTTTGGCAAAAAAAAAAAAAAAATTGGAAGGATGTTATGGACTGAAAACAATTGATACAAACAGACTTTTTGTTTTCACTTAATACTAACCTGGTCTTAAAGGAGAGTTTTCACAGTCCAGTTTATTTCATGCCATTTATGCTGGTTTTTAACTATATTATTTTCCAAATTGAAAAATGACAATCAGGTAAGACATTTTCTTTTCAGTGTAGCGCTGCAGTTTTTGTCTCTCAAACACTACAGGGGAATGACCATTGATTTAAAAAAAGTATTTGACTTAAAAAACAAACAAACCACATGTTGATTTTACAAATGTTGAATTGTCACAATACCACCTCCAGCTAAATGCAGATACAGCATTTGCATATTGGCAAGATTGTTGTCCCTGAATAATGTGACAAAGCATATAAATTGTATTGAATGCATTGATTGATCTCCAGATCTTGCACATTCCCAAAAGGACCATCTTAATGTCAAAAAATAAGAAGGAATATATTTGAATTATTCCAGGAATTATTCCAGATAAATATTTCCTCTTTTTTGGGCATGGCCTCAATTCATGCCCAGCCTTTTCTTTAGATATTTTCTTTGTAGAATGAAACAGGGTGTGAGCAATCTATTTGTCTATGCTTTTACCAATCCTTCAAAACAATTATACAAGTACTTAACTCAGGTAATACATGTATAAGGATGTGTACAGTTTTTGCTGGGACAGGGTGCCACCATTCCATGTCTTTCTTGAGACAAAGAAGGAAATGTATTATTTATTTTGAAAGCAACGAAGAATTCACTTTTGTCTTATTGCTGTTCTTTAAGGATAGGTCAAAGACATATTACTAATCTGTATTATGTCATTACATATCAGAAAGAGATACATCTAGTAGTCACAAGACTTTGAAAGCATTTGCTTCAGGTAATCTTTAGATATTGAATTACTAAAGAAAAGCTTTGTTGGTAGGAACAGCACTTCTGGCCAGAAATCTTACTTAAACCTTATCTTTGTTTTGCAGCTGTACCTGAAAAGAAGGAAGAGAAAACAACAAAGGCAGTGGAACAAGGTAAAAAAACATGGAAGTATACTGATATTATCTAACTTGGAAAGACAATGGCACAAGGGGAAAAAAAAAGCATTAGATTTGGATAGTTGGATGCAAATACATTTGTGTCTGCCAAGTGTTCTGTTCTGTTTAGCTGAGCAAGAGAGACTTTCAGTCAGGATTCTGGCTTTGCCTCTCTTTTATGTAACTGAAAATGACACAGATGATTAGACTACACCATTTTGGTGTCTTAACATACCACACATCCTGTAGGGGATTTCCTACCCTTCATCATGAATTCTGTTTAGCAACATGCTATTTCTGTAAAGAAAAGGCACAGCTGGCCTAGCAGATAAGGAAGAAGTAGTATATGTGCTAAATCTCAACTATAATAAAGATCTTGACACTGTTGCATAGTCTCAGAAGCAAAATAATGGTAATTAGTGGTAATTACCATTCAGTGAGGGCACAAAGAGGAAGTTCTCAATGATTCCCTGTCAAATGTCAACCTGGGATTGCTTCTCAAGTGAAGTGTTGCAGTGGTCTGCCTAGATCTGATTCTGGTTAACATTTTCATCAAGAACTTGTTTGGTTGACTAGAGATTAAACTTAAAACATTGTGAATTTCACTAAGCCAGAGGAAGCAAGCACTTTGGAGGACAGGTTCAGAGTTCAAAATGGAGACAAATTAGAGAAGTGATCTGAACTGAATGAAATTAAATTTAGTAAAGATAAATTCAAAATGTTCCCATTAGGAACATCAAATGCTCAAATACAAATTGGGCAATATGTGGTGAGGGAGCAGTATGACAGAAAAAGATCTGAAGGTTAAAGTGGATAAAAAACTAATTATGAGTCAACCAGATGATTCTGCTGCAAAAAAACACAAATCTCATTTAGAGACATATTAACAGTGGAGGTAAGAATGCATCTCGTTTTAGGGCTAACCAATGGCATGACATGTTTAGAAGGATGTGGAGAAACAAGAAAGAGTCCTGTGGAGAGGAAGAAAAATTACAAGAGCTTTTAAAAATATGAACAATTAGGAAAGACTGAAGGAATAGGGTTTGTAATCCAGATGAGAAAAGACTGAGGTAACACATTCAGCTTTCCAGTTTGTAGCAACCTGTGGCATAGAAGACAATGGGTGCATCTACACGTGCATTAACACACTTTAGTTACTGCACATTAAATCTATTACCTCCATTGTGAGGTACTAGGAAAAAGCGCATTAGCCTGTCTTAATGCAAATTAACTAAAGAGCGTGGTTTTTAGGTGATGCTTAATGCACATTACTCTATTTTAATGTGCATTAACTAAATAACACATTTTTTAGTGAAGCTTTAATATGTATTAAAATAAGCTAATGTGCACTAAAGCACATGTGTAGATATACCCAGTGATCAAATGTTCCCCATGGCTACTAAAGGAAGGAAAAGAAAAAAATAGTTTGATTTTCATCAAAGTAGATTTAGATAGAATTTTAGGACAATTATTCTTACTGTTGGAGTGTTGAAAGACTGGTTTAGATGACATAGTGAGACTGAAGAATCCCCATCACTGAAGGTTGTTAAGAACACATTAGACAAACATTTGTCCAGAAGGCTTAAGTGCACTGGATGATAGTTCACTGAAGGAGTCAAACTAGGATGCTTGAAATCCCTTCCAGCCCACCATTTCTATGAGTGTATGAAACTGCTGACAAGACATGTAGAGTTTTAATAATATATTAGACAGGTCTTCAATTGTTATCAGTGAGCTCTGCAAATGGTTTAGCCTAGTGTTTCTGCAAAGATCAGGAAATTCCACTGTATCATAAGGAAAAGTGGAAGGTTAATGAAAATAATAGTGTTTTTCAAGCTTGTATAAAAATGAGTAAAGTTCTGGCCCTTCTTTGCCAAACCTCAGTTATAGGATTTTGCATAGATTGATAAGGAGCTGGACCAAAGAACACCTGAATAGGTTGGTTATAGCCAGTTGTAGCCACCCTATGCTGACTCTGGTGCAGTAGATTCACACAACCTAGCTCAGTGGAGGGGCATATCACTCAGATTGCTTCTTATATTGTAAAGAGCACATTCCAGTTAATGTATTCTGGCATAAGTCTATTGCTGTATCTCTCATTGTTTCTCACAAGAAAGGTAAAGAAAAGGCTTAATGGAAACTGCTTTGAACTAGGATTTAACTGAAAAGAAAATTTTACCCAGTTAGCTCAGTCAGCTGTATGTAGGATGGGATCAGAGTTGAAAGTTCAAGGGAAAGTATGAAAGCACTTTTTCCCAGATGATAAATTCTAAATTATAATAGGCACTTCTGAGGCTCTAAAACTAAGAAGTGACATCACTTGTGTGAAGTGACACTTGTGATAGTAGTTATTAACCTGCAATATACAGTAAGAAAAGGAAAAGAAGAATATCTATACTAGTGAAGTTAGTCCAGTATTAGCACACTATTAATGCTATAAAGACTTAGTGTGAAGTAAAACAGGGTGTTTAGAGATGTGCTTTGGGAAATGGGGCAGGGGGCTCTTTATGTAGCGAGATGCACTAATTAAAAGCACTCAAGCATCATGTGTATCAGTGTCTCTGCACTGAAAAACATTGGTGGAGCACTTTGAACTAAATCTTATTGAACAAGCTTTAGTTTAATGTGCCCCACCACCATTTTTCAGTGCTAATACACATGATGCTGGAGACTTCTGCAGCACATTAATTTCCATGCTTCAGCAGGTTCGATTAATTGAGTCTGCTTCATGCACTGGATTTATAGGATGTTGGAGCAGCCCCACTGCATGTCTATAGGAGACCATACTGCTCAGTGGGCGCATCTGCATGGGATGCCCACTGCACAGTTGTTACTGAGCAGTCATTTAGTACTTGCATAACCAAGTACTAAATGACTGAACAGTTACCGGTGTTACTATGCAGTAGCATCCTGGCATGGTTGCCTAGTGATGCTTACTATGCAGTAGCTCACTACTACTGTGCAATAGTGTTGCATCATAGTTCATGCCTGGTGATGGTACTATGATGTAGTACTGAGCTAGTCTGCAGTAGTAACAAGCTACTGCACATAAGTGTCTCGTGTAGATGCAGCCAGTAAGTCTCCGCTGGGAGGATGTCTACACGTGCTCCCTGTTGAGAACAATTCTGCTCCCAATGGGAGCAGCCCAATACAGGAGGAGCTACAGACTCCCCCTGGGGGCTGGCAGGGAGCACAGGGCCTAGTCCTTATGTGCATAGGGCAAGGAGAGCTCTGCCACCTTCAACAGCAGCTTTCTCCTTGCCTCATACACATCAGAAGGGGTCCTGATGTGCACAGAGCCAGGACACAGCTGCTGCTGCAAAGGTCTTCTGGCCCCATGCACATAGGAATGAGTCCTGTGTCCAGCTGGGCTTCCATGTGCAGCTGGGAGCTGGCCAGGAGCTGGATAGGACTGGATGGGAGCTGCCCCAGAAGTTGGACAGCTCCTGGCCAGACCTCAGCTGTGTGGGGAAGCAGAGAGCTTCCCAGCCCTGATGCTGCTCACCTCCTGGCTTCTGTGAGGAGCTACCCTGGGTAGATCTGGGAGCTGAGCAACACCAGGACTGGTAAAGTTCCCTGTCCCCTGTGGACCCCTAGTGAAGGGGCTGACTAGGAGTAAATTTGCTTCTGGTCAGCATCTATGCATGCGCTACTGCAGGGTATCTACTGTGCAGTTAGTTTACTACATGTTATTTACAGGTACTAGCTAACTGTGCAGTAGACCAGTTTATTGCACAGTAAATGTTGCACACATGTAGATAGTGATGTTTTCCTGCTCAGTAGATTAGTCTACTGTGCTGTAAAATGTCTCGTGTAGACACCCATATCTACCAAGAAATGAACTAAGGGTACACAGAAGTAACACAATCCCAATATAAACTGTTATGATCCAGTTGTTAGGACTATATGATGTTGTCATGCCTGCATCCTGTGGTGATACAAGTGTAGCAAAACTGCTTCAACTTTAACTTTTTTATTCAGAGTCAATATTAGGATCATTTAGCTAACTTGTATCACTGCAGAATCAGCATAACACATGCTAAGTGATCATAAGCATCACCCCCCTCCCCCCCCCCCACTTTAAATCACTAATCACTTGGGACCTAGGGCTTCAGTGGTAAATTATTCTGGCTTTCCGTGCAGAATGTTTGATATATTTAAATTAAATAACTAGTCTGACATCTTTTAGAGGAGCCCAATGACTGTGCTCTTAATACTGGAGATTGCTTATGAGTTCTTAAATCCAAGCTTTCTAACTTAATGGGTTTATCCCTGTGCAATGTCATCTGGCTTTTCTTTTTTTTTTCTCCTTCTAGGTATTTTCTGGACTAGGCAACAAAGAGAATCAAATATGGAATTTCAATCCTCACATTCGGTGTCTTTTCTGAGAAGAAATTATGTTGAAATCCCTAATATGATTCAGTTGCAGTTTTGTGGTTAATTCCACCAGTGTCAGAAAACAATAGTGAATTGTACACTGAATAATATAACATATATTATATACATATATATAATTCAATATTATTTACTAGCACTGGTGGAACTGCCCACAAAAGCCGCAACTGAATTATATTAGGGATCTCAACATAACACCTCCTCAAAAAAGACACTGAATGTGAGGCTTGAAGCTCCATATTTCATCTGTCTCTTTGTTGCCTAGGTGTTACAGAAGATATTGTTGTATACAAAATCCCTGTTGGGTATCTTCTGAAGTACCTAAGCACAATGAGATGATTATAGTCAGCTTTGGCTCTAGATTTAATTACTCTTAGGATTTATGTAGGTTCATTTTAAATTGGTATTTACATACTGTAGTGGCTTGAAATTTTATATTAATACTTGACACCCCCAGGTATATTTTACAAACATCTACAATTAATTGTTTCTTTTCTCTACTTCGATTATATCTGATTATTGATTGTCAGGGACAGCATTTCAAATCAGAAATGAGAGACCAGTGGCGCATCAATTACTTCAGAAACAGACACTGGGTCTACTTTAAAAACAGGAAAAAACAGACGTTTTGCAATAAAATCACATTTTAACCTAATTCAGAAAACTGTTTCCAGCCCTTTTCCTTTATAAATGTAACTATTTGGAAGGAAAATGTCTGAAGAGACTCTTTATGTGTGATCACTACATAGAACCACTCTTTCAAAGAAATAATTTCCTCCCAGACCCATTATAACAGGAATTTCACTGTAACAGGAATGCAATTTTATCAATTTTGATATAAATGAGGTCTCGTTATAGCTGAATTTCCCATGCATTAGATTTGTCCTGGAAAAAGCACCACACAGAAATACATGCAAGAAGCTTCATTATTACAGTAATAAAATATAAATCATTGGAGATGTGCTGCATTCTGCCTTTTTCCAACAAAACATGTAAAATCTATGTAATTTCAGTCTGCTAGTAAAAGGTATGGAAATTATTCACATCTTTCAGCAAATTCTGATGTGTTTCAGATCTGCATCCTTCCCCCTAACATAACTTTCCTCTATAATGAGACTCAGGTCACTTATTTGTAGACTTAGGCTTTTATTTTTGTGATCTCCAGTCCCTTCAAGTGTTGGACTGCTGGCCAGATCTCAGCTCCTGAGTGGAAGGCCTGGGCTGATCTGGAACAACCTCTAGAGCTGTTGTGTTGTTTTGTTTTGTTTTGTTGTTTTTTTTTTGGGGGGGGGGGGTCCTATTTTGTTTTGTTTGTTTTTGAAAAAGCTGATTCTTCAATACCTTCACTGAGATCCAGGATAGAACTTCTGGCCAAAGATGAAACTCAAAGCCCAGGGTAGCACTTGTCTTGGGTATAGAAGACCAATGCTCAAATTCCTACTCTGCTTAATTTTAAGTAAAAACTTAAACTTGTTAGTACCGTTTATTATTTAGCTATTCTGAGCTGGGGCTCTCCATTCTAGTTCCTTTCATCCTAAAGCTAAGTAACCTCCATAATAACATTTCTAATGTCTTTTTCTACCTAATTTAGACCAAGGGCTTAACATTAGGACTATCTCCTGGCATGTGGAAGAACCACTTAGGGCTTTTGGCATTCCCCACCCTACCTGTATGTGTGTAAGGACAACATTTGATGCTGCTTCTTTCCTATTGATCTTGTTCTTCACTCTTCCTCAGGTTATATAGCAAGCTAGGCACACGCTTTCAAAATGTTCTTGATGTCTTCAGTGAGGTGGTAGATGGCATCCACAATTATTTGTCTTCAGGAAAAAAAGGAAAATAATCCATCGGTTGATCTTCTTTCTTGCATTTGAGTTGAGTCACTTCAGAGCATTAAGTAAGCACTAAGAGCAGAAGCATATGCCTATACCAGGATGGAATGGAAATATAGAAGAAAATGGACATATAAGCTACCCTCTCCAAGATTTGGGGAGGATTAAAATGGATCAAATTAATTTTGCTGGTCCCTTGAAGAAATAGGATAAGGGAAGTGAGTAACCCAGACACTATTGATCAGAATTGGAAACAGGTCAGTTTACTCCCTTCACATCAGAGCTGAAGTTAAAAGGTATTCTTGACTTGAGAAAAACTTCTGGGTGAAGCCTAGTAAATGTCATGGGTCTTATAATGAAAACGAAAAATTGTTTTTTTGTGGACTGAGCCCTCTGTGAAGCTACATAGGTGGATTTCATACAATTTCCGTAATCGTTCTGCTGTTTGCCAACCTTGCTAATGTGCAGTTTATAGTCTACCTCCAGCTACCTAGAAGGTGCAGTATCTCATAGGATTACTTCTCTGGATTTCATAAACAAGGAGTTTTTTGTGTCTGTCACTGTATAAATGGTAAATATTTCTCTGCAGAACCTGTAAAAGAGAAACAAGTGCAACCTGCTGCCACAAAGCATAAAGGTAATCCAGAACCATAACATCGTATTAATGTCTGATATTTAGTATTTGAGAAAATCCTTCCCCGTTATGTATGGCTGTCTTATTTTTAATGTATGCTATAATTGTGAATTTGGGAGGAAAGTAAAATTTCAGAAGTTAGGAAATATTTAGGTTAATTGCTATTGTTTGAATTATAGATGAGGAAGAGAGCCAAAGCAATGTGGAATGTTAGTATTAAGATTCAGGATTACAAACTCAGCATTCAGAAATATCTGCTAAGACCTTTTTGGCAATACAGGACATGCTTTGAATTATCTTTGTCTTTACATTGTAGTTAAGCAGGATCTAGATTTTGTCTATGTAAGAATGTGAAACCTGACCAAAACCACTGTTTTTGTCAAAAAATTTAAATGATAATTTGGGTCTGTATGAAAGCACCAACTGTATGATAAGGAATTGTCATCAAGTTTTCATGTTAATTATTAATCATTGTTTATTATCAAATTATTGTATTTTTTACAGAGCATGTAAAAGAAAAGGAAGTCAAGCATCCTGCAGTAGTGAAGGATAAAGGTAAAATTATACAGTACCATCCAGTGCTTTTTTTTTAAACGATCTAAACACAGAAATTTGACAAAATATTGTTCTGTATACATACCATGAAAAGAAAGAGTCCATAAAAATCAAACATGGTTATCTGACTAATGTGTAGAAATCATACAATCATGAATGCAGGTTGTCTTGTATGGAATCTCCTTCATTGGCTAAGAACTACATCTTCTATAAGACACAGTCCTTTAGACTATCTTCCGGAGCCAGTTAACGAGTTCTGAATTGAACTGATTGTATACGCCTGTGGACATAACATTAATAAAGTGAAGTAGTAACATATGAAATGGTGTGAAGGTGTGATAGATAGTGACATGCCTTCCAGGCTCTGTAAAGGCTGAAGTTAAAAGCTCTCTGTTTCCACCATCCAACTGCCTGAGACCTGAAGTGTTAGTCATTTTAATTGTTTCCTTTCTTTCTCATTTAAATGTTAAAATTTCCATGGCTTTTTTTTTTTTTAAGTGGGGGGGGAGAAGGGCAATATAAGTAGAAGTTTAATTCAACTGAAATTGATGCCCTATTCTTCAAGGTACTCTGCAGTTTTTACCCACCTTGTTGCTACCCTTCAACCTTGTATCTATATTTCAAGGAGAAAAAAAAAGATTAGCCACCTGGGAAATATGATTTATGAGTAAAGACTGATCAAATTGGGATTATTTAGTTTGGAGTAGAGAAGGCTGAGGGGATTTGATAACAGTCTTCAAATACCTGAAGGGTGATTATAAAGAGGATGGAGATAGACTGTTTTCTGTAGCTGCAGGGGACAGGACAAGGATATAGTTATTTCAAACAGAGAACTGAATGAAACATTCAGTGGGTTGTTTTCTTTTTATGTAGAAATGCACCATATATAAGGAAGAAAACTTTGAAAAAACAGGCAGTGACTGAATTGCTTTTCTCCTCTCATTAGACACCATGACTCATGGATCCCATTAATGCCATTCTGCAGATACTCAGATAGGATTCACCTAATGGACAAACTAGTCATAACTTTGTCTATATTCTGAACTCTTGGTAATTATGATTGTTTACCCAGTCTTTAGTAATTAGACTGCTATTCCACAGATACCCATGTGAATGACACAATTCTTCTTTGAATGAATCCACATAGATCGTACTTCTGATGACAACCCTTACACATAGTCAGGAACAGCCCTGTGCATGGGATGGCCTAGTATGTCCTCTTGCCAAATTTCCTCGAAGTGTTCCTCTCTTGTGCTACCATTGTTCTACTTATTAATTGGTTCTTGAGTTGCTTTTTAATTTCTCTCAGGTGAAAAAAGTCACCTATCTCTCTTAGGTGCTTAGTGTTTTCTCCTCTTAAAGGACAATGAAAGATGTCCATATTAAACTGCTTCTCCTGGAGCAATTGATGAAAGCCTCCTCAAAACCAAACAAAAATGGACCTACCAGGACTGAATGGATTTCCTCAGGGAGCGCTTCTGTGAGCTGTGGATCCGTTTTGAATTTCCAGGCTTCAATCTTACTCTGAAAGATCAACAACTTTGATGACCAGGGCTAATAAAATAGCTGAACACTCATTTGCTGAGTTATCTGAAGTGAGTAGGAGGAATATATTCCTACATTGTAGGCAGGCTTAGGTTATTCTCTTTGGGATGTAGTAAAATGAGGCAAAAATCTCCTCAAGGCCTCTCAACAAAAAGGTAGACAATCGTGCAAATCAGGTTCCTTTGATGCCTTGAGCCACATGACACAGTAATCTACAGTTAGTGGCATCCCAGCCTCTTGCTAGTAGTAGCAATGTACTTGGATGTCAATGATCCCCATGATGCCAGTGCCTGTTCCTGCTGTACAAATGTCCTTGGTGCCAAGTGATCTTGCTGGTAATTACACAATAAGTCTGTGTTCTCCTTTATTATTGGGCTTTCTTTTTTGGACTAAGTACTAGTACTGCTCTGGCAATGGTTCTCTCTCCAGTTCAGGTGGGAGAGATGATTCAAGGTCACCCCTACCAAGCAGGGTGCTAGGACTTTAGAAGATGATTATTTATTTTCTTTTTCCCCTTCTAAACATAGTAAAGAGGTATGCCCTACTTGTTCACTTTGCTCCCATTTATATGGAGCCTGATTGGATGGATACTTCCCTTGTATCCAACCAACAAACCCATTATCAATACTCTATGGAATCCATTTACACAAGATCCCTTGGGCTGTATAACAGTTAGTAAGATAAGAGAGTCAGGTGGTTCAGTCATGCAAAATGCACCATCCAGTACAGGACAGTGAAGAAGTACAAGAGCAGGAAGTGAAAAAGTCATTGATTCCAGTATGAATATCTTTTTCCTTAGCAGGAAAGGCAGTAATTCCTTCCACGCTTAGCCTCTTACACACAAGTTACTGGACCTTCTATTCTCCTTCATGTTTGGAAGACTTCAATGCCCATTAATGAAGAGCTACTAGAATTTAGGGAGAGGAGGGAGGGATGAGTATCTGATACCAGCATCTGTAGAGCCTAAGAAAGCACATAGAGAAAATATCAATTCCCCTCTAAGGGGTTTGAATATTCTCCTATCCATCCAGCTTCTGGATTACAAGTAGTAGTGGTAGATTAAAGATCCAAAGAGGTGAAGCCCCCAAAGATAATGCCAAGAGGGAAAGATCCAAAATAGTGGATTTACTTGACTGAAAAATCTATTCAAACCTACTTACCAGGTGCTTCTGCCACAATATAACAGGTTATAGAAAGCTGCCCACAAGAATACAGAGAGGAGCTGAAATCCATGATGTCTTTAGACTTTTGGTGACCCAGTCATTGTCATGAGCTGTACTAAGATGTTTTTGATATGGCAGAATTTCAAATAGACACTTCCAAGTTTAATATCACCATGGGTATTCAGCAAAGGCAGAATTATATTTCACTTTATGTGCTCATAGCATGTAACGTCTATTTTTGGCACAGGTACCCAGTTTGTAGCTCTGTTCCATGTTCTAGGTGGAGGTGTAAATCTTCACACAGCTACTGAGCATGCCCAGCAGGCTGTACTCTGGGTCACCATGTACACATCTCCAGACATGTGTGCTTGAGTATAAAGCCTACTTGTAGTGTGATAAAAATGTTGATGTGGGTGGACCTCCTGTGTTTTAGCTTAGCAGCAGGGGAACTTTTCCAGGAAATGGGCAACCCAAGTGTCCAGGAAATGGGCAATCCCTCTCATCCAGAAAGGGTTTGAACTTTCTCCAACATGGTGTTCTAATAACCAGGTCACAAGTTGGTTATTATCTAGTCCTCTGCTTGAAGCTGAACCATTACACCTTTTCTTCAGCATTCATTTGATACAGTGGGTATAGGTTGTAACTGTGTTGGTCTAAGGACATAGGCAGGGAAGGCTGTTTGGGTAATACAGTGGGGAAGTTTCTGTCTTATTGGGAAAAGGATTCAGGCTAGAACCCAGGGTCCCCTCCAGGGCAGAGAACATCTTACTGAGGTACACACCTGCTAGATTGTTTCCCTCCTCCTGACCTGAGATATGTCTCTCTTGAGTGCCCAGGAAGTAAAGTAAAATAGGTTTCTGCCCCAAAGTTGGTAGTTGTGGTGTCTTACCTGTGGAAACAAAAGATCTATGTGTACACTTGCCTGAGTGAGGACTTAATTTGAGAAAGATCAGTGCAATTTGCTTAATTCTACACTTCATTATAGTGTGGCTTGGGAAAAAGAAAAAATATTCATAACTCTTACTGACCCAAAGACTGTCATAGGAGGTGTGTTAGTATCTTCATCAGCAAGATCTTATCTACCACAGGAGAGATTCCAAACCCTGGTGAAGTTCATAACTGTGCTCATGTACCATCATCTCTAAATCTGAGTTAAACAGCATCTTACACTTGCTTGCCAGACTTCACCTATGCTTCATGCAATGCTGGTTGAAATCTATGAATATTCTTAGACTACAACACGTGGACATGTCTGTGCAGATCCCCCAAGCAGTTATTTCACCATTAAATCAATAGAAGAACCTTTTTCATGTATGCATCAGTATCATTTTCTCCACCTTGCCACACCAAGAGGTTGCTGATGGAAATCTGGAGGTTCAAGGCCTTTGAACACTTCAGGAGACTTATCTTTGCATAAATGCTAGATCTCAGAGCCATTCATCTGGTGCACATAGTGTTTCTACTCAGTATTTCACAGCTCCAGATAACAATGAACACCACAACAGCAGCATTTTATGACAACAGATAGAGAGGATCATGGTCAGCCCCATGCTACAAAAAGGTTGCTTTAGGAACTAGTACGCTTGTCATCAGATCACAGCAGTAAATCAGCATCTACCAGTGTTACAAAACATCATAATG
>NW_005842227.1:1474048-1491242 GCF_000455745.1 Alligator sinensis
ATTTTCAAATATCTACAAGGGAACAGTCAAGAACATATTCTACAGAGACTCTTCTAAGGATGGGATTACCCCAAATAGATCTATTTATGATAGATTAGAATAAAAATGCCTAATATATAGCACAACAGGGATCTGAACTTAGTTTTTTTGGTAGATTCTTTTCTCTTCTCATTAGACACCTGGAATCATATATACCTATCCCATAAATGCCAAGCATTTGGAAGAAACTCAAATAGGATTTACCTAATGGATAAACAGGACAAAGTATCATCCAGATAGTTTTGGTATTTGTACCTATTTTGTATCTATTAAGCGCTGTGGTGCTTAATAGCTTTTCCTAATTTACTCACAGTGATCTTCCAGAACACAGGTCAGATCTTATGCTCTAATCCTGTATTTTTGCATCTGACAGTTTTCTAAATGGCAACACAATCTTTAGAAGTCCCAGTTACTACTATTCCAAACTATCTGCTAGTCCTAAAACATTCCAAAGTGTTCATCTGCTTCACAGCTGTACATTTAGCAACAAAATCAGCCCATCACCCTCTCACAACATACCTCCATACCTACAGTTGCTGTACTGTTAGGTCATGAATGGGGTTCAGGACTAGTGTATAAAGGATTGACATGGCAACTCATTCAATGAATGACAGAAGGACTTTATTGACTACAAGTACTCACTGATAGATGTGCTTAAAGCATAGAAAAATCCAGTATTTTTAGCAGAAAAAGTGAAAGCTTCTCACCAATACAGGCAAAAAAGCAGTCTCAGTTTTTTTCAGATTCTCAAGGCATGGATCCATTCACCAGACAATCAGCTAGGCTCAGCAGCAGTTTTTGTCAGAATGATTTCTCATTCTTGAAGTGTGCCCTGTTAACTATTTTGGTCCTCTTTTATACCTTTAAGCTCACCATCTCAAAGCATTTCTGTAGCTGTGTAAATTAAGAGAATCCCAAGCAGTAATTAACAGGAAAATTCTGTTAATCAAACTGTTCGTTATTGGTTATCAGAAAGTCCCAGTTTTGATTAAATTACTTTCCTCAGTAACAAGAGGTTATCAATTTCAACTAAGTTGGAACATATCAGTAAATTGATTAACAACCAGGAAAAACACAAGGTTTTTGAGGAGTCGTCCTTGGAAGTTCAAGAGAACCACTGAGGCAAAACGAGAGTAAATCAGGAGGAGACACCTATCAAAGCCTATATGGAGAACATCTCTTTCTACACATAAACACAAGTTAATTGCAAAGAAATATTTACTATTCTAATTAATCAAGGATAAACACATCACACAGTCACATACCAGACAAATAGGAGCCTGCTTAAAGTCATCATAAATGTAGTAAGATAAGCTGGAAGTGATGCCCAATTATTTCTTTTCAGGAAGTCCAGCCGCAAATTCACATTCTCTTGTACTATGCAGTTGTCGTCAGTATTTTGTAGTGTAACTTTTGTGAGTGGGCCCAGTTTAGCTTGAGTTTCACAGCCATCAATGGGCACATCTACACATCACCATATGGTGATGTTGCTATGGTGCTGTGCTTTAGTACTTCTTTTTTGGAAGTACTAATCATGGTGCAGTAACTGCCATACTGCGCTGCGTGCACAGTACATGGTTAGATTTTGCTGCTATGTCGCCATAGCAATGCACTAAAATGGAAGAGCACACTGCTACGGTGACATAGCTGCCAATTACATGTAGACCCACATGATAGCTACATTGCTGCAGTGCACCATACAGTGATGTAGTGTGTCACTACGTCACCATGGGGCAACATGTAGATGCTGCCAGTATTCTTAAAATGTCTTGTTCATTTGTTTTTTTCCCTGTCCAGTAGAGCCTTCATTCCTGAAACTAGTCATAATTTAGAAAGGTTAATGAGATATTCCTTTAATGCCCTAGTAGTTTGCCCTTTATGTAATCTACTTCTGAAAATATTTTTTTTAGTCACCATGGGCCAGTTCCAAATCATTCTCATAGGTACCTAAGAAAATGTAAGCACATGCTCATAAGAGACAGAGTAATTACATAGGCGTGTAAGATCCATTGTGATTGAGGTTGGTACTGGGAAGTGATTAAAGTTCATCTAACTCTCCATCACTATAGGCAGGTACAGAGCATGCCTGACAACTGAGTGACACCATCATCATACAAGCCGTGCATCTTAGAAATGGTGGAGGTGCCTGCCTTTTGACCACTAGCTTAAGGGTTAGAACACTTGACTGTGAAGTGAGAGATTCTCCAGCCTCAGGGATTCAAACCCACATCTCCTTCCTTTCAGAAATATTCCCTAATCACCAGACTACATCCTTTCCTGAATGATTTTCCCTTTCTTCTCTGCTGGAAACCCTGGAGCCCAAGATTTATGGAGCCATAACAATTCTCCAGTTTACAAGAACATGAGAGGAATATATTTTATTGCATATAAGAAATATTTTCCCGGGTGAAAACAATAATAAATTAAGATTTATTTTTAGAAATAACACTAGGTTTTTAGTCTTGAAATGAAGCAACTCATTAAACAATTTCCTTTGGGGATTAATTTTGATGGACACCAACATAGATTAGTCTGAGGCCAATAAGCTGTTGAGGTATAGGTCTCTATACATATCTTTTATGGCAATCCTGACTAGTCAGATTAAAAGCTTCTTCATTCAGAGTCACTAACACCGATACTGAGAGTGAACTGTAGAACATACAAGATATTGATATTTCTAAAAAAGCTACTAGGTTTGCATTACACAAGGGTATTAAACTGACAGCCTATGTGTTGTACAGATAATTTAAATTCACACTGTGTACTACATGATTTGTTTCCCAAATGAATACCCAGCTTTCTTTCTTGTTTGGTTCTGTTGTGTCTTAGGATATCTTCATGATTTTTTTCTTATGTCACTTTTGTACACGGAAGAACTGTATTTATTTTTCTATATGGACACATGGAAAAAAAGTCAGTAGTTTGCACCCTTTTTTGTAATTTACACATAGCTGGATCTTGTCATTAAAGAAAAAATATGTGCTGTTTCTCTTGGTTGGTATTTTATCACATTTGCTATGTACTATATATAGCTCATTGGCAGTGAAAAATATTTTTTGTAGCTTTCAATGGCACAATTTGTCTCATCTACAGAAAGTATTTTTCATTACAAATCAAACATTATGGTATGAAAGTCACCTATATGTAAATGTAAAGGTTCATTGATACAAGCAGTGTCTTTTTCCATTTTATATGTCCTCTTCTTTTCTTTTCCCAATTTATTTGTACTATATCCTGAAATCACAGGAACACAGATTTTCATCTGAAATAAATCTATGTTTGATGAAAGACCAGTATGGGTATAGGGAAAGGAAGTGTGGCTTTATGTCGTGTTGATATTTTCCTGCTGCTGGGGCCAGCAGGGAACACTTCAGTCATTGATAGATGTTAGAGCACAGTGCAAGCTGTCATCATTTGGACTCTTGAGCTGCTCTTGGGGCAGCTAAAGTAATGTTCCACAAAAGTTCTGACTCATGAAGAGTGAGGCAGTGCATCTTGCCTTGCCCCAGGTACCACTGCTAGTTGCTGCTGAATTCCTACTTACTAGAGTGTCCTGAACTTTCTTAAAGGGTTATGCACTTTGGAATGCTCACAGAGGGCTTCTGCAGTGGGAAGGGATGAACAATGAGGCCATGTGTCACTAGATACTTATCCATCACAGTGAGATAAAGTGGGGAGGTTTATTTAGGACCCTCCATCTAATCTCTGGTTCTGGTGACAGCGGGTGCTAGGTCTCCCAGATGAGATGGGTGCATATAATCTAAGGAGCCATCCATGTTGGAAATGAATTTGTTTTAGCAAACTCCATGTCTAAGATTGAGTAGAATTTAGGGGTGAATTAAAGCAGATCTTTGACAGCAAGTTCTCATATTTGGGAAGGAAGACAAACAGGACTTGGGCACTGGAGAGTAAACTAGGTTTTAAATCTAGTTTAGAGAAAATTTTCTATTAGTATAATCTGTTATTAAAGGGGATTTAGTTAACATTAGTTTACTCAAAGCTTACTGTAATTCCTGCAAGGACATGACGTTCGGTTAGGCATTTAAATGCCATATCAGGATTATAATTGACACTAATTAGCATCCCTACAAGCTGTAATGTTCTCTCATTCCAAATAAGTGACATTCAAAAAATATGAAAATATTTCCTCGATTTGAAAAAGCAAAGCAACGCCCATCTAACCCTTCCAAATACTCATTGCTCTTCATACTTATGGGGTCAATATATCAGTACCAATAGTATTGGTACTGATATAGTAAAATTTTAGTAAAATGTGTGCCATATTTTAAGGTATATAACCAACAAAATGTCTATACTTACTGTACTTTACTTAACCACGCATGCTTTCTGAGCAAGTAAATCCAAGGACTTGTTCCATAGTTCTTTGAAGGCAACAGGAGGATGCCTGTTGCCTTCAATGGATTTTGTATCGGGTCACAAGAATTTCCAATGATTCAGTTACATCCACTTACACAGAAACCGGCATCTATACAGAGTCCCATGCACTTGCATAGAGCTCTGTGCAGATACAGCAGCCCATGCTAAGTAATCAAATAACATAATCAGGGGTGCAAACCATAAGGTGATGACAGCTATAGTAGAAGATGTTAGGAAAGGACTAGTGTTACATCACTTGATCATGAGTTTAGCTTTTCATGCCATCCTTTGTTGGACTTGTTAGTTTTTTTAAGTCCTTAACATTGAATTCCACTGTATTTCTCTGCAGAGCCCGTAAAAGAAAAACCTCTGAAGACTCCAGAAGTGTCAAAGGAGAAAGGTAATTGCAAGGGTTCATAAGTTGCATAACTCAATATCTGTGCATTATTGGAAAGGAGTCTTCATTGAAACTATGTCAAGGCTACAAGCAAAATGTTTCTATGCTGATCACCTCAACCCATAACAAAGTATTTCATTTAAATTTTACTTGTGGAAAAAAAAAATCAATACTGTTTTTTGCAATTTTCCATGTTAAAATATTGATTGTGTATGATTTTTTAAAATAAAAAATACAGTTTAAAAGACAATACTAAGTAGCTCTATTAAAAGTTTCATATGTGGCATTAAAATAACAGCAAACATACAGAGCTAAGATTAGATATCTGACATAAAGATCTCTGACATTGAAACCAAATTCTCCTCATGGTATCCAGTGAAGGAAAGTTGAGTTAATGTGACTGAGGGCTTAGAACAGCAAAGCATGTAAGTACAGTATCACCTCATTATAATGAACCCCCATAGAATTGTGAGAAAATTCATTAAAAGAATGTATTCACTATAATACAATTAGTTAAACTGTTACCTCATAGTAATACCAAAAATTGTTATTGTGCTGGGGTTCCTAAAAAAAAGGATTGTTTAGCTGGATTCATTATAATGAAGTTGCATGATACATACTGAATGTTAAACTAAATGTTGTTCTTAAACCGAACAAATTGTGTTCTCAGTACATATCCATTTTATCTTTTTGATTATAAGAACGATACATATACAGGAAGTAAAATTCTGTTCTCAGTTAATACCCATATTGACTTTTTTATATTAAAGAATTTCCTGCATGAAGAATGACATCTAATTTTGAGACTCCCAGAAGAAGAAAAACGTTGCTTACCCATTTGTGGCAGCTTCTGGCTTTCAGATCTAACATAGCCAACATTGTACCTACATCAATGTGTGCTAATTTTGCATTTGGATTTAGTAACTAAAAAAATCCAGTGCTGATGCCAACCAGTCTATAAAATTGCTTTCATCTTTTCTTAAATCATAGTTATTTCCTCTCTGAGATACAATCTAACAATCTCCTCTGAATACAAAAAAAAAAAAAAAAATACTGGCCTACTGTAGGTTTGCTATTTTTCATATCAAACTAAGTATAAAAGGACTAATGAATGGTTTCCTTATATTTTTCTGCTTCTTACTTCCATGCTGTTATAGTCATTTAATTATCACATCTGAATTCTTTTCTTTCTCTATATCAAATTATCTGAGTTTTTTTCTTCTGATGTGGCATCTTAGTTCTCTATCCTGACTTCTGCTAAATGCTAAATGTTTCCATCCAGAGTCTGTTAAAAAAGAAGTGAAGCCTCCAACAGCTGCAAAGGAAAAGGGTAATTCTTATAAGTACATAGTCATGAAATAGCCATTTGTCCTCACTGTTATTGCCTCTGTACAATAGCTTGCACTTCACATCTTCTCTCACAAGTGACTAAAACAGGCATCTTAGTCAGTAGCTGTGATCCCTTTGCATGCACATAATGATATCTGAATACGAAATCAAAATAAAGATTTGCTACTTGTTTGCTCTAAGCCAGAGCCACCTCCTTCTCATGAACCACTAACAGAACTGCTAACTAATGGCCAAATGCATAGATCTTTCTCCACACCTACATTTTAGGTGGCCAGCCCCTGAAGCCAAATCCAAAACCTATAGTTAAGCACCATGGCATCTTAGAAAGGTGATTCAGAAAACCTACATCCTTACAGGGAAGCTACTGAGAACTAGTAACTAGGAAATGCTAAGCACTTGGTCATATCTACCTCTCTGGAGCTTGGTCTACCCTACCCCTCTGGAGCTTAGGAATGTGAATCAAGGCAGACAACTTTTTTCAAATAAGTTCCAAACACAGAGTCCATTTCTGAGGACAGGCACAAAGAAGTCTACTTTGAAGAAACTGAGTAGGGCTCATTCTTTAAAAAAAAAAAAAGAGGAGGTGAAGGTACCTATATTTGCTTTTTATATAATAACTGGGTGGTTAGAATACTTGACCAGGAAGTAAGAGACCTGGCTTATAAAACTTGCCTTAGCTTAGAGGTCTTATAACCCATCTCTCCCCAAGGAAGTGCATTAGCCATTAGAGCTAGACAGAACAGGGACTTTCTACTCTTCTTGTTGAAGCTGGGCCTCTTTGTATGGAAGACTAATATTTGTGAGGCCAGAAGAGTAGCTGGTATGAGTGACTAGAATCCAAAGACACTGCTTTCCCACTAATGATCCCTAACCAATCTGATACAGTCAGGCTCCTTCTTGTTTGCTCTCTTTCTGCTCTCATAAATCTTGAAGACTTTGCTGCAAAATGGAAATGGTTCAGCAGAAGAAAGAGCGGTAGACAGTTTTCCTTCTCCTACCCACCCTAGTCCTGGTGGTCTGGGCACTTTCCACTATGTGTCTTAATGCTGTCAGGGTACGGACAGCTTAGAAACTACATCTTTAATTTCTTGAATAAGTATGCTCATCGCTAGATTATCGTACAAAAGACAGGTAAAAGGAGACATGATTTGAATGCAAGTAGACAGCCTGCTGTGTTTTGTGCTGAAATTAATGTCATTGGGCATGCTTTGGGAACACCTACTGAACTGAGACTTTCATGGGCTATCGGTGCCACTCAGCATGATTTCTGGATGCAAATAAAGCATAGGCTGCAGCTAAGCACTAGTGTCCCACACTGGGGCTATTCTTTTCATACATAGAAGGCAAAATTAAAGGTACCAAGAGAATTGTTGGGTCCAAGAGCATATTATGGGGTGAGTTTAGACATGTCCAATTTAAGTAGATGCTGAGCAGGGTTTTCTTTGATTATAGTTTTCTTTGATTCCTAAATATTTTTTAGGCACTTGAGTCCTTCTTTGGATCTGAGCCTCAGTTCCAATTATACGGTTACATTTGGTCTTTAGTCACACCTCTTCAAGCCGGTTAAAGGCAGTGAGGATGCTCAGACTACATAAAGAATGGTTTGCATCTATCCAAGATGACAGTAGCCTTATAGGAATGAGTGTAGTTCATCCTTCAGATCCCAAATTGAATTGTTTAATGAACTGAGCTGTTTTGGACTCCTAACAGATTCTCATGCCAGTCTGTGCTTTGTTTTATGCTTTGAATTATTCTATTGCATATTTCTAGATAGTGTATAAGTGTGTAACAGAATTACCTCTGCTTCATTTTTTCTCTCTGATGACTTTTTCAGAGCTTACAAAAGAGAAAGAAGTGAAGCCTCCAGCTGTTGTCAAAGAAAAAGGTAAAACTATGCATTAGAAAGTCTAAATTACTAAGGGCAGAATCTAGTCATGTAGGTGACATTGCTGGCATTTATGCACAGCTTGTGAGGCTATTCTGTGTGCAGAGTGGAGGACAAGCATTCTCACAACTGCTGCCTGCTTTGTCAGGCAGGTACACAGCTCTGTACCTGCACTGTCCGTGAAATTCTATTTGGAAGAACCCTATGATGGGGAAGGAGGAGAAGAATGACCCTCACACATTTTAGCCCCAGTAGCTGAGGGAATAGGGCACTCACCCAGAAATCAGGAGACCAAGATCCTAGGCCCTACTTACACAGAGTGGGGTTGAACCTGCATTTCCCAGCTTTCCCAGCAGAGTGCTCAAACCACTACACAGGAGGTTAGGTACTATCTAGTCCCCTATTCAGTGCTCCTTCTAAAGCTGGCTCCTCAGGCATCTAAGAGAGGGAGGTATGTGGGGCTAGAAGGAAAAGGAAAACAAGATGTCTTCTGCTCAGGAAGGAAGCAGGCCCTGCTACCAATAGGACAGATGCTTCTCCATTCCTCTCCATCCATTTTGTCCAAGGAATACCAAATGCAAGTTGCAGTGGCTCAACTTCAAAAAGACTGCTGGAAAAGGGGATCTCAGGCATGGTCATTAGAACACTGTTTTGGGAAATCAGAGAGACAAATATTTAAATCTTGTATTGGTGACGAGAGCTTAGAGGCTGGGTTGTCCACTTCCTGGACAAGTGCCCTAACTACTCAGATAATCAGGGGTAATAACCCAAGAAGGCCTTGTCCCTCTTCCTCCAACTTGACACAAGAATTTCAGGACTTACACTCAGGTATCAAATACAGAGTTGCATACCTATGCAGCCAGAATACAGCATACTGCATACGCTTAGTTTCTCATTGAAGTCTCCTTCATTACATACTTTGTTCATGAATTGTGTAATCTTCCTATATCTACTGCTTCTCTTAAAGGAATAGTGTTCTATAGAATTAAAGGATAAAAAAGCACACATACAACAACTCCGCTTTTATAACAAAAAACATCACCCAAAATTACTGCTTATTCTTTTTACTGTATCCTGGTTCTCAGTTCCCTCTTCCTTGCCTGTGTATGCATAATAATTATACTTTTTTTTCCAGAGGCCACAAAAGGAAAAGAAGTAAAGCCTCCAGCTGTCATCAAAGAGAAAGGTAAAATTGTTTAATTACACTGTAATTAGGCCCTGAAGTGAGACTGACATGTACAAATAAGAATCCTGTGTGAAGCTCAGTGACATTATTGAGTCACTATGTCTGTACAGTGGTCCCAGATCATGAGCCCTTTTGGTTCAGAGCATAGATATTTAACTATTAAGTAAGTAGCATGCTTATGGTGATATTATTATTATGTTATCTATTGTCATGTAATAGTAATAGCCAGAAAGAAGTTGTTTCATCCCATCTCTGTTATATTTTTGGTTTAATATATTTTACTTATCCTACGTAAACACATCATTGCAAAATACTCAGCTTTCAGTACATTTAATTCTCAGCACTTGTTATCATATAATGAAATATTACAATGCACAGTGTATGTTCTTTTTTAAAAAAAAAAGGATTTTTAGATACTGATAAAATTGTTCCTGTAGATAATTGAATGCTCTCAGTTTTACTTATTCCTATTAAATTAGTTCAAATATGAATTAACATGAACAACATGAAACATTAACAACTCTTTGCATGTTGATTAAACATGACTGACTTATTAAAGATAATTTTTCTGGTTAAATGGGTAAATATTTTAACAGCAGATAAGAATCCAAAATAGGTTAGCAATGCAATAACAGTAAATAGGACAAAGATACAGTGGCTGTACTTCAAAACAGCCAGTTGCTTTGAATAAATTAATAACTATTTCAGATAACTCAAAAACCCTATTACGTACACATGCCCTGTAGAGTTCTGCAAATTATGAGGTAATGTTTTCTCTGACAAACTTTTTAAAAGGCAAAATTTTCAAGGGCAACCACTCCATGTAAAGCATATAGGTAATCCTGAGAATATTGGGATTGATGGAGTGATCATCTCATTCAAAAAAAAATCATGAAGGTTAGGATCAGGTGGTATAGAATCATAGGTTTATAGGAAATTATGGCTAGAAGGAACCACACAGCCTTATCTAATCTAACCCCTTTCTCAAGGCAGGATCAACCTGACTAAACCACCCTAGCCAAGTGTCTGTTCAACTTGCCCTTGAAAATTTCCAGGGATGGAGATTCCACAGCTTCTCTAGGTAGTCTTGAGTACCTTCATAGTCAGAAAGTTCCTCTTAATTTCCAACTTAAACTTCTTCTGCTGTAGCTTGAGACCATTGATCCTAGTCCTGTCCCCTACAGCCACAAAGGAAAGTCCATCTCAGTCCTCCCCAGATAAGTACAAGCATTACATCTAGATTGACCTAACCAAGTTTAGGTCAATTTATATGGTTGGGTGTGCAGGCATTGAGATCTTAAAGTGCCCTAAAAATGGAATGCTCAATCCAAGTTCACCTCAGCGGTGAACTAGCTTTAGATCAACTTGAGGTACCCTATCTAAAATGGGTTGACTTAGTCCAGTGAACAACTGTGTATGTCCACAGCTCAGCCCCAGGCTTGGAAAGGCAGCTACTTGTCTCAAACCTAGGGCTGTGCTATTCTTACCCTTCCAACCCTGACTGAGCTATTTTTAGCCTCCTGACTACCTTCCCAGACCAGGCAACATGCCCCACCCCACCACCACTAAGATGAGCCAGCCTACTGAACCCATCAACTCCTACCAGATCCACCAGCTCTGCTCTCCCCACGAAGTTATTTACGTCAGGCTGCTCATGCCACTTCTGGCAGCAGAGAACACCTGCATGTGCTGCTCCAGGGTAGATTTAAGCAGCTTAAAATGAACCACTTAAACCTAAACTGAGTTCCATGAATATCATTTGCACCCTCCAGGGTCAAATTAATGCGTAGGCAAACTAGGCACATGCCTAGGGCCTTAAGTGAAGAAGGGACCTAGTTATGCTTATTTTACATATTATAATTATTGAGTGAAAAAAGTAATATGAATATATAGTATTAAGTAGGGGCCCATGAATTTGTTTGCCTAGGGCCCACAAAAGGGTTAATATGGCCCAGGCACCCTCCATAATTACCCTTCAGGTATTTGAAGAGTGTTATCACATTTCCCCTGCGTCTTCTCTTCTCCAAAATAAATAATCCTAATCCTTCCAGCCTTTCCTCATAAATCATACTCCCCAGGCCTCTAATCATTTGTGTTACTCTGTGCTGGACCTATTCTAATCTTTTCATGTCCTTCTTGAAGTGTGGGACCCAAAACTGGACTCAGTACTCCAGGTATGAGACCTTACCAATGCCAAATAGAACAGATGAAACATTTCCCTTGATTAGCAAATGACACTCCTGGTAATACAGCCCATTACATAAAGACAAAAATTTCAGATTTTAAACAGTCCCAAGCAATCTAGATTACATGTTAAAAGCAGTTAGAAACCAGCAAACCAATATAATCATCTCCCTAGATATAGATCATGGGAGAAAAGGAAATATTTGTCATTGCACAGAACATTTGTCCATTTGGCCATTGGCTGCCCTTGGATTAAAATTATAAATATGTGTCTTTCTTTACAGGCAAGACAAGTATAATATAGTGTGGTTAAAATATCTGAGATACTAATTTTCTAGTAGTATCTGTCAATGTTATGGAAACCCACTACAGCCTAGGTACTAACTGAACCAAGCAGTGGTGGCCATCCTCAGTGTTTCCTCTTCAAATTGCCAGTGCTTCATAAACATTTGGCATCTGTTCTTTATAGAATTGGTAATTTCTTACAATTAAGTTATAATAAAAAGTTGAGTATACAAAAACTCTGGCTGTCCTAACACTGAATTAATCTGACGTTGTCAAGTTATTTACTGACTTCATTTAAAAATGTTCAGTCAGCAAGCCAAAGACTCAGACATTTTTTTAAAGTTCCTTTAAAACCCTTATATCCAAATACCCTTTAGTCTCTTTCAAAGTGAGTCTATTCAAATTTGTCAGGTCCCACTAATAGGTGAGAGTAGTCAATGCATGGTGTCATGAACTTTATTATAATTAGAAGTGTTTATGGGTATTGTTACAGTCCTCCAGGATGTCCAGTTGAGTGGATAGAGCTGGGGATTTCTGGGGTGGGGATCAGAAGCCAAGAGCCAGGAACCAAATATCAAGCCAGGGGACTAACCAGAATGAGGGGTCAGGAAGCAAGCTGAAGTCAAACCAAAGTCTGAAGTCCAAGGGGCTGGATATATGATCAGGGATGCTGGGGCAGAAACCAAAAGATACCAGGATAGGAGCTACTCAGAACTAGAGACCAGTAGGTTGTGCAGCAAGGTTCAGGTGCTGGTGGAGTTTCTTAAAAGCAGACCTAAGACCAATCAGTGGGAGAATCCAGGGTTCAGGTGGCCCTGGTTTAGGTTTATCTAGCCCAGTTAATCAGGCTTCAGAGCAGAAACCTCACTGCGCTCATCCCCACAAGCACACACATGCAGTTTTCAGTCCCTCAAACCCATCTGCGGCACCACAAACCACATGCACTGCACATGCATGCATTTGCCATGCTGCTAATTCCCAGTGTCAAAAAAAAAACACACCAAAAAAAAGGCGAGGCAGTGTACATGGCTGCAATGTGAGGCACCCAAAACTGGAGCCTGGCTGGCCAAAGCCATGCTCCAGCTGTTGGCAGGCTTTGTGCATTGAGATCACCACTGCTGCAGCCCCAGGACCCCAGATATGGCTGCTGGGGCCAGCTTAGGAGCTAGCCCCATCCTCCTCTACCCCACCTGGGGCAATTTGCTGCATGCCAGAAAGCGCATGCAAGAGCATGCCCAGGGACAACTAGCAGTGGCACAAATATGTGATGCTGCTATGTGTCCCTGGGAAATACACATTCTTGCTCATGGGGATGCACCCACTTAATCTATCTTAAGGGTTTACAAGTGGCATGCACACATGCAATGATCAAATAATGCCTTTCTATGGCCAATTTTTAAATTCATTTCTTGCACTTTTTCAAACTTTTTCATGATTTTTGAAGGCATCCCAAAATAAAGGACTTTTAGCTAAAGGAATTCTAGGTTCCCCAGGGAGGAAAGAAATTTCTAAAGGATTCTGAGACTCAACAACAGTTAGGACAATGCTGATTGGGTTGGGAGCTGGTTTGGATGTATTTTAGTGGCTATCCACAAAATGGTCCAGGTTTTTGGATTTTCCCAGTTTTTGAGAGAGTCTAAAACCCCAGTTAGCAGGATTATCAGGAAGGTGGATATCTGGAAACACTGGCAGGACTCTCAGAGGGGCTAGATAGTAGCTAGATGAGAGGGTAAGAACCATGACTTGTCTTTTTATTCTGCCTTCAACCTATATGGTTTGTTTTTCTTTTGTAATTCCTTTCCTGTAGATAATAAATCCTTTTGTTGTTATGTCATCTTACTGATTGCCTCTGGTAAAGGGTGATCTCAGGTTGAGTGATATTGCATGCTAACGCAATCTACGGATGGAAAGGAGGACCTAAAATTCCTTCACGACCCAAAAGGAAACTATCAGGAGCTGGCAGAGCTTCCCCTACTGCAGTTGTGGAGTCCAGTATAAGGGCAGTGGAGCTGAGATTTGTAGGGATCAGGAATTAGCTCAGGCCAAACCTTGTTCCTTGGGACAACAAGACAGCAGTGAGAAACTTGGGGCAGATAAGTTTGTGAAATAGAACAAGTTTAAAAATGAGACCAGAAATATGCCCCCAAATTCACAATGTTTGGAAACATTTAGGTAGATACTTAAACAGATCATGTGCAATTGTGGCCCTGTTGAAGTTAATGGCTGTTTTGTCAAGATTTTCCTCACACCTCAAACCTTTTTATGTTTTATATTATGTTCTCAGTAAACATGCATAACACCTAACTCTGCTTGTCACATGTATTAACGTTTTCTTTTCCTGAAAACTGTTAAACTAGCATATACTTGAAAAAGCAAACATTTCTGTTTGATCCTAACTTGTAGATTTCAGCCTTTCCAGAGCTAAGACATGACTATGTGACTGAGGATTTTGTGAACACGAAGTAAACACAAAACAGAAAATGAAAGAAAATTCAGTCAAGACTTTTGTTCTATGTGCAAAAGTACTCAGCAATGCAAAAATTGTTAGTTAATTTAAACGGAAAACATTGCTGAAAATATTATATAATATAAAACATTATAAAAACAACATGCATAAATATTACGTTGGGTAATAAGTTTAGTTCAGGTTGCTGTATGTTACATAGGAAAGTATCTGACAATTATAAGAAAATTATATTAGAAAGAAGTATTTTAAATATATTAAAGCTAGTGCATTTCTTATTATAATGATAATTAACCTTTGGAATTCCTTGCCATAACACATTATAGGACTTAAGAGCTCGGTATAAAACTCATAGTTACTTGAAAATGAAATCACACTAATACCACATTTTTTGCATACAGCATGTTCTGGAATAAAATATGAACCTTATTTTTGAAAGGCAAAATGAAAAAAAAAGTCCTTGTTATAACTGAGGGCCTCGTTACATGTTATGCTGTGAGCCACATAAATGTTGATCGGTATTAGTGTTAGCTGAGGTTTGGAGTATGTTGAGGACAGCAGGAGCCAGCAGGATTGAAAGTAAAAATCCCCTCTCCCCCTTGCATTTTGGGCTTCCCTGGGGCTCCTCCACTGCCTGTTGGGGCTCCCCCCACAACTTACTTGTGGCTGCCCATACTATCTGTTCCAGGAGAGCAGGCAGGGAAGGGTTAACTTGCCAGCCCAGCCCATGCTATCAGTGCTACTGGGCTCTTGTACAGGCTGAACTGGCCCAAAATGCAGTGGCAGTGGCAGCAGATGGTCATGCAGATTAACCCTTCCCTGCCTGCTCCCCCAGGACATACAGCACAGGCAGCCACAAGTAAGTGTGGGGGAGCAGTGAGCAGGGATTTGGGTGCTGGGGGTGGGGAGTGCCCCTGATCTGGGCCAACAAGGGAAGGGGTGCAGATGGGATGTTTACACTAAGGTGTAGCCTAGCATGGATACAGCTTAGCATAACACCAGCTGGGTAACACAGATCAGAGATAATCCTGCCCTGGAGTGGCATAACTTTGAGGAGTGCTTAAAACTAGTTTCAGGTGTTAATCTGTGAACAATCCAGATGTGAAGAGCTCCAAGAGCCACCCAAAATTTCCATGCAATGAGGTCCCGAGTAGCAGGAACTAAGGATGTGAGCCTGTGCATTGTTCTACTTGAAGGTGAGGGACAGAAGTTACACATAAACTGGTTTAAGTGATCAGAAACTGGTTTAAACCTATAACAGAACAGAAGTTCAGTGCACGTAAACTAGTTTCAAAATGGCTGAAACTGGTTGAAGATAACCCTGGTTGAATGTAGTATCCGACTTAACTGATTTGGGTCAAACCAGTTTATGTAACTTCTGTCCCAGACCCCTTCCTGGTTCAAATTAAAACACAGTCCCCCAGTATACCAGCATGCTTTCTAGCCCTGGGCTGGACTGCGCTGTGTTGTCTGCTTCAGCAGAGAAGTGTTGGGGGGAGGGGGGAAACCGGGGACTGCCCCCACCCCAGACAAACCCCAGCTGGGATCTGGAGCCAGGGAGAGAAGTTAAACTTCCCTTCCCCTGAGTACAGAGCTGCCCTCCCCTGCCAAAAATTTAGTGCTGGCTGCAACTGTGGACTAAAAATCCCCAAAGCACCTGGAAGCAGGAAAAGGAAGTGATGGGCAACCCTGCAGAGTCCTGCTGCTGTGATTCTGGACTGCAAATCCCAGAGACTTTAGGCGCAGCAGGAAAAGGAAGTGAACACACAGCCCATGCTGGCTATGTGGCAGAAAGCCATGCTCTAGTGCCCCCCAGCTTCTGACCTGAGCCACTGCAGGCATATGGCTGCATTTCCAGAATCAGAAGTGAATTTCTGTCCAGTTGTTTCTGAGTTTAATCTCTGTAGTTTAAACTAACCTGCAAAGACTAAATCAATTCAGCCCCAGGCTTATTGATTGTCTGTACTTAGCCCATGTAAGTAACATGCAGACTTTACTTTCATTTTTGCCTGGTAAAACAGAACGTGGTTTTTTTTTCCCTCATATAATGCACACTGCAATCTCCAGAAGCTATTTTTTAAAGTATGTATTGTATACAGGAAAAGTATGTATATTGTTCATGTTTGGGATACAAGCTAGCTAATAATTGCCTTAGGCCAAGTCCATATTTAGAAAAGGTTTGTTGGTATAGTTATGGTTGTAAATATAGATTATACTAGCAAAAAAGTTTTTGGTGTTATAGCTTAAGCCAGTTTCTTGAGCAGGATAAATTATGTTTGCAACAGCACTTTTACCAGTACTACTGTGTCTAAATCAGGGTATATACCACAGTAAGTCAGTAAAAACACACCAATAAGCAGCATTACTGTAGCAGCAAAAATTTCTAGTGTAGATCTGAAGTAAAGTTCACTGAACAAAAATATACAATATTCTGCAGAAATTTTCTAAATTGAATTATTTTCTTGTTCATGTTATTTTATCTTCAAGTGACCTGTAAATATTAACAAAAATATACACAGCTAAAAAAATTTATGATTCTTTCTTTTTTTACCTTTCTCATTTCTTCCTAAGCATAATTGACTATATTAATTGATAAGAATAGATTTTATTTGTAAAATTAAGAAAGCAACACTTTCAGCTTTCTGACACCAAGGTCTGTTTTTTCAGCTTATCAGAATGTTTTCACCTTTCTAAGAGCTAAATCCTATTTTGCGATGCATAGGGGTGCATGGGGGGTGCTGGTGTACCCCCTGACAGGCAACGCAAGTGCCGGCTAAGGAGTGGGCCTTCCAGGTGAAGTGCCACTGGCACTTTTGGGAGCGCGCTGCTGGCACTTCCAGAAGCACCGCTTGCGCTTCCTGGCTGGCAAAATTGGCCACAGAGGGAGCCCCCCTAGTTGGTATAATCAGCCATGGGTGGGGCACATGTGACCTCTGACTCAGGTGGCACCAGTCATCCATGGCCTTAGTGGCACTAATGTTTTAGCACTTATACACAGCTTGGGTTCCATGTAGCTATTCTTTCCCT
>NW_005842227.1:1491273-1498803 GCF_000455745.1 Alligator sinensis
GCATACTCAGTAGGCTATATAGAGGCCTGAGGTGAATAGAATTGTCCTGGCATGTGCACTTTGTAGGTCCTAAAATTTTACTTGCAGGGAAATCTTGACTAGCACCTATTAGATGGTGGAAGAGGTGGCAGCACCTCCCACTTTTTAGTCCAGTAATGTAGAGACTAGGGTACTTGCCCATGGAGTGGGAGTCCCAGATTCTATGCTCTTCTCACCAGAGGGGATCTAAACCTGCATTTCCTACTCCCCAGAGAAGTGTTGTAATCACTAGTCCATAGGTTGAGCATTATTCAATCGTCTCCAGTCATCTTTTGAAGTTGCCCCACTGCCCCTTGCTTTTAATATTGCTTGGATAAAATTAATCAATAGCATTTGGAAAGTGCCCTGAGGACTTCCTAACCCATGCTCTGAGTACTTTACAGATTTCTACTGAACAGTAGTGGGAAGTTCCAAAGGTCTTAAATATTCTACATTAGGGATGTCCAACTGGTGTCCCGCAGGCCAGATGTGGCCTACGGAGGGCCAGTATATGGTCCTCAGGCTGAATGCAGTCCACAAGAAGTTCACGTACAATCTGCAGGCCCCAACAGCCATTGCTCCCACTGTCATGTAGTTGGGAAGGGACCAGAAGTCTGAGTGCCACCTGTGTAGCCTGCACACCAGAGGGAGAATGGACCCATGTGCTGCTGATGGCAGTTGAGAGTGGGGGTGAGCCACATGTCAGCTGCACAGCCTGCACGGTGGGAAGTACAGGTGGAGTAGCATGGTAGGGCAGAGGGAAGGCTATGTATCAGCAAAGCGGATCCCAGGGCCCACCCACACAGAGTGCATCTGGTACAGTGTAGCCTTCAACCACACCAAAGATGGGTAGCCCTGTTCCAGCAGTAGTATAACTGAGCAGGTCAACCAGGATGCAGACCTAGGCACTGCCTTTCTTGATGGGGGCAAATGAAGCCCTTGCCGCAACACTGGCTGATCAATGAGCCACAGCAATCCATTATGCTGCTATTTATGTCATAGAAACATAGGTATTTGGGATCATTTTTAAAGAGTGGCGGGGTGGGTGGTGGGGAGGGGTTGTTTGTTTGTTTTAAGCTGTGGCTGCTTAAAAAGAGAGAGAGAAAAAAAGTAAAAACAGAGCTGGGTAGCATATGTTTATGCCCTGTGTATAGAATATTTCTATTGCTGCTAAAGCTAATTGAAAACCTACCCATAAGAAAAGGCTCTGGTTGTATCTGTGTGTGCAGGCAGTAAAGCAAACCGAACAGCCAAGCTACAAATTAACTGTGTTCCAAACATCTAGGTTTGCAGCAAGGAAAATCTTATTTAAGTTGTCTTTAAAGATTGGCTTTTAGTTCAACTGCTTCAGGTTCTGAAAGATTACTTCTATTTCATTTTTTTTTCTTTTTCTGTTCCATGTTGACAGATCTTCATAAGTCATTTTTATCTACAAGAATTCATATGCATGCACTGTGTTCAAAATGTAACTAACCCAGTGATACTGAATATGTATGACAGGACATTGACATTTTGTCAGAAAAGTGTAACCCCAATGTGTAAAGTGTCTTTAAGCATTTGAGTACAATGCTGTGCTTCATTAGGCCTTTCTTTTTTAACAATGATAAGTGACATGTCAAATAGATCATACAATCAGGGTTTGAGAAAAGTCTTTGTAAAAGAGAAATGTTCTAGATGAGGTTATAGGCCCATTGCCCTGTGGAAAGTCATAAATAGAAGGTCACAGTTACATCCCTTTATACTTTTTGTTCAGCCAAATGACAGCATACAGGGAGTTTCTTTAATAGACAATGTAAAATAAACCAAAGAAATGTAATGGTTTGAGTAGCATTGCCTGTTTGGATAGAAATCAGAAAGTTTGGTTTTAATCTTACAAGGTAAGACAGCAGTATGAAGCCTTTTACTAATTTGAACTACAGTTTGTAGTTCACTGCTGGCCATATAAGCCATATATCGAACTGCATTATGTCATGCATAATAAGATAGCAACCTTTCCACATATCTCAATAAAACAAAAATTGCCATACAGGCCTGCCACCTTGTCTTAGATATATGGGCCCAGGCACAGAAGAGGGATCCTGTTCTCCTAGAGCGGGGGGTCGGGATTATTTGGGCCCAGGGGCCACATAAGGAGTTGTAGTAAGTTCTTGTAGGCCAGGTTAGCACCCACGCCCTGCCACAACAAATCACCACAATTCCCTACGTGGGATGGGGCCATGGGTGGACAGGGAGCAGTGTTCAGGAGCAAGGTGGGGCAGGGTCATGGGGTGGCCCTTGCTCTGTTGGGAAGGGGCATGTGTGCATGTGGATGGAAGGGAGCTGGGAGCTGGAGCAGCAGCTCCATGTGCTGGGGCAGGAGCCACCCAGCTGTAGCTTCCTCCCGGCCTGGAGCAGTGCAGCAGGAGCAGGAAGAGGAGCCACTGCAGGAGGTGAGGGGAGCCAAGCAGCAGCCATACCAGGAGCAACCTGCCGGAAGTTGTGCACTCTGGCTGAAGCCGGGCCAGTGGGCATGGGCTGGAGTTCAATGCAGGCTGCCCTGGGTGGGGCTCAGCCCCATGCATAGCACCAAGGGGGCAACTGCAAGCCAGATCCAATCAATTGGCAGGCACCCCCTACAGGCCGGATCCAATCAGTTGGCAGGCCAAATCTGTCCCACAAGCCATATTTTGCACCCCCCTGTACTAGAGGATCATTTAGCTTCTCCCAGTGAAAAGCCTGGTGCACCTCCAGACTTGCACTTCCACTGTGGCAATAGAAAACCCTGTGTATGAAAGCAATGAGGGAATCAGCTACAGGAAATGCAAAATTCCATTACTCAGAACTGCAGATTATACACCTCAGGATTATAATCTCATTATAGATGATTTTAGGATACATATTCTCCATAACTCTCCAGCTGGCCCCACTGAATCTAGTACTTTGGGCATAGCTTCAAACAGAAGGTTCCTCTACCCAGTGTATTCTGTTGAAAGATAGGTAGAGCACTTTCTTTGAAAATGGGAGTAATGTGTTTTAATTCCCCTAGTTTAAGGAGGATCTAGAATCCAGGCTTCACACTACCTATGCAGGGGATGAAGGCTATTGAGCAGAAGGTGTTTGGCACCTTCACCAATCAGTTAAACCACCCAGAAGCAGAACTAAGCATAATGGATTACAAGCAAACAGAGATTTAATATTTCCTATTAACTACCTGTAGGCATCTCCAGGCTTTTGAAATTGTCCTCCCCCTGTTGCCTGTATAGCCCCCTACACACTTAAACTCATTAAAATAAATTCAGTCTCCTAGGCTGGTACCCCTGAATGTAGGCATTTCTAAGACCAAACTGAATCGGTCTCAAAATGCCTCCCAGAACTCTAAAGTTCCTTAACTTTTAAAACCTCAGGACAGCCTTCCAGGTACTGTCCAGTGTAAATGTTAGGTGTTGGAACCTTGCCCAGGCCTCCAACTAATAGGAATGCTTCCTCCAGTGCTTAAATCCAGCTAGCAGTGCTAATACCTCCTGCCAGTGTTCAGGACATATGGACCGCTGTGTTTGCTTGTTGTACAGGAGTACTGGAAGAAGAGTTCCAAGAGATTTTTCCCTCCTTTAAGTCTAAATGTAAAGCTAAAGTCACATTACATCAGTGGATCATACTGTTAGATCTATACTCTTGCCTTCACTTTGGAGAAAAGGTATATGTCCAATACTTAAGCAGCCTTAATACACTTCCTTTATTATCTAAATACTTGAAACCCCAGCCCATGGACTTACATTTGCTTTTTTGTTAGGACATGCAATGCATCCTCTCTCACCTAAGTGTTACTTGTTCTCATTATTACATATGTAATTACAGTAATGATTTGTAGGTACACAGGCTCATTTCTTTTCAAATTCAGATCAAGTGGATAACATTTTGCTAACATCCTAATAACATCTGGGAACTGGGTATTACAAAAGTTCAGAACATGAAAGTCAGGTTATATAATGGAGGTTTCATTACAATATCTTCCTTAGCCATTAGTAATCAAATGGATGAACATAATGAATAGAAGTTCTTTCTCCAGATCTATTCATTAGAAATGGACCAGGAGAAAAGAAAGGGCAGCAAAGGTGCTTCCTGCTATTGAATTAAATTAATTCTGAACATTGGAGCTCCAGACAGTTAAAAGAGCTAAATTTTCCTCTAAGTTCTTTACAGTGGATTTCTTTAACAGTATCCCTTAACAACATGATTGAAATTTCCATTGATATGGAAAAGTTTGGTGAACCTATGTAAAACAGAAGATGGATATAAAGAAATGGCTTAAGGATTTGAGAACAGATTTTTCTATTAAAAATACTGAAAATTGTACCTTGCACGTAATAATACCCAACTAGTGTAAGGAGGGCTCCTACTGAAATTTTTTTATGGCAAAACTTCCATAATTTCATTAAAAAGTAGGATCTGTCTTAGGGGATAGTGTGAGTAGTGCCTCCCATTGGTGATCCTCAGGGAGCAGGCAAGAGAGCTACAGGAGGATGTGGCAAGACTCTGAAGCATCCTCTGCCCTGAGGACTTCATCAATTCAGTGTTGAAGGAGAGCCCTAGGACTGCAGGGGTAGGACTGCCACAGGCAGTACTAAAGAAAGAAGAGGATGTGGACTCCCAGGAAGGTGAAAGTTGGAAGCTTGTGACCTTTAGCAGCAAGCACAAGTCTTCATCTCCACCTGCAGTGACTTGCCTAGAGAACAGATATGGAGTCCTAGCAACAGAGGAGGAGAAGTATGTTCCATTGGTAGAAGAGACCAGGCATCCCCAAGGTTGGAAGGATCAAGACTCCTGCCACTAAAAGGAAGAAATAGGTGATGGCTGGAAACTCCCTTCTGTGAGGGGGTGGAGGCATCCATCTGTTGCCTTGATCTGCTCTCTTTGGAGGTCAGCTGCTTGCCTGAAGCCTGGATCCAAGATGTCACTGAAGGATTACTGAGACTCATCTGACCCTCTTACTACTACCCCATGCTGTGCATCAACGGGGTGCTAATGATACCGCCAGGGATGACCCTGAGCAGATCAAAAGTGACTATAGGGCTTTGGGTGTTTTCTCGATCTTTCTGGTCAGGGGGAAGGGCCTGGGCAGGAGTGGACAAATCCTGAAGATCAATTCATGGCTGCAGTGATGGTGTCACCACCAGGGCTTTGGCTTCTTTGATCATGGGATGTTGTTCCAAGAAGAAGGATACCTAGGAAGAGATAGGATCTACCTGATGAAGAAAGGGAAGAGGATCTTCACAGACAGGCTCACTAACCTGGTGAGGAGGTCTTTAAACTATGTTCACTGGAATAGAGACCAAAGCCCCATGGTAAGTGGGGAAGTGGGTGAAGTAGAAGCACAAGCAGGAAGGGGCAAAAGGGAAGGCCTTCCTATTCTTCCCGAGAAAACAGGACAATTGGCTAGTTACCTTAGGTGTCTGTACATGAATACAGAGCCTGGGAAACAAGCAGGAAGACTTGGAAGTCCTCACAGAGTCATGAAACTATGATGTGATTGGAATAACAGACTTGGTAGGATAGCTCACATGACTGGAGCACTTGGTAGGATAGCTCACACGACAAAGGAGCTAACTCATGGCCAGTCACTATACCGGCCCGCCCCTCTGTCTACGGCAGTCTTCCCTGTCTCACCTGCCATGACTTATAATAAACTTGATGTAAAATGTGAGAGGCTGCCCATTTATGCCCCAATGTCTAGGGCATTACACATGGCTTTGACCTACCCTATACTGTGTCCCATGCCTCACAGATGGCATCCACTATGTGGCTTCAGCCCCACACTGGGCCCCAAAGTCTGATGTTCAGACCCTGACTAGATCCTTCCTAATCAGGCGGACTCAATCCCCACCATCATTCAGGACTGTCAGCTCCCTAGACCTCTTTTCCTCTTGGGCATGGCTCCCCTCTGGAACCTTTGGCCACACAGGCTCTGGCCCACCTCCAGGCCAGTCAGAACCACAGGCCCCCTGGCTCAGAGCATCCCTCGTGGTGATTACTGTAGCCCTTTTGACCATCCTGGTCCTGGTCCCAGCATGACCAGTTAAGGGTTTTGTCTAGGCTCTTGCACTGCTCACCCACTCCCTCTCACATGGGTCCACCTTCTCAGGCCCCTGCCTGTGCCTACTACCAGGTAACCCACCAGGATGTGGGGCCTGGGACTATAAGGCACTCCTTACTTGCCTTTCACTAGGAAGGCAACTGATGTGGCATTTCCTGGGGACCACCCCACCACAGGCAGACCCAACACACCATCTTACCCTTGTAGGGTGTAGTTTTCCATCATTCCCCAGGACTAGGAACCTCCTATCAATCCCCATAGCTCCTGAGCAGCCACTTAGCTGGGTGGTATCTTTCAGCTGCTTGCAGTAGACTGCTGCCTCAGCTCTGAGGGCCTGGATCTAAAATGGAGGCTGCTCAGCCCCCTCCTCCAATCCCAGAGCCTTCCTGTGGTCATGTGACTACTGTATTACCTTGACACACCTGCCGGCTGCCCCAATGCCTGTTCTGGCCCTTAAAGTGGCAGACAGCAAAGGTGCTCTGCCACAGATGGGTATAAACTGTTCAGGAAGGATAGGCAAGGGGAGAAGAGGAGGAGGAATTGCACGTTATGTAAAAGACCTGCATGATTAGGACTCAAGTGCCTATATACTAATGCTAGGAGCATAGGGAACAAGCAGGATGAACTAGCGCTCCTGCTTGCAGAAAACACCTACGACTTAGTAGGGCTATCTGAAACCTGGTGGGATTCATCCCACGACTGGGCGGTACATATTGAGGGTTATAGACTGTACAGAAAAGACAGGGTGGGGAAGAAAGGGGGAGGGGTTGCGCTTTATGTCAATGAGCAATATACTTCGACCCTCATCAAGACAGAATTGAAGGAGGAGAAAGTAGAAGGATTGTGGGTTAAGTTACATGGGTCTGCTACAGACCCCCACACCAAGGGGAAGAACTAGATTCGGGGCTCCTGAGGCAGCTCTCAGAGACCATAAAAACTAAGGAGGCGGTAGTCATGGGGGACCTAAACTACCCAGACATCTGCTGGGAGACACAGAGAGCAAAGTCCCACCGTTCACACACGTTCCTATCCTGTGTACAGGACCTCCACCTGACACAGGAGGTACATGGTCCCACTAGGGGGAATGCCTTACTGGACCTGGTATTGGCAAAGGGGTTGATATGGTAGGGGACCTACAGATTGGTAGTCACCTGGGGGACAGTGATCACCAAATAATAGAATTCACCATAAGACATTGAGTGGGTAAGGTAACTAGTAGGGTGAAAGTGCTAGACTTTAGGAAAGCTGATTTCAATGAACTCAGGCAATTAGTCAAGGATGCACTGCAGAGTAGGAGTTTTAAAGAGATGGGAGCCCAGGAAGGGTGGCTGTGCCTTAAGGAAATGATCCTTGGCACAGAGGGAGACGATCCCAATGCAAGGAAAAAGAGGGAAAGGGGCCAGGATGCTTCCTTGGCTGACCAGAGAAATCCAGGGCAGCCT
>NW_005842227.1:1499085-1528960 GCF_000455745.1 Alligator sinensis
GAGCTCCATCCAAGGGTACTGAAGGCACTGGCTGATGTCATTGCACAGCCACTGCCGGTAATATTTGAACACTCGTGGCACATGGGCCAGGTCCCGGAGAACTGGAAAAGGGCCAATGTGGTCCCCATTTTCAAGAAGGGGAGGAAGGAGGACCCAGGCAACTATAGGCCAGTCAGTCTCACCTCCATCACTTTATGTAAAAGAGCCATACGATTGCTCAGAGCTCCAGTATGAAACTGGAGATATGCCTGTTGAGAATCTCTTGGTTAGGGTCAGAGGGGAGAGCAACAAGGGTGATGTCATGGTGGAGGTCTGCTCTAGATCACCAGACCAGGAGGATGAAGTGGATGAGGTTTTCTTTAAATAGCTAGTGGAAGTTTCCTGATCACAGGCCCTGGTTCTCATGGGAGAATTCAGTCACCCTGACATATTTCAAGAGGATAATACAGCAGAGCACAGGCAATCCAGGACATTTCTGGAGGGTGTTGGGGACCACCTTCTGGTGCAAGTGTTGGCAAAACCAACTAGGGGCCATGTTCTGCTCACAAATAGGGAAGAATTGGTAGGGAACATAGAAGTGGATGGCAACTTGGGCAGCAGTGACCATGAGATGACTGAGTTCAGGGGAAAGGAAGGAAGGCAAGCAGCAGAGTAAGAAAAGCAGATGTTGACTCACTCAGGGAACTGATGGGCAGGATTCCCTGGGAGGCCAGTCTGAAGGGGAAAGAAGTCCAGGAGAGCTGGTTGTACTTGAAATAAACCTTACTCAGGGTGCAGGAACAAACCATCCTGATGTGCAGGATGACTAGCAAGTATGGCAGAAGATCAGCTTTGCTTATCAGGGAACTCTTCAGTGAGCTAAAACACAAAACGGAAGCTTAAAGAAGTGGAAATTTGGACAATGAGTAGGGAGGAGTATAAGAGCATTGCTCGGGCATGGAGGGATGAAATCAGGAAGACCAAAGTGCAGCTGGAGTTGCTGCTAGCAAGGGATGTGAAAGGTAACAGGAAGGGTTTCTACAAGGGGAATATCAGGGAAAGTTTAGGTCCCTTACTGAAAGGGGGAAGGAACCTAGTGGCAGATGATGTGGAAAAGGCTGAAGTACTCAGTCCCTTTTTTATCTCAGTCTGCACAGGCAAGGTCAGCTTCCAGACTACTGCACCTGGCAGCACAGTTTGGGGAGTATGTGAGCAGCTGACAGTGGCAAAAGAACAGGTTATGTACTAATTTAAATATCTGGATGTGTACAGCTCCATGGACCTGGATGCAATGCACCCACTGGTGCTGAGGGAGTTGGCAGTTGTGATTTCCAGGAATGGCAGCCTCACCTCAGTCCGTCAGCCTCACCTCAGTCCCTGGAAAAATCATGGAGCAGGCCTTCAAGGAATTTATTTCTAAGGACTTGGAGAGAAGGTGATTAGGAACAGTGAGAATGGATTCACCAAGGGCAAGTCATGCCTGGCCAACCTGATTGCCTTCTATGATGAGATGACTGTCTCTGTGGATCTGGGACAAATATTGGACATGATCTACCTTGATTTTGGCAAGGTTTTGATATGGTCTCCTGCAACGTTCTTGCAAGCAAGCTAAGGAAGTCAAAGTTGGATGAATGGACTGTAAGGTGGATAGAAAACTTGATGGATTCTCAGCCTCAGTGGGTAGTAGCAAATGGTTCAATGTCTACCTGGCAGCTGGTATCAAGTGGAGTGTGGAGATAGGAGAATAGTTTGACATAAGCAGGCAAGGTTCTTTGGGTAGATGTGATATCTTTTATTAGACCAACTAAATAGATGGAAAAACATTCTTTGCAAGCTTTCGGGCACAAACACCCTTCCTCAGGTATAGGGAGACTCTGCTGGTGTTACGTGTTCTCCAAGGTAGAAAAGAGACATAGTGCATTTAGTTTGACATAATGCATTTAGACTTCCAAAAGGTTACTGGATAATGTCCTGCCCTTGAAGCTGCTAATGAAGATAAATAATCATGGGGTGAAAGTCAAATTATTGTTGTAGATCCAAAACTGTCAAGGAGATAGAAACAAAAAGTAGGTTTAAATGATCAATTTTCATTGTGGTCTCATAATGTTGTGGTAGGTCCTATTTTAATTTACTTATTAATGAGGAAAGGTAGCAAATAGTAATGAAGTTAAACTTGCAGATTCACAAAGTTATTTTCAATTAGTCAGGACTAGAGAGGCCTGAAGGACTTCAGAGAAATTGAAACAATCTGAATTAATAAGCAAGACTACTATGACCAGTGAAATTTAGTATAAATAAATTTGAATATAGTGCACATTGGAAGGAAAACACTAAAATTCTCATACATCTTTCAGGGTTCAAATTTAATCATGTCAAGACATCTCAGCCTAAGATCTCAGTCTAAGTATCTCTACAGCCATGCCAATATAGGCCACAAGTTAATGTGCAGCTGTAGTTAAGAACACTAGCCAAGTATTAAGATAATACTAATAAAGAACAATTAATATTGTACAAAGAACATTCATGTCTTTATATAAATCAGGGGTGTAGCTGTATGTAGAATATTGTAAGATGTTAACACTTTCTCATAAAAGATGTTTCAGCACTATACTAGGTTTAAAAAAAGAATGACAAGAATGGTCAAAAACCTAAAAAATGCTTACATTCACAGGAAGAAAAAAGATTATCTTGTAAAGGAGACAAGAAGAGTGGACATTATAAGAGTATTTAAAAGAAAATAATTTATGTTGTCTGCCTGTGCCGCATACATGACAACAAGGAAATATCCAAGGGAACTAAAAGGCAGGGACTTCAAAAGGAATAAAAATAAATACTTTTTTTGAGACAAAATGCAAATTAAACTCATTGGTTCAGGACACTAAGAACCAAATAAAATTAATAAAGAGATGTTTGAAGATACCCATTTCCTCATCCCTTTCCTCCACCTGAAAAAAGAGAGAGAGAGAGGGAACAGCCAAAAGCTGAGTATTCATAGATTCATAGGTTCATAGATGTAGGGTCGGAGGGGACCTGAGCAGATCATCAAGTCCGATCCCTTGCCCTGGGCAGGAATGACTACTAGGGTCATATGGCCCCCACTAAGTTAAGCTCATATGACCCCAGTTAGGTAGTTATCGAGCCTCCTTTTAAAGACCCCTAAGGTAGTAGCCAGCACCACTTCCCTTGGAAGCTGGTTCCAGATCCTGGCCACCTTGACTGTGAAGTAGTGCTTCCTGATGTCAATCCTGAACCTACTCTCAATCAACTTGTCACCGTTATTCCTTGTTACTCCAGGAGGTGCTCAGGGGAACAGGGTCTCACCCATTCCCCTCTGGTCCCCCCTGGTAAGTTTATAGACGGCCACTAGGTCCCCTCTGAGTACTGTCAGAGTATGTGGGAGTCCCAAAATCAAGTCATCAGTTAGAGCAGTGACTAGAATCTTAGGGCATATCTACTTCAAATTTACCCTTCCAGGCAGCAGCATTCTTAAATAGGCAATACTACAGGCCACAGGAGACCTCCCAAACTGGAAATAGTGTAGTCATTTTTGCATGACATTCTAAGCTATATAGCATAGTTACTCAGCAATACTAAGTGTAAGAGGTAGCCACTGCCTAGAAAGGGGAGTATGCTGGTTTGACAAGCCCAGTCTCCCATAAGCCAGGTGAGTACCTTATCTGCAGGTCCATTGGTGTTTCTATGGTCTACCTCTTCCACCAGATTTAAACAGTATAAAGAAATGTTACATTCCCATGAGAAGTTTCATTGTCAATGAACTGGTATTTTCCCTGATACAAAGAAGGGGGCTTTTTTTAAACAAAATTCTTGGTCCACCCCAACCTTGAGTCTAAAATCTACAGGATAGTGGCCCTAGGTTCTCTAATTTTGAATGCTTCATACTCTGTATGAAAGCTTTGGATGCCTGTAGACATGTAGGGAGGCTGCTCCAATGCACTGTAATTACAGTGCTTCAGAGCAGACACTCAATCAATTGAGTCTGCTGGAGTGTGCTAATAAGCATGCTCCAGCTAGCATTTCCATCTCATGTATCAGTGTCCCCATACCTCAAAATGGCAGCAGGGGCACTTCACCTAAAGCTTCTTCACTGAGCTTTAGTTAAAGCACCCCTGCCACCATTTTGAAGCACAGGGATGCTGATACTCGAGATGCTATAGGTGCTTTAATTAGAGTGGCTCTCACAACCACTCTAATTAAAGCACCCTCCCCCATGCCTCTAGAGCTAGTGTAAAAATGCCTTTTGATTCATGGTGATTGTGAAGAATAGGAAAATAAGATATGCATCTTTTCTATCACACTCGTAATGTATTAACTTGTAATGTTTGATATTTCCCTCCACAGAGTAATGATAAGCCTGTAGCAAAGCTTTAGTAAGGGAATGACAGGTTGGTGTCTAGCTAGAGTTATTAAGGTTAAGCATAACTTACCAATGATTTTACTAAATTTTACCTAGTCCTCTTTGAAGGACTGATCTGCTAGGCCTATTCAGTTAAGTAGCTTTCAGTTTATCTTCCTCAGAATGGTCTTGTCTAGGAAGAACGAATACAGTCAGCAACGTCCCTGATAAAGGTTTCACATTCACCGGGTCATCATTTTGCTATATTTAATGTTCTTCCCTTGTCCTTATTTCATGCCCAGAGAAGATTTATTACCAATGTTTACTCTGGAAAGGTAATGTAGGCTTTATCAGTTGTACACCAAGCTCCTTGGGTCTGTTTATGTTTTTGCTTAATTTTGTATACAAGTACATTGCTCAGCTTCTGAAAAGCATTGCAAATGATATTTTTGTCCACTTTTTCAGCTTTTCATTGTCATTATAAGTTTAAGTAACAGCATTTGATCTGAGGCAGCAGTAGTCGACATGAAGTACCTCATGAGATCTTAGGGACACAGACATCTGTGGGACATCTTAGGGACACAGACTTCTGGATCATAATTGGGTTTAGGCATATGCTAGGCACTAAACTGCTCAGCTCTGTCAAGACTGGGGTAATTCTTAAAATACACAGAGCCACAACTCTGGGGGGGCTGAAGAAAAGTAAGAAAGGAAGGTTTCTATGCAGTTTAGGAGCTTTCAGGAGTAGGCAGCAACCAAACAAGGGTTTTTTCTTATGCAGTTAATGACTTAGGCACCTGAATGCCTTCTTAATCCCACTTTATGTATGGAAGTCCCTTTTAAGACCTGGCCTAAAAGTCTTACAGCAGGTTTTGTAATTATGGATGTATGTAGATGAAGTGTTTTTTTTAAAAACGCTACTTTAATTTAGGGTGAAGTAAACCCCTGTGTCATGTACACCCATGTCTTACCTGCCTCTCCAGTGGCGGGGAGGGGAGGGCGACCTGATGGTGGGCTGAGTGGTCCCTGGGCTAGGGGTGGTAGGGGGTAGTGCTTCCCTCCATAGCAGCAGCAGCCTCTCCCCCAGGTGGCACCTACCAGCAGGCACCTGGCTCAGGAGGTCCCTAGGGCACCGCAGCTGTGTTAGGAAGAAATGAGTCCCTGCGCAGCTCATGCAGGCAGGCAGGTTCCAAGGAAGAAAAAAAATTATCAGGATCACTGCTTTTTTTTCCCTTCAGTGAAGACTGCCTTCCCAGGCTGCAGTCAGGCTGCCTACATATCCCCTGAGCCACAGAGAGCCTGGTGCTTCGCTCTGTAGCTATAGGGCAGAAAACTATAACTCCTCAGAGGTGTTTTAGTTTGCTGCACCCCAAAGTCATTTAAGGCACATTACACCACTGAATGTGCTACAGCGGCTGGAATTCATGAGCAAAATGCCACTGACACATTCAGTGGTCCAAGGAGGTGATCCTCCCCCTCTCGGCGGCACTGGTCAGGCTGCAGTTGGAGTACTGCATCCAGTTCTGGGCGCCACAATTCAGGAAGGATGTGGACAGCATTGAGAGGGTCCAGAGGAGGGCCATTCGCATGATCGGGGGCAGCAGGGCAGGCCCTATGAGGAGAGGCTAAGGGACCTGAACCTGTTCAGCCTCCACAAGAGAAGGCTGAGGGGGGATCTAGTGGCCTTGTACAAACTAGTCAGAGGGGACCAGCAGGTATTGGGGGAATCCCTGTTCCCCTGAGCACTCCCAGGAGTGACTAGAAATAACAGTCACAAGCTGGCAGAGGGTAGATTCAGACCAGACATCAGGAGGCGCTACTTCACAGTCAGGGCGGCTAGGACCTGGAACCAACTTCCAAGCAAAGTGGTGCTCCAACTGCCAAGCAAAGTGGTGCTTGCTCCTACCCTGGGGGTCTTTAAGAGGAGGTTAGACAAACACCTTGCTGGGGTCGTTTGACCCCAGTACTCTTTTCTGCCCATGGCAGGGGGTCAGACTTGATGATCTGCTCAGGACCCTTCTGGCCCTACCAACTATGAAACTATGAAACTATGACATGTGCAAGCACCAATGCCATTAAAGTGGTGCAAAAGCATTTAACCTGCTTGGAAGTGTCATGCACACACGCTCATCGTTTCATCTACACACACCCTGTAAGTTTGATAAATTCAGGCCTTTACATTATGTGTACATGACACAATGCAGTATCATGCAGGGCACGTCTACATGTGCACTTTAATGTGTAGTAGACTATTTTACTGTGTATTAAAGCATCACTTAAAAACTTGTGACATTATGCTAATGTTCACCAAAATAGTCTACTGTGCATTATGTCACTAAAAAACATGTAAATATGCTACTGCGCGTTAGCACAGCCTAATGCACATTAATTTAGTACCTCACACTGGAGGGATCTTTTACATGTGCTCTGGAGGCAGAAAGGTGGAAAGTGCTTTAATTAGAGCAGCTCCGAAAGCTGCTCTAATTAAAGCGCCACCACATCTCCTGTGCCAGTGTCGCGGTGCTTTAAAATGGGAACAGGGGTGCTTGAACTAAAGATTGTCAAATGTGCTTTATTTAAAGTGCCCCCACCACCATTTTTAAGTGCAGGGACATTGGTACACAAGATGCAGGAGGTTGCTGGAGCGCAGCAATTGCCACACTCCAGCAGACTTGATTAATTGAGTCTGCTGATTAATCAGTTAATTGAGTCTGCTCTGATGTGCTGGAATTCCAGCATGTTGCAGGAGCCTCTGTGCTTGTGTATAGGAGCCTGGAGGTACTAAATTTAATGAGCATTAGAAAAGCTGCGTTAATGTGTGTGTAAATGTGCCTGCAGAGAGCCAGATTAGTTAAAAACTAGCTAGTTCAGGTATCTGAAGCGATATAATGTCTTTGTTGCCTGAGAAGCAGGACTTATGTGCCCAGGTGAAGCACTCTCCTGTTATGTCTACAGTGCTTCCAGTACTTGAGCTGGCTAATTCAGAATTGCACAGACACACCATTAGTGGTCTTTCGGAAAGCCAAACATGAACGCATTTTTGTGCACTTAATTATCTTAAACCCGAATTGTTGCCATAATTTTGGCCCCTAAGAACACCTGTGTGTAGTGTTCTTAGGGGCCACTGTGTGTAGTGGTACAGCTTAAATTTGTTTTAAGTTACTGTCCAAAGCACAGTATTTTCTAAACTATATGGTGCTTCAAAGACCCTCCCCCCTCTTTTTTGTCTCTTCTTTCCATTTTGCCATCCTGTTAAGTTACTATTTTGGAAAGTGTGTTGTGTGCCTCTATCTTGGAGTATAAATGAAAGACAGCAAAGATCATTTGGGGATTAAAGCTCTAGAGGAGAATCTAAAAAGCTCATTTTTAGTTCCATTTGTTATGAGACTTCAGGCAAGGCCTTCATTTCTCTTCCTCTGTTTCTGCAAAATGGATATAAAGCGTGCTTTATTTGGCATTAAATGATTTAAAGTTTATAAAGTCTGGAGGAGACCTCTGCTTGTAGAGTGTAAAAGTAAAGCATTATTATTGGTATTATTTACAGTTAACTTCACATATGGGGAAAAAAAGTATTTTTCTTTTTTCTTTCAGCTATGCCAAAAAAAGAGGGAGAAAAGAAAGGTAAAACAATTATTTTCACTTGACTGAAGTATATTTCAGGTTTTGACTACTGTGAGAAATGTTTCTTTCATTCAGTGATACAATTGTCATGACACACCACTTCACGTGCTTCCATCAGACAACTTTATCTAGTCCTACTGTGATAGCGCAGTTGTGATTTCCAGTACTGTGGGTTCCTTTTTACTACAGGCCAACATAGCCCAATATCACACACTATAATCCTTCTGACTGGGATGAAAATGAAAGGCTCTTGTTACCATGGTACAATGTGTCAAAGAGAACAAAACTTTCAATCCCCTGTGTGTGCTGACTTGACTGTTAGTTCTTTTCAGAATGTGCTTTCTTAGATAAGTTTCATTTTCCCCTTTTTGGATCTGCATGCACAAATGTATGCCTTTGTAGAAATCATAATACAGTATTCAAGCAGTAAGGGCATGATTCAAAGTCACCCATAAAAGTCAATGGAAAGATTCACACTGGATTGGACCAGGAAATATCATGTTACAATAATAGTTATCTATGAGTGCCACCTCTCAGATGATTTGACAAGTTATTGCATGCAGCATTATCCTCAGGTTAATTTCAAACAGAACCTTTGGTGTGAAATATAGCTTTGGACTTTTGCATTAGCATTTTGTTTCATCTATCTGGTTCCACAAAATTTTCAGTATTTATATTATTGGGGGAAAAATTATTCAAGTTAAAAATCCTTGGGATCATATTCAATGTTCTTTCCCCAAGATAAGCTCAGAATAATTCTACAGATGGCATGTGAGTTATTTGGGATTTAGGTCTCAATAAACCTCTATGCTTAGAAGCAATTCAGCCAGCCATCTGAGTGTTTTAGCCCCACTTAAGCTCTGTTGCAATCCAAATTGGTCTGGGAGGTAAAACAACTCCACCAAAGTCCCTAATTCTTTAGCCACTGCCAGACAGTGCCAAGTGACTGTTGCTGATGGTGCCTACCTGTAGTCTAATACTTAGAGGCAAGAGTTACTTGCACAAGAAGTGGAAGCCTTGCATTCTACAATCACCCTTCCCTGAGATGATTCACACCAGTAGTTCTCCAATTCCCAGAACAGTTACCTAACCACCAGGCTATGGATCTAGTTCAGTATGGCTCTCTCCCTTCCTCCTAGTTACCGCTGGCAACCTCAAGTATAAATATCATGGCAGAGGTGTAGCCAGGCAGCTCTGTGTCCTGGGCAGCTATGCAAGGCCTAGGGCATCACTGGCTACCATGGTACTGATCACAGTAGCATGATAAGATGCTGCTGCTGTTGTAGATATTTTCATAACCCCCTTCATCCCTCACAGAGACAGCACCCAGGACAGCTGGCCCTGTCCCCTCCCTCCCTTAGTTATGTTACCATGTCACAGGGACAAAAAAGAGCAAGCAAGGGATCTGCGACTCTGTGGACCTGTTAGGAGGTCACTCCCCTAATAAGAAGAGTCTCAGCTTCCAGTCCTGGCTGAGCAGTTTATTCCAGGTATTTTTAACCGAGGACTTCCTAGGAAAATGCATGAATATTCTTGACCCCTGGTTCTTGAACCAAGGAGTACCCCTTCACAAGGCCATAGATTTTCAGTCCCTCTTGCTTGTTCTCCTTCTGATCCCATTATTGCCAGAGGCTGAGTCTTAACACCAGGTATGAAGGGGTCCCTAGGATGTAGACTGATTAGGTCATTTTCTGGGAAGCGGGAGATGCACAGGCGACTGGTGCCACCTTAGTCAGGGGGGCACATACGCCCCCCAGCAACCAGTCAGCAACTGGGGGTAGGCCCCCCATGGGCAATCTCGCCGCCCCCTCACGGCTGATCGCACTGACCAGAAAGCGGCTGCGGCACTTCATCCAGGTGCTCCCACTCCCTGACCGGTGCTCACAAGGGGGCACTGACACTCCCCCCTGCCCATCGCCTAAGCAGGAAGTGCGGCCTGTCAGGGGGTGCACCAGTGCTCTCATATGTTAGTATGAATACCCTCAGTATAGAATAGAACTAGAACTCAGATTTTCCATTTTCTCGGAAAATGCTCTCAGTACATGCTATTGACCAAAAGGCAGACATATCATTTGCTTATGACACACAATTTCACTTAGCAGTTCTGTTGATTAACTGCAGGCTCCTCTTTGCTGTCTACCTAGGTGAACTTATAGGAGGCACCTAAGTTTCTTCCTTTGCTTTATAGTAAGTATCTAATGAATCATTTAGGAGCCACCTAAATAGCTGAATAGGATTTGACCTTTAAACCTGTATAACTGAAAACAGAGTTTGGCCCTTTGTTATTATTTCTGAAATACTTTGACAGTACTTGTTTTCAGTGCTTTTTAAAGAAGGGGTTTGGAGCTTCTTTGTGTCATATATTGCTGAAACGTGGAATCTGCTGTTCCTATTTATAAAATGACTTTTAATCTCACTATTTTTGTTATTCTTTGTACAGTTGTTAACTGAACTAGAAAAAAGATATCTCAGCAGTTTTAGCAGCTCCAGGGTATAATCTTGGCTCCATTGAAATCAGTGGCAAAAATCCCATTTAATTCAGTGAAGCCAGGATTTCAGTAAGGCCAGGATGTGCTTAATTAAATAACAACATTCATCCTAGTTATCCAAAGCAACAATGCTAAATAGGTCTCAAGAAGAATGGTTTGTCCAGGGACTCATGTTCAATAATTGAAGCATGAAAGAAAGTACAGGAGCAGAGAGCATCTGAATACTGGTAGAAATACTTACAACCATTAGCTTTAAGACATCAGAAGGCTTGCTGTGTTTGTGCTCCTGATCATATTCATTGTTAGATCCAGAACTGAAAGAAAGGAATAAGGTAATTGCCTACAAGAAAAGAATGCTATCATTGTGAGGCATGTAAATGGATTTATTAATTTACAGGGAAACATTAGGGGACTTTACTACTCAGAATCCCCTTTAAAAATGTGTTAATTTTCCATAGTTTAGGATTCTTTTCCTTCTCTCCCAGCAAAATTGAAATTATGCCTTTTTAAATAAATATCCTTATAAGAAGGAAATGGACATTCATGTTATATTTACTTTTTAATTTTTTATGTACTGTGCAAACTGAAATGTTATATTCTTTTTCCTTCAAGACTTCCTTTTTACATAGGGCATTTTGCCACAAGGGCAGATGGGGAATTTTGCATGTATTTATCTGAGCAAAAGAGAGATATGTTTAATGTGCAGTAGCCAGTGCTGACCTACTTTGCACAAATACTGGGGAGCCAAGTAGAAGGATAGGCCAGTCTGAGTTGCTTTTTAATATTAATTTCATTTTAAATATTTTAGACTTCTGCATCCTCCCTTCTCTTCTCTTTTACGATGTCAAAAACAACCTTTGCATCAGAGGGAGAGTAGCACTGAGGATAGAACACACCTTTGCTTTAGATTCTTTAAGCAACCAATGAAAATAGGCAGCCCAGAGAAAAAAAAATGTTGCTTTTGACAAGATACCCATTCACTTCCTCAGCTTGAGAGAAGCAGTATGATTCTTCCCAAAAATAAATCTTCTATCCTTCAACTTTCACATTTAACTTTACAGTATCCATGAGACCCAGTGAGAAATTGTTCCTTTCTAGTGGCTACTTCTCAGCTATCATCATGTTTTTTGTATTCTATCATTATCAAAAACTGCCCCAAGCCAAAAGTGTATTTCTCTGACTAGCAGTAAAATCAGGGACAATGTTTATTAGTTTTGCTTAAGGGTAACACTTTTTTTGCACATCTGCAAAAATAATAGACATGCCTAGCAGCTGATCTAAAATTGACTGGCTCATTACCTAAAATATATCATGCTACCTACATGCATGAGTTCAAATAGGACTATATCATCTGTCATGCACATCATGTTGCATGTCAGCAAGGTACTGTATGTGCATTCTTCTCCAATTATTATTTCTTATTTAAATAGAAACCCTTCATCTAGGAAGGGAAGAATAATGAGGCATACAGAGAGACAAGCCATCATAAAAAAAAAGGTGAAGATAAAGTGGCACTTCCTAATGATGATATATACTGAATACAGTGAATATCAGGCATGAAGGAATATTAAAGAGAAAGAACTGAATTAGAGAGAAGAAAGCTTAAATATTTAATCTATGCTTCAATTGTGAATAATATAACAGGGAGTGCTTAGGCCTAGTTTACACATGTAAATGATGCATTAGCCACTTCTATTCAAAAGGATGGCTATCATAGATTGTATGACCTGAGCCCTAGAAAATAACTCAGCCTAGTTATACAGTTCCCAGCTGCATGTTATGACTTATTTCAGCAACTGTGAGAAAGTGAAGCCGTCAGATAGGAATATAAAAAGCTGTCACAGTTCCTAAAGGGCATGTGCAGACAAATAATTCAAGCTTTCACGTGAAAGAACTTTGTAATTCCCCACAGGAAAATTTTGCTGGTAGTGCATTAAAGTTTTAAACTCACACTCAAAATGGAGTGTACTAAAAACTATAGCTCAGAGGGCAAAAATAGCTCAAGAGACTGGAGATGGGATGTAGCTTTCCACCTTTAGGGCACCTCTTCAAAACTAGACATTTGAAGTCTTTCTGAAGTGAGCTGCACATCTTAAGAGGTGGGCAGAAAATTCCCATTAGAATATCTAATTCCATCAAATGCTTTGAATCAATTCCACTGGAATGACTTATAAAAAAAATAGAAATAAAAATTGTCATAGTGTTAAAATAAGACTAGAAGGCACCTCAGGAGTTGTATTAAACTGAAAAATATGGGTGAAAGACATCTCAAGAGCTCATCTAGTCCAACCTCATGCTCAAGGCATAATCATCCCTTACTAAACTAATCCAGGCAATTGTTTTTCTAACCTGCTCTTAAAAACCTCCACAGATAGAGATCACACAACCTTTCTGGGTAATTTGTTCCAATTTGTAACCACCCCAATTGTTAGAAAGGCCTTCCTAACATCCAACTGAAATTTCCCTGGTTGTAATTTAAGACAATTAATTCTCTTACTATTCACTGCAACCACAGAGAATAGTCTATCACCATCTTCTTTATAACCACTCTTCAGGTATTTGAAGAGTTTTATCAAAAGCCCCATCAGTCTTTTCTTCTCCAGACTAGATAATCCCAGTTTTTCCAAGCTTTTTCTCATAAAACTTGCTTTCTAGTCCTCTAAACATTTACATTGCTCTCTGATGGACTCTTTTCTAATTTATCTGTATTGTTCTTGGAGTTCAATGACGAAAGCTGGACATAGCACTCCTGGTGAGGCCTCACCTGTCCTGAATAGGCCATAGGATCACTTCCCTTGACTTGCAGGCGACACTACTGTTCGTACAACCCTGTATGGCATGGGTCTTTTTTGTAGCAAGAGCATACTTTGATTCATATTCAGTTTCTAGTACTTATAACTCCCCAGTCCTTTTCTGCAATACTGCAACATAGCCAGTCTTCCCCTAATGTGTATTTATGTACATGATTGTTCTCGTTTTTGTGTAGGACTTTGCATTTGTCCTTATTAAATTCTATTTGATTTAATTTCAGAAAAAAATTCTAGTTTATCAAGACCATTCTGAATCCTGTTTCATTCTGAAAATATTGAAACATTTTGATTTTTCACTTTGAAATGACAGAAAAAAATTAATGGAATGTTTTGATTTTTATTAAATTAAATTAAATTAAATGTTTGATTAACCCCAAATAAAGTAAAGAGCTTTCTTTTGAAGAAAGTTTCAAAATATGAAATGTAGCCAGGTTTCATCATTTTAAAATCCTCCAGTAAATGGAACTTGCCTTGCATTGTGTTCCAATCTCAGTTCATTTTATAGGATCTATGACAAAATTCATGCAATTATTGTTACAATCTCAGTAAAGAGGTCAAAGAATGGGGATGGCAGCTGAGCAATCTTAACACACTCAGGCTGTGGACAGACTAAACTTTCAAACATTTCACAAAAGAGTGATGATGGACTTGCTGCTAGGGAGTGAGCATCAACTGTTCTGATCTAACAGTTATGCCTGTTCACTCCTAGACAAGTTTCCAAAGATCTATTGAGCTACTGCCACCCCTGCCCTGTCACATAAGCAGGGAACGCTGGCTCTCAGGGGGTGCACCAGTGCTGTCAGGGGATGCACATGCACCTCTGTGCACCCCCTACACATCGCCACTGGAGCTGCTTATATAGGATTAATTTGGTACAAAAGTCCTGTAACAGAGTGTCCATGAATGTGTTTCAGAATTTAGCCCTTCAAGAACAAAAAAGACACTTTATTTCACTTACCAGTGTTATTTATATGCCACCTTTTGGCAATGTTAAATTAATTATAAACATATTAAATCTAGCCAATACAGACTAGCAAAAATTAAACAAGGAAATATGACCCTGGGTTTATGAATGTCTAACACAGGTAACAGAGTTAGCTTATTTCTCACAAATGTTGTGTGTGAGGCTGGAGCACAGATCCAGTAGAATAATGGCTACCAACCTCGGGTCGTGACCCAAATCAGGGTCACGGGAGGTCCGCCCCTCACTCTACCCCTCCTGCCTGTGGGGCTCTCCCCGCACACGGTCCATGCAGCTCTTGCTGCTGTTCCTTCCCATGCTGCTGGGCATGAGTGAGTTGGTGCCAGGGGCAGGGACAGGGGAGTAACCCAGATTTAGGGTTGCAGCAAAAAAAGGTTGGGAGCCACTGTAGTAGAATAACTAGGTCGGGGCAAGTGGTAGGGGGGACCCACCCTAGACACTGACTGTGAGCTAGTGCCAAGACTCCTCTTACCTGGAATCTTTGCCACAGCAGAAGAAGCTCTGTGCTGCTTCTGCTCAGCCGTAGGAGCCAGGCAGGGCAGTGCCACAGCAATCAGTGTGTTTGGGAGGGCAGGGGAGTAAGTAGAGTGGTGCTTCCCTCTACCCCCCAGCCTTTGCAGTGCCAGGGAAAACCCTACACTGCCTTGGCCTGGCACTGGAGCTGTGCAGGGAAGCACATACCAATTGGTATATGAGGGGGAAGTGGGGAGAAGTGGGGCAAACAGCACAGTGCTTCCCTCACACTGAGGAGACTTTGCCAGAGCAGGTACAGCCTTGATCCCAATATGTAAAATATATCCACCCTTGGAGGTTTCAAAACTCAACTAGACAAAGTTTTGGCTGGGATGATCTAATTGGGGATGGTCCTGCTTTCAGCAGGGGGGTGGACTAGATGACCTCCTGAGGTCCCTTCCAACCCTAATTTTCTATGATTCTATGTATGCATGGGGGAAGTGGGGCATGAATGGGACATCAGAACCCAAAGGAAGCCCAGCCATGGCAGAACTGACACCAATACTACTGTGTGCCACTTCTCTGGCCCTGGAAACTGGTCCTGCCACTGCGTAGACCTTCCTGTTGCAAAGGGCAGACGTATGCCTCTTGAGCAGAAAGCAATTCAACTGCTACGGTGATAGGACTTGTATCTTTTCTTTGGCAACTACTAGATCTCAGTGATGCACACTGGTGCATATAGTGATATTCATGATTAGTACGCTGCATGACCCTTTTTATTCTATACAAAAATCTCAAGGATCTGCAAATCAAAAAAAGACCAAGACAGTACTAGATTTAGGACTGCTTAATTTTTCCTGCTAACTACTTAGATTGGAAGGAAGCTACTGAATGTAACAAAAACAGGACAAGTTAATCCTATGGCCTAGATCTCCACTGTGTATGTTGGGATGTCAAATATATGGCCTGTGGACTGGATCCCACACAGAGAGGCAGGGCATCCAGACTGTGAGGCTTCCCACAGAGCTGAAATGGCATTAATCCCCGTGCCCAGCCATGAAGGTTAATACTGATGCTGCTTGCCTTGCCTCCAAAATGTTGGGTCACAATTCCCACTGAGAATGCAATTCTGAGGTGGCATTAACCCCCTGGATGCTGGTCCTGACAACAAGGCAGCTCAGGAAGCCTCAGGGGTTAACACCACCACTGATCACCATGCCTGTAAAGAATTGTATCCCCAGTGGGGCTCATGACTTGGTGACAGAGTGAACTGTGATAACGTGAACCACCCACAACAGCCAGAGCCACTGTGCCAATGGGGCCAACACCAGGGGGTTAATGCTGCCATCACATTTTCTTCTTCTGGAGATGAGTAGTCCAGCGCATGCAAAATCTGATATACAGGACAAATTTGGTTGACACCCTTTGTAGACATAGCTAAGGATATTGTACCAGATTGTTCTGAAGAATGATAGTTAAGAAGTGGATTGTCTAAACCTACTACCAAGACCTACATTATACTTGTTCCCAAGAGAAAAAAATACATTTTAAATAAATGCAAAATAAAATGCATAGTAATTAAAAATATATACTGTCAGCATTTCACTTTCACTTTTAAAATGTATTTAAAATAATAAGTAACAGGTATTAATACAGCCACCAGATGGAGCTTGGAAGTTTCCCTGAATTGAAAAGTAAAGTTGTCGGTCTAGCTAAGTCAAAATTAGCCTTTCTCTACTACAGAAGGTCATTTTATGGAAATGCTAGATTATTGACAAGAACGATTCAGTTAAAGGAACATGACCATTTCTGCCTTTGTTCTCATTTACTCCTTGTAAAGAATTTTCATTTAAAAGTTATACTTTTACTATGTACTTAAAAATTTTAAAAGTGTTCCATACTGAGACAGAAATGGAAATGTTTAATAAATGTTGATTGACATAAACATATGCAATGAAGATGAGACATGTATGGAAAAGTCTGTAGCATTTTTTTACTGAGGTTCTTAACTAATTTACCTGACTTTCTATCTGTAATGTGGGTGTAAATAAATACCCCATTTCACAGACTTATTGAAGAATGGATGTAATAAATTACTATAAAGCACTTTGAGCACCTCACATATATCAAGCAGTAAATATATGTAATTATTACAATAGAAAATGTATTCATATAAACCATTCAATTCAGCTCACTGCAAGACTGTTTCCAGAGACTAAAGACATGACATAAAAAATAAAAAAAACTGAGCAGCAGCAAAAATAGAACATAAATTATAGTGAATGGATTATTTTTGTTTTAAGATCTTTTACTACTGTTTTCTTTTTTTTAGAACCTGAAGTAAAAAAAGAAGCAAAGCCAGCTAAACCAGGTAATTATCTTAATGGCTGATAGACTACCTACCAGTAGGTCACATAACTGGGACCATGAGCCTCACCCAGTTTGGTTTCAGATGCCTAGTCAGGACTTGTGCATAACTGAGGCCAAGAATGCAAGTAGCAGCACAAGGAAGCAGGAAAATGTTTCTGTAACCAACACCTGGTTGGGGAGCAGCTTAGGTCCTTGTCCCTATTCCTACAGATTTTTATGCATTTTACATTAAACAGTCATTGGCTGATGGAATATAAATAGTTATTACCACAGAAATCAGAACACAAGACAACCACTTCCCAGGAAAGTGCTGTAGCCACTTCCTCTTGCTTGCTTTCCTTCTGGCCTTATGAATCATGTATTCTTAATTGGCCCAGTGGGACAGCTTCAATAGAGTGGGTAGAGAGTGTCTTTCTCCGAATTAGTCTACTGCCTGAGCTCTGGAAAACCTAAATGTTGGTATATCTAAGACTAAACTGGCCCTAAGGCCAGTTTTCAAATTGGAGTTCCCAAAGTTAAGCTCCAAAATTCATATCTAGACACCTAGGATTAAACTCCAATACTGCCCAAGTGATTTAGATGCATGTAACAGGGTGGTCTGGCCCATTAAGAGGTAGCAGAAAGCCTATGGTGGAGGCCAAACAGCAGGTGTTCAGCCACTTGAGGAGGCCCCTGCAGGCAGTTAAAAACCCCAGAGAGAAAGCAGGGATCTTCGAGCTAGAGGAAAGAAGCAGTCCATGATTAGGAGTAGGACTGGAACCCTGTTAAGCTCCAAGCCAAAAAGGTCCAGGGAGAGGGCATCTCCTACTATCCAGAGAAGATTTACTGGTTTTTAGTTGTTTATTTATGTGTTTATATGAGAAAGGCTCTGCTTGCTGGAGAGCTGGAGGGGCAGAGTAAATCTGCAAGGGGCAGCAGGTTCACTAACCTGCTTACAGGGTACCTGTTTTATGTTCTTAATGTGTTTAGGACCTTTTAGAAATTGTACACAAAACTTTCAGTGGGTGCATCTACATGTGTGCTTTACTGCAGAGCCAACTAATTAGCTCCACAGTAAAATGTCACTGTCTACAGGTGTGCCCATATTAGGGCACAGTAAACTAATTAATTCCACTGTAGAATAGTACTTTCCAGGACAAGACTATCCTATAGCATATAGTTATATGAGTTGAACTGAATGTGTAGAAGCTGACCTGGCTGGCTGGGTCATAAGGGTGCTGTAGTCTGGGGCTGCCTACCAGCTAGCCCTGCATTGCAGCATTGTTGTACCCTAGCCAGCCCCTCCATAGCGCATTGAGCCATGTCAGAGCAGCCTAGCAGGCTGATCCTCCCTGCCGCTGCCCCCCGAACACCCTGTCAGCTGGGGCTGCTCCAACCTGGCTCCATGAGCTGCAGTCCCAGGCACACGTGTAAATGCTATGCCCAGGAGCAATAAACTCTGGTGTGAACTGTGCCAGAATTTATTGCTATGTGCTAATTGCACATACAGTTGCACCCAGGGGGGATTTAGCCTGAATCTTGTCCTTGGTTACATTTTTTTTGCAGGCCCATTCCAAGCAAAATTGAGGATGCCCTTTTAAAGGAAAGAAAAACACTTGTAATTTATTTAGTAAGGTACCCATAAACTAATTTTAAATGTATATTTCATGGAAGTGATTTCATTTACTGTTATTATTATAATTTATGTTAATCTTTTTACTTGTACTAAAGTACAACAGTAATTTATTCAATCCTTGTTACCAATAACTGGAGACAATTAAGCATATTTTAATGATTATGCAATAGCTGTGATTTCTAAAAAAAGGTTTTATATAATTGATGGCCTGTGTTGTCATAGTGTGCTAGGTGCGATAGATTTATATTGGAATAATGTTAGCAGCACTTTCAACTGTCAATCAGCACAATATATTTAAACACCTCAGTACCACTGTAACATGAGTAGCTGGCCAAAAAAATACCAACACAGGGTAGGCTATTTATTCTTGTATCCATAAATTTTACACATTAAATACTTGCAGGAAGCCTTGATGGTTTAAATATAATTCTAAAATGAATGATTCTTGGGTATGCAACTTTAAAAATATCTCATTATTTTAATGATGAAGATTTAATTTTTAGAAATCTGCTTTTTCCAAGTTTATACAGAAAGCAAAAAATTATAGTCAGTGGAATTACACCAAAAATGAAGATAAAGATGCTCTGATTCCATGGGATAGTCCTTAACTGTAGGTTTAACCAACATTAATTTGGCTGGCAGCAGGGAAAAGTCCTGTCAAGTGTTGTCAGTGCTTGTTGTACTTTGTAGTCATGTCTCTAAAATTATTTGTATTTTAATTTTCTATATGATGTATTCTCCATATCTTCTATTTTCCATTAATTAAAGTGCAGGTTGAACTCATGGGCACTATGGTTTTTCTATACTTAAGTGAGATCAGTCAATAAGAGAGAAGGATCTGACTAGTTAAGTCTAGATCCAGGTCCAAACTATTTCCATGGAATTTGGGTTCAGGATTTTGGTTCACGGCTTTATATCAATAACCATCATCTACACAATGTGGCTCAAGATATAAACATATTGTGGGACTGAGGGAATCCCAAACTTGGGGGTTTGGGACTGAGCTCCTCACTGCATGATAACAACAACAATAACAAGTACCTAGGAAATGGTACTTTTCACCCAGATGATATAAATAAATAAATGAAATAATATGAATTCTCTAAAAACTAGTATTGATATTAATAGATCATAGAATTTAAATTGATGATCTAAAAGTCCCTGGTCAGACATACAGCATAGTATAAACCACTCAATGTTACTAGTTAGTGCAGTATTGAACTCAATAACTTGTATTGGAATAAAGCAGAACAGTTTGGACTAATTGTCACATCAGTGAAACATAAGTCTAAAATTATTGTAAATAAAATATAATATAGAATATTTTATGTGAGTTGAATGTTCCTTGCCTTGTAATATTAACAGTCAAAATTTAAGAATTTTATTGGGGGATGACGTGGAAATTGTTCCTCAAGTATTTCAAAATTTATTTGGGGGCAAGCCTATCTCTGGACTCATGCCAAAGGCCATACCCAATTGACCCAGCTATAAATGGTTAACTGGGCACTCAGACTGGGGTGTCAATGGCAGCTGGATGTAGTGGTAGCCATATCACTCCCTTGTGTACAGTTGGCAACAGACAGAGGTGGGCCTTAACCATGCTAACCCAATAGGCTTAAAAGTTTTGGAGGTCCTTTCACTGTTGCTTAATGAGGGAATGCAGTGCACATGCCTAATCTGCCCTTGGCTGTGATTTCAATCTCTCTCATTCCATTTATGCAGTATTTGTCTCCCCCAGGAGTTAGAGACTTATAGTGCTTAAAGGCCATTAACTTTTAATACCTTTCTGTGAAATCACTCTGTTCCAACAAGATCTATGGTTCCTAAGCACTTACGTTGTTCAGATGACAAATTTCATGTAAGAAAAGGAGAAAGGTTTGAATTGGTATTGCTGTTTCCAGTTAGATACTCAGCTGAACTTTGACATAGAGTGAAGTCTTTAATAAAAAAAAAAATCCCAAAGTTTCCCAGACCTACGCCACTCCTCTTCCCCTATTATTATTAGAACCCCAGGAGTAAAAAAAAAAAAAAAAGTTTCTTTTTTCTGATTTCTCTGATCTCTAAAATACTTTTTGTTTTCCCATGATACAAAGTACTCCGGAGTTGAAATTTGGAAGCACATCTTTAAAAACAAAACAAACATAGGGTCAATTCATTTCCCAGTCATAAATTTGTAGGACACTTAGCTCAAAATAAATAGGATACAGACATAAAAATCAAACATTAAATCCAATGTTTATGAGCTGGCTCTTCTGCTCCTCCACGCTAGAAATGAGGTAGAGAAAATAATAGTCGTCCTTTGAGCACTAACCCACAGTTTTGTGATGAAGAACTACAGTATAAGGATCTATTTATTGTAAATTAAGCCCCTGTTGGGCCTGACAGCAGTGGCTAATTATAATAGTAACCTAATTCTTCATGGCATTCAAAGAGATTTACCTCATTCTTGTCAGAAGAGTGATTCTGAAACAGTGAGCTTAGGAGCTTTGTAGTAATGTATCTCACAAAAAACAGGAAATGAGAGGAATGGTCTTAGACTGTTAGCTGGGACTAGAGCCTGTATTCAGTTATGTTATCTTAGGGCATGGGTATCAAATTTATTCTGCCCCATTACCCAGACGAGGGGAGTGGGGCCTATCTGCGAGCCACATCAGACCCACAAATGGGACGTGTGTGCTGGAGCTAGCATCTAGCATGGGAACTAGCTCCAGCCCTGCGTGCTGCATGCATTACGCACTGGCTCTGGACCCATGCATTGAATGCAGTGTGTGAGGCGGATCCATGGCATGCAACACATGCAGCACCCAAATCAGACCAGCCCTGGATTCAGTACTTAGGGGCAGTCTGGTGCAGGCACAGCATGTAGCGTGTGCCAGACTGACTCTACAAGATGCATGCAGTACATAGGGCCATGGCTGAAGCATGCTGCATGTGGTGTGCAGAGCTGGTCTGAGACCAGGGGAGCACCATGGGTCATATCTTTTCCACCTCTGTTTTGGGGAAAGCAGTTAGTATTTTCATGCCTCTCACCCTCGATATATCAGGTGAGACAGTACTCCCATAATGTATAGGTATTCTATCAAGATACATACCTTAGACTTGGAGACTGTTGGTGTGTCTATATGCAAGTAAACTACTCACATGTAAACACTCCCAAGCAGGTGTCCACATGTGCAGAAAAGCAAGAGTAGATTTGTTCTAATGGCAGCAAACTGCTCCTGCTTCCTGGGGCCCTGCAATGGGCCCCTGCTGCCACCACAGGGAGCACTAGGCTCTCCCGGGGTACTAGCCCAGGGGCTGACAGGGAGCACTGGGCCAGGAGATAGCCTGGGACTGGGGTAGTACTCCCTTCCCCTAGGGGGGCTTCCAGCTGCCAGCAGCTTGCCCCAGCAGCGGGGCACTCCTGGCCCTGGGTCCCCAGTCAGGGACAGGAGACTTGGAAACAGCTGCAGGGGAGGGGCAGGTCCCAGCTCCCTGCCCTGACCCGCCAGTGGGGCAGCTTACTAAGGATCTCCCAGCCCCTGCTCCCCAATCATGATCTCGGAGCAGGGTTCTTGCAGGTCTCTGCTGCTGGGGCAGGAGGACATAGTCCTCACCTGGGCTTCAGTGGCGGAGCCTACCCTAGCAGCAGGCAGTTCCCAGGGGTGGGAAGCCATCTCCCACCCCCGTGGTGGTGGCTGACCCAGAAAAGATTTGCTTCCAGTCAGGCATCTACATGAGTGCTACTGAGCAGTTAGTAATCATGAGTAAGTTTACTTCTTTCATTTGCAGGTAGCAAATTTACTCACAGTTAGCAAAGTAGGTGCATAAATAGATGCACATGCTTATTGTACAGTAAACTGTAGTACTATGCAGTAGTGTCTCGTGTAGACACATGCTGTGAGTCAGGCTGTCTGCAACCACCATTTTCTAAGACCTGCAGGACACAAAAGGAGCACAAATAGATTGTGATGGATCAGGAAAACTGATCTTGAAAACATGGGGGAAATAGTGCAACTTGTTGCCTCCCTTGGTTTATACAGTGGCAATAACTTTACAAAGGAGGATAATCTGTTTTGGACGGGATGATAAATCCTGATTAATTCCATTCTACAGCTTTTTTTTCCCCCAAATCTATTTTCCTCTTAGATATGCCGAATTGACCAAATACAATTAATCTGTTTTTCTCTGCTAGTTTGTTGATAGTATGGTTATTCCATCATCTGCAGCACCTTGTTATCAACAAGGATAAAACTGTTCCATTTAGCCTTAAATGAAAACCGCATTAAAGCGGAATCAACGTAGTACATTTTAACTCATTGCTATCTGCAGTATGGCTGCTGGAAATTTTTAAAACAGCAGAGAGCATTGATTTATGGGAGAGACTTTTATTAGTCCTTGGGCTAGGACATATTTTACTCATGTGTGGGGTTCTTTTTTTATCACTTTTTCTGAAGAGGGATGGTTTTTCAATACATGCTTAAAGGACTTTATGATGGTGTTAGAAAAGGAATGAAATCTGAATTCCATGTGCCTTTTTACCTTTGCTACCTTGTTTTGAGACTCTGCCTGGACACTTTTGATTTTGGAAGGGGTATCTTCAGTCTTACCCATTTCATTTACCTTGTTTTCAGAAGCCAAAACAATAAAAGAAGCTAGAGCAGTCCCTCATCCTGCTACTGAAGGTACGGCTTCATCTTTGCATTTAAAGTTTCTGTCACATTGTAAGGAGAGCATCTGTTTAACCACTTATGCATGCTTCTCCAGGGACAGATCCAGAGGAGGTACAGTGACATGATCATATCCCATTTTTGGATTGGACTGCATCACAGGAGCCTCCAGGGGTTGTTTTTTTAGACCCTAAAGGAGGTGAAATTTCCCTTCTGCTCCACTTCAACTCCCCTCCCCTCCCCTCCCCTGCCTGCTGCTTTTGCTTTTCATACTGTAATGTGGGCTGGGCTCAGCTGGGGATGGAGAAAACTGCATTGCTCCTGAGGGTTGGGGCAGAGATGGAGGAACTACTGTTGTTGCCCCTGTCCCTGTCCCCAGATGAGCCCAGCCCCAGTCTTAATTGTAATCTTTTTAATGGCCCCATAGCTCTTAATTTTTGTTTGAACTATTTTAGCTTCCTCTGTGATTCAAATTATTCGGTATTTTGGTTATATTATAGTTTGGTAAATATATATATTATTTTGGTGTCTTAAGCTTTTGGTGTCTAAAGCTCCTTGTCTTATATGCTGGGTTTTTGGTTGTAGCCATGTTAGTCAGAGGACATAGGCAGGCAAGGTTCTTCGGGTAGATGTGATATCTTTTATTAGACCAACTGAGTAGTTGGGGAAAAGTTCTTAGCAAGCTTTTGGGTGCAGTCACCCTTCTTCAGGCATAGGGAGTCTCTGCTGTTCTGAGACTCACAACAGCAGAGACTCCCTGTGCCTGAAGAAGGGTGACTGCACCTAAAAGCTTGCTAAGAACTTGTTTTCAGCTACTCAGTTTGTGTAATAGAAGATATCACATCTATTCAAAGAACCTTTCCTGCCTTGTCTTATATTATATTTTTGATCAATCTGATCAAGGTATTGACATTTAACTGTTAGCATCCTCCCATTCCTGTTATAAGAATGGTACAAAATTCAGAAGGAGAAGAAGGATTTTAACCTGCTTTAGGTGATTTAATGTCCCTGAAGGCTCCAGAGGGCTGTCTGCCCCCTTTGGTGGGGGAGGAAAAGGCTGGGAGCAGGGGGTGCAGCCACCCCTATTGCTATAGCTGCACCCACCTTTGAAAAATCCTGGATCTACCCCTATGCTGCACAATACTTTTTTCCATTGAGTAGCCCCAGTAAAATCTATGAGATTTTTTAATTGTAGAATGCTACACCCTACCATTCATTAGAGTATTAGGATTAGGATTTTTCACTTTTTTTACTGTGTTGAGGTATGAATTGCAGATTCCTAAAGACAAGTTCTACAGATGGGTACTATAAAGATATTTGGTGGGCTCCGGGTTTTTTTGCCCCTTTGCTTGTAATATACCTACAGATTAATGTTCCAGCTGTATTAATCTAATGCCCAGTCTAGATCCTGTTACATCAACAACATTTTTTGTTGGTTTTAATCAGAATTGATTCAGGCCACTAGTTATTCTAATGGAAGGTACCTTTTTTGGCTTATAATGTACATGTAACTATGCAACCAAAAATAATTTTTACAGCTGCAGCACATCCTAATTATTATTTTGTTGTCCCTTGATAAAATAAGTGGCTCTAGCATAACTTCTGCTTCCTTCCTAACATTCTTTTCTTACACCGTGCTCTCAGACACAAATGTATTTGCTGTCTGAATAGTAAATTACTGTCATCTAGATGGAAAATTTGACATATTATAATCATAAAGCACATTCTGCTTTTAGCCTTACGAATTTATGGTTCAATAAACTGAAGGATTTCTCTTCTGAACCCATATCTGAAGCTAATTTAAAAAATATGCCATATATAATTAATACCCTTCTGGCATTCAGAAAAGCAGGCAAGAGTCAAACAAATCTTGAAATGAATGTAAAAATAGTAAGTGATGAAACTACCAAGGCTGGTTACTAAGTGTAATTGAGAACAACACAAAAAATGTGAAGCCATTTTAGCTGGGGATAAAACTAGAGTCAGTTAATCAAATTTAGTCATAGCGTGGCTCCCATATTACTTAGTCAAAGTTCTACCTAACTGAACCTGGTCCAAAATTGGACTTTCATTTCTACATACTCTAAACTTGTCAGTTATATATGTTACCTAACATATAATAATGTTAGATGTGTAATTTATTTTGGAGCCAGGTTCTCTTTACTCACAGGTGGTGTGTCTACACAAGATGTTTACTGTGGAGTTGCCTAACTAGCTCCGCAATAAATGTCTTGGTGTCTACACATGGCCCTATTAGACTGCAGGAAACTAATAAACTCCACAGCAGGTTAGTACTTGTAAATACAAGTATTAAACTGCTGCAGAGATTTTTCATGCACAGCAACGTACATTTAGACTCGGTCCCAGCCAGCTGGGGCATGAGAGTGCTTCAGTACGAGGGTGCTGCCTGGCTTTGCACTGGAGCACCCTCGTACCCTTGTCAGCCCCTCCACAGCATGTTGAGCTGAGTCAGAATAGCCCCAGGCTTTCAAGCTGACCCCCTGGGCTCCCTGCCAGCTGGGGCTGCTCCATCCCCACTAAACATACTGCACTCTTGGGTGCACGTTCAAGTGGAATGCCCAGAAATAATAAACTCTAGCATGACATGTGCCAGAGTTTATTAATGTGAATTAATTGCATGTGTAGACATGCTGAGGGACCAGTACTTTAGTTCACAAACAACCCCATTAATTTTAATGTGACTAGGTAGTAAAGTGATTGTGCCTTACTCTGCAAGTGATGTGAATAAAAACAGCAGAAGCTAGCCCTTAATCTCTTAATTTATTCTTGCCCCTCTCTGTGATATATATATGATTTTTTTTGGTAAATCTGACCAAGCTACTGATGGTTAACTGTTAACATCCTTCTGTTCCTGTAAGAATGGAATGAAATTCAGAATATCTGCCCCATGGGAAATTGTGGCATGTTAAAGTCAAACTATGATTATTTTTTTATGGAAGGGAAAGTTTACAAAACTTTTGATCCAGAAATGTTGAAAAGGTCATTTCAGCTCAGCCTGACATTAGCCTGTGTCCTGCTGACTTGCTGTGAAAACTCATTGCTCCAAAATATTTCCATGGAGTGGTATCTCCAGTTGTACTCTCTCTCCCATAGTAATGGGAATCTTAGAATGTACTGTGATGTTTCAGTCTATGGGAGAAACCTCCGTATGACATGGGAGCATATAACTGTGGATGATGGCCCATAAATAAAGATGGGGAAATGATACATCTTAACTACAGTTCTTTTGAAGCACCCAAACAAGTGAGCTGGATATAGATTAATGCTAAACTGATCCAAATCACATTGTTTAGGTTTGATATCCTGTGTAGATTCAAGTAAAACAATCTCAACATGAAGCAAACATGATATCATTTTGATTTTTACAATAAAATATAAGGATTTCAGCATAATCAAAACATAAAGCATTTGAATTAAGGTTGAATTCTTTAGTGTTTCAAATTATTTAAGACATCTGGATAAAAAAGCAATTATTTTATTAATTTCAAGATTTAAAAATGATTGTTTAAATGATGTTTCATTATTTCCACATGTGACATGCTAATGCACTAATATTAAGAGTTATTAAGTTCTATAAATACTAAGCATTGTCTTATGATTACACAAGTAATTATATTACATCAATAAATTAACTTTCTAAACTATGGTTCTTGTTCTGAATTACATTTTCTAAGTTGAAATTCATAACTGGAAAAGAACTGGGATTTTGGGTGGGGGGTTGTTTTTTACTTTTTGCTACATTTTGCAACATATAGCCACTTTTAAAAAATATTTCATTCCTAACTTGTGATGACAACAGAATTTATCTTTTACTGAAAATTGATTTTTCAAATTTATTTTTTAGGCAAAAAAGCTGAGCCTAAATCATCACGTAAGTGGTTAATGTACATAATAGAGTAAACAATAATTATCAAGAACACACAAAGATTGCATTAAATGTTGTTAAATGTACAGTAGAATGATTTTAGCCTAATACTGTGGGAGCCAAATCTTTTGGTATATTAATTCAATGCTTTACCTTAAGACCATTGCTCTTTTCCTACTGCTGTTATTCTGCTTCCCATTACTTTCTTGCTTGCCACCATGTATAGATGCTTTTATAGTCCATATACTTAGCACAACACTCTTCATTATTTCCTCCTTGTTCTGAATACAATTTCCCGTTGGTGGAAACAACAGGAGCAAGTATGATTAATAGTTAGCTGCTATTTAAAGAGGAAAAGGTAGTGTTAGAGTGATCATGTGGCTGTGATGGTCCAAGAATTATGCAAGAGGAAAAGAAAACGAATTTCAACTTGGGAATAAGCCTAGCAGTCCTGGGATTTTAACTGTTTTGCTCTGAGGGTGCAAAGGAACAACAGAGAGTAGTTAACACTGAAAAGATGTTTTTCAAAATTAAAATTTGAATATAATAAAGGGCTTAGACCATCTGTCTGTCTGTAATGCTCTTGGAGCACTCTGATTGGTTACTGCTCCTTGAATGTGATGGCGGTGTAGGGTGTTGGTGGAGGTGGACAGAGGGGATGGCAGGGCAAGCTTCCCCTCCCTCCTGCTCCTGAGTGACAGCAGCAGTGGGGGTGGGGGTTAGGATTAGTGTTAGCAAGCTTCTCCCCCTGTCCCTGTCCCTCCCCCATCATTCTTGATGGACAATTCGCTAGTGTGTGTGTGTGTGTGTGTGTGTGTATATAATAGAACTTAAAAGTCCATGTTGGTGTTCAGTGCTTGGGATGGGATCAGCCTCAATAAGCTCAGGGGGGCAGAATGATTTCTTGAGCTCCTTGGTCTCCAGAGGCAACACAATCACTGATACCCCTGTGAAAGTCTGGCTGCTACCCCCTTCAACTACCTTTTTTTTCTCTTTAAGAACATTGTGTGGCACAAAAAAAGTAGAAATAAAGGAGTACAACTGTTTCCCCAAGTTTGGTGATGAAATCTGTGTAACAAGATAGGCCCCGATGGTGGCCCTGATCCCTGCTCCTCCCCCCACCCCCGGTGGTTGCTTCGGTCCTGCCCTGCTCTCACTCTAGGGTCTCACCCTGATGCCTTGGCTGCCATGCCTTGATAGTAGAGATATCGAGGGGTGGTTGGGGTACTTTGGTTGCTCTCTCTGTATAATTGATTTTTCTCAAAGGGTCACCTTGGCAAGCTTAATTTGTGCTCCAAGTCTGCTGTCCACAGTCTCTTAGCCATGGGGCTGTTAATCCTTTGGCCCTAATCACCTCAAGGGCTAAATTCCTGGCCTCTGTCCTCCCCTACAGCCCTGCCCATGCCTGACAGATGTTACTGTGTTCACAATTTGGTCTTCCTGTAGAGGCCTCATCCCTCTTGGCTTTAGTCCCCCTTTATTCTGGCTACAGGCTTCCAGTCCTGGCCCACTTATTCAGGCGTGGCTTTCTGTACCTTAGCCCTTGCCTTTTGCTTCACTCTTCAGGCCCTGTCTTTTTCTCTAGGCCTCTGGCCCTGTCTCATGTTATCCCAGCCCCACAGTGCTACTGGCCCAGGCAAGACTGCTCACTGTCTCTTCCAGCCCCCTGGTGCCCCAGGCCAAGGGTGCTTATGGTCACTTGCAGTCCCCTGGCATCCCTGATCCTCAGTGGTTTGGCTTTATCCCACATGCAGCCTCCTGGATCCCAGACTTTGGCAGGGCTTTATTTGGGCCTTAGCCCATCCTGCTGCAGGGTGCTTTCTAGGCACCCCCAATTACGGCTCCATGCCACCCCTATCAGCCACTCTTAATCCTCTGGTGTTACCCTGTGCCAGCTACAACAGCCTGATAAATCCCCTCTAGGGTTCCCCAAGGCTCTGCGAGCTCCTACCCTGTAGCTTCTACCGTTGCTGCTTCCCCAGGTACTGGTGCTGCCTGGGCTCCCATCTGTTGCCATCCAGGCCAGTAGGAGTTCTGTCTGCAGTTAGGGCCAGACTGCCTCCCCTGGATCAGGAGCCAGGCTTTTAGTAGGTTAGGGAGCCACCCTTCCCAGTCACATGACTTATCCCTCAACCTGCTCTCAGTTGTTGCAGTTCAGGCCTGAGCTTCAGCCACTGCCTCCTCCCCTGCTGTGGGTTTCTCTGCCTGCATATTCCTCTGCAGGTGGCCCCCAGCCCAGATACTTACTTAATTGCAACCCTGAAATGCTGGCTTCCTATTGTTAAAGTAGCAAGCTTTAGGAGTACTTGCTACATCTTGCCCTTGGTACATCTGGTGTGCTTGAGTCAGAAGGAGGGCTACTTACTTCCTGTTCCCCCTCTCTTCAGATTCGTAGGGTACATCTGCACCACCCCTTGGGTGAGTCCAGAAGGGTTGTAGAGTGCCCTGCCCTTCTGTTCCTGCTCCAAAATGCTAAACTTGGAAATACAGCAGAGAAGCTGTTCTAAAATGGGCCCAAAACAGACATCTTAGGAGTGACTTTGGGGCTTGGCAGGTGCTATTGCCAAGGCAGGCCTTGCAGGTGAGCTGTGTTCTCAGAAGTGTTGAAGACACAGTGAGTGTGTCTATATGTGCATTATATCTGGGGCAGGCATCTATATGTGTAGG